>NW_023340246.1:19503961-19546474 GCF_004916995.1 Morone saxatilis | reverse complement strand
TAGTATCTTGCTCAAGGATACTTCGACATGTGGCAGGAGGAGCCGGGGATCGAACCAACAACCTTCCAATTAGGGGACGACCCGCTCTGCCTCTGCGCCACAGCCGCCTCAAAATGGCCTCTAGGGTGCTTACCCTGACTAAGTTGTTTCACCATAAATGCATCATATATTTCTGCACACTGGTTCCTTTTTATTTTTTTGCCCCTGCCCCTAAATCAGCCTGAGTTTTCCACTGCTTGGCAAAGTATTCAAAACTGTTTCTGTGGTAGTTCCTGCTACAGTAGGTGTCTTGAGGACCACATTTTGCCATGATGACACACGCACACATGCTCACACACTGCCAGGGTGAAAATAATAACATCTATTATGCTACCAATTTCATGCATAAAGAGGAATACAAAACATACTGTGTATATTACTGTGTAATGTTAATTAATTGTCAGACAGAATTAGACAGGCTTAACATATGTCTGTGCAGATGTGTTAAGAATCATCCTATAAATACTACAAGACTTAAAGGTCCATTTAGGAGGATCTATTGTCAGAAATGTAATATGATATTCACTACCGGTATCGTTTTCATTTAGTGTATAATCATCCTGATATAGGAATTGTTGTGTTTTTGTTACCAAAGCCCATTGAACAACTAACCAGTTTTCTGACTGATTCAGTCAGGACAATACAGAGTGTGACTGACTATTCTGCTGTTAACTTTTTTGAAATAGTTAGAATGGGAGAAATTTCACCTTCATTTGTAAGAATGTTGTGCTTTTTGTGCCTTTATTATAGAGACAGTAGAGAGAAGGGACACGATGATGATGGGGAATGGCTAGACTCAAAACAGAGATGTTGCATTTCATGGTCACACCAACTACACCTGTCCTATTTATACATGGAGTCCAGTGACATCACTCACATTCCTACCCTTAAAATCAGGTTTTCAATGAGCACAGAGATACTTTTAGCAGGTGAATGTGAAAACATCCTTCTAGTGTCAAACTCTGCACACACAGCATTCAAACATCACACTGTAGGAAGAAATACTGATTTCTGACTGGAGGGGGACTTTAAGCAATATATTACCCCTGTGTTCTCATAATTTATAGGGGTCTTCACAGTCCTGTGTGTGTGTGTGTGTGTGTGTGTGTGTGTGTGTATGTGGAGAGAGTATGTACACTTCTATAAAATGTAGCCTGTGTGTCTTTTTTTATCCTTTTAATATGTAAATGTGTACTGCGCGGATGGCATGCTCTAGCTACTGATCATAAAAGCCTGCAACAAAGTGTGAAGTTGACGGAATTGTTTATATAAGCTTCCGTTTGAAATTTCCAAAATAAAAAACATAATTACGAATCTATCAGCATTACTTTAACCAATAGAATGCACCCGGACGGGAGATCAATACTATAACATATTTGAAATGCATTAGTATCATTAACAATCTTAGAGTCAATGTTAAAAAAATACATAATTTCCATCACGTAAATACACCATGCTTTTATTCTGAAATCTTGTATTTTCGGGTATGTTTCCGGCGGACTGTATCTAATTTGATGCACCAGCTGGACCAGCACAGCATCCAGCAGCATCCAGGGGGGTTTGACGGGCCAGAGGGAGCTGCTGCCGTTTACACAGGTGAGTAAATGGACATTTTGAAAAGCCTTTAACGTAAAATTAGGTAATGTCTGTGTTTCAGACTGTGCCAGTGGGGGAATTATGACCAATGGCGAATGTTTGGACGTGTGATGCCGAGAGGACGGTGATAATGTGACACCGACGACTGCTTCTGTCGCGGGCGAATAATGTTTGCAGTGATGTGTTTCTTACGTAAATGTATGTTCCACCGGTTAATTACAGCTTCTTAACGTTACACTACAGCCTGTAGCCGAGTTTCAGGTTTTAATATTGGGCCATGATGTTGGTGTGTAAGCATTAATATAATATAACTTGCCTTTATATGTATCGAATGGTGTACCTTTTTTAAAAGCGGACATATTGAGTGTGATGGAGGAGGCGACAGATGCTCAAACAGAGGGGCAGGCCGAGCCGAGCCGGGCCCGGCCAGTAGCATCATGGCGTCCTTGAGCAGTGAAGGGCAGAGCAGCAGCAGATAGGATGCTGCGACAGGACCGCAGCGACGCTCCGCATGCTAGCGAGGGGCTTTTGAGAAGCTTGCTTTTGTAAAAAATAATTGTTTTTACACTCATAATGATGACTTGCAGTTGCAGGTGATATTCAGGCTACGTCCTTGCGTTGTGTATGAGCTGTTATTATAGAGGCCAACCCTTCAACTCTTGGCAAATAAGCGCAATTCCCTTCCGTATTCAGCTTTAGCACCTTCTTGTATGTACAGTATCTTATACGTAAGTATAACATATGACTGATGGATATTAAATCAGACCGTTTTGTGTAACTAATTTAATCATCCTCCTTACAAGACTTTATATAGTCATATTATATGATTATATATAAGTATTATATATAACATTTGTTATTTATTTGTAATGAGAAGTAGCCTATAAGATTCGTATGGTTTTTACTGTCTGGTGCTTAGAATGAGTTCATAATCTATCTATCTATCTATCTATCTATCTATCTATCTATCTGTGCTGCCCTAGGTCACTTAGTGGTAGTTTGATCAAAGTAAGGCTAGTATTTTCACTACCGATTTATCAATATTGATACTTACTTACTTGATAACTGATGACATAATCAATTAACAGAAGCCCTTAATTGATTTTTATCAATATATTTATTGCATTTGTCATATAAATAAATAAATAATAAAAAATACAGACATTCCTTACTTTTTTGGGCTAGCCTAAGGTCCATGCAATAAGGAAGAAGACAGCATGGGTCTAGAACAACGTAATTGATAAACATATTAAAATAATGTTTTGAATGTTTTGGCTGGAAATTATAGAGGACAGCGTTTTAAGATCAGATCAAAATACAGGAGCTGTGAGTTTATATTGAGCTTTAGTGCACATTATCAAACAAATGTGCAATTAAATGCCATATGTAAAGCGTGTCTTAAAAAAGTTAAACTACATAAGTATAATCAGGAAAATGTATTTAAAGTACTTAATGCAGAAAAATGGCCCCTGTGAGTGTATATAGTATATCTAATTACATACTGTATGTACTGCCGTCGCCAGGGTCTTGCTCATGGTGGTACTGTTGGGTCTCTGTAAATGTTATAAGGAGTTCGGTTAACTGCTCTATTTGAAAAGTGTCCTGAGATAACTTCTGTATAAAATTGGTGCTATACAAATAAAATGATTGAATTGAATGTACTATTATATAGTATGTCATTGGATTATTAAATGTACATTAATATTTGAGCAACATTTAATTTTGTAGTTGGCAGAGGTAATTATTTTTATTTTATAAAGGGCTGCAACTGATGATTATTTTCTTGATTTGTTTTTTTAAATATAAAAGAATTGTCAGAATCGCCGATCACAGTCAGTGTCACCTTCAAATGCCTATTGTTTACCCAACAATCCAAAACTCAGTATTATTCTGTTTGCTGTGATTTAAGACAAGGAAAGCAGGAAATCTTCACAGCTGAGAAGCTGAAACCAGGAAAGCTGTTAAAATAATATTGAAAATATAGTTGGGCGCCAGACAGTAGAATAATCCAGATCTTATCCTATCACTTTAAATGTGCTGATACAAAGAAGTTGGAGAGCTAGCCCGGATAGCTTGCTATCCTCGCTACAAAAATTACAAAAGATAAAAACAAAACTCAGCCCATCCACTTTAGTTTTATCAATTCATTTGTTATATTCGACCAAAATAATAATAATAATAATAAATAAGTGAAATTGGTGTGTTGTTATTCTGCCCTGCACAAAAAATGGGTGTGTATGTGTCCATTTACTGGACCTTTTCTCTGTGTCAAAAAATGATTGAACATATATAAAAAAAAATCTTTAAATCTAATTCTTCTACATGTCTTCCTGTCCTGGGTGCAGTGTTTTTTTGTTCTAGTTGTGGAGTGTGGTAGTCATCATGGGGGAACTGTTTAGGAGCGAGGAGATGACCCTGGCCCAGCTGTTTCTGCAGTCTGAAGCAGCCTACTGCTGCGTCAGTGAGCTGGGAGAACTAGGCATGGTGCAGTTTAGAGATGTGAGTATGAATCTGCTCATGCTTTGACATTTTTTGGAGGTAGAACTCCTCTGAAGGCAGAAATAAAAGAAGCGGCCAGAGAGTAGGTGGTGTTACTCATGTCTTTCCTATTACATCATGTATTGGTAATAAATAATGAATTCATGTATAGAAGTTTTCAGTTAGTTTTCTCTGCACTAGTCACTTTGAGGTTTTGCCAAATATCCATAATTAAAAAAACATTTTCCCCTCTTTTTTCCACCCACAGCTGAATCCAGACGTGAATGTGTTCCAGCGCAAGTTTGTGAATGAAGTGAGGAGATGTGAGGAGATGGACAGGAAACTGAGTAAGTAATGAGACAAATCAGGCCCAGCCAAGGGCACAGTGTAGTTCCTACCTATGATTTAGCCGAGCTTCAGTTTCTTCTATTATTGCTCCTGTTTTTTTTTTACCACTTCCATGAAGGCCCATGAAAACTGTAAAAAAAAACCTGCAAATGACAGGGTTGTCAATGAGAAAATGATCCAGTTCTTTTTTAATCTTGAGGTGAGTTTTTGAATCATGGATTCTCTCTGCTCAACAGGGTTTGTGGAGAAGGAGATCAAGAAAGCTAACATTCCAACTGTGGACACTGGAGAAAATCCAGAGGTGCCTTTTCCCAGGGACATGATTGACCTAGAGGTAACCAATCTCCAATCTGTAATTATCATATCATTTATTATTTATTATTATTATTATATGGAGAAGAAAAAGGGCAAAAGAGGAAATCATTGATGAGAACTACATGATTGTTGGCTTTGTGTTTACCCATCCATACTGATGATTTGGAAGGAAGGTAGAAAAAAAATTGCAATTCACAGGGACCCACAACACATGGAAAATCTTAAAATGGCACTAAAGCGTCCTGGAATCTTATATTTTAGTAACAAATAAATATGTTTATTGCGTCACAGAAACCGAATTTTCCTGTTTTTCGTAAGTGTGGGATCCATAGTATTTACACACATCCAGTTTAACTTTTTGTGGGGGATACAATGCCATGGTGACAGGCTCAGGATTTTGGAATGTCTGGAAAGATCCAGGCTCCCCCTTGTGGCAGTAAATCAATATAAAACTGTACATTTGCGAACTAGACAGCTTAATCAATCATGTGAGGATATTCTATTATCCCAATAATGAAAATTCACCAAGATATACTTATCTGTTTTATCGCGATACGTGATAATATTATGTGTCGTCCCATCCATCATTTTTGTAGCTGATTGCTGCATGTTGATATAAACATGGGAAATACTGTAATTTCATTAAGATTAAACAGTAGCTAACATTGTAAAAGCAGGTGTAAAAGTTGTTTCTTCAGGAATAAATCCATAACAGCAAGTGTCTCTTGATTGTGACTGGCAGGCCACCTTCGAGAAGCTGGAGAACGAACTAAAGGAGATCAACACGAACCAGGAAGCCTTGAAGAAGAACTTCCTGGAGCTGACCGAGCTCAAACACATCCTTCGTCGAACGCAGCAGTTCTTTGATGAGGTTTGCTCATTTTACCCTCTCAGACATAAACAGCACACACCCAGAGGTACAATAGATCATTGATATGCTTCCATGAATCAAGTAACTGAGGTCTTCCCAATGTCTTAACAGATGGAGGATCCCAACCTGCTGGAGGAGTCGTCAGCCCTTATGGAGGGCAGTGAGGGGGGCCGCGGGGCCCCGCTCAGACTGGGGTAAAGCATGAGGACTGCATCATACTATCTAATACACATTCTAAAGTTGTCTTAGCAAGTATTTAAATAGTAATCTGAACTGCACCACACCCTGCACATGAATACACATTTTGGTAGACAGGAGGATGGTAAAGTCAAAATACAACAATAGAATAAAATACTTAAAAAAGATAAAAAAGATAAATAGGTGTAGTAATTTCAAATATTTTTATTTCAAGATGTTTGAATTACTGAACATCGATTAGTTTTATTTAATAACATTATAAATAGATATTTGATATTAAATGATAATGATAATATATTATGATATAATAATATTATATATAAATTTATACTACATATAAGCATTTATACACATATATATTATACATAACTAGCATTTCCTTAGTAATATTATGCTATATAAAAGTTTAGTTAATTGACTTTTCATGTGATTGCCAAATTGATTTTTTTTTAAGGTTTTACGCATGACATTTAGACATCATTATTTAGTCCTTAATATAATCCATCATACATCATATACATGAATTATAAATTATCTTAGTCCACGCCATTCTCCTCACCCTCTCTTTTAATACTCATATCTTCTATGGTGTGTAAATTCTCTCTTCCTCTATGCTGTCCTCTGGTTATGTAGTACATTACGCAATATTTTTTAACCCCTACCATCCTAACTATAAAAAGCCGACGTCTCTCTACCACCAGGCTGAAGGCGGGAGAGGTTATAGAAAGGTTCAGTTACGGCGGCACCATCAAGGCAACGCACATCAGCGGGGTCCCGATTCGTCATGAAGCAAGTAACACAGTAGGCACGCACATGGTCTCCAAGCCTTCAGACGTATAATAGAGAAGAAAGTTTGCCATCAAAGTTAAGGCGTGCGTGAACGACGACCGGAAACAACCGATGTGGAACTTCAAAATGGAGAGCATGTAATTTCTGTGTTGCAAGGCTGTATAATAGAGAAAAAGAAGAAGAATACCACAGCTGTACCCGTACGGTTAAAGAGCAGTCTTCACACGCCCGTTACGTGCTTGACCCGCCCTACGTAAGCCAGCACAATCTTCATCAACAAAGTTCTTGCCGCCGATAAAAAAGCGACACAGCTTCTGTTTGCACCTTCTAATAAACTCATGTATTTAAAAGAACATTCCCTCTCATTAATATCAAAATTTATCTATTCTATTGAGACAAATGAATAGTAGATAAAAAGACTAGAAAGATTGGAAACTTATATAATTGAACAACAGACGGAGAACGCTTGTATCACTTGTGATATTCTTTTTATATTTCCCCATATTATTGGTTGTCATGGATCGTCAAATCGACACACCCAATGAGCTGGTAAACAGCAAGCATGCCTATATAAAAGGTCCTCCAAAGTGTGCACAACAGCTGGGTACCATAGATGTGACACCAAAACCCACACGTGGAAACACCGTGGGATATCGAGTGTTAGCACATAATCTCAAACGGTATTGGCCGCGTGCTCACAGTAGTCATATATCAGCATTTAGGTTGCCTACTCATTTTGCCCCAATCTTAGCCAAATAGGTCAAACCATCATTTAGGAATAGATCAATTTATTAACTGACCAAGTCTCTTTTCTTGCTTAATCGGCCATAAGACACGCGGGAACGCACCACCTAAACCACCAACCAAGCAGCCAATTTGAAAATCACTTTCCAGTTCTGAGTTTGATCCCTTACTACTATTCTTTGCCTAAGAAAACATTTAAGGCCAACAACACAACCCACCCACACACCAACACCTACAAATACATGCCAGACAGACCCCAGACCCAACCACTTCTTCCTTGATTATGATAGCATGATGTTGTATTTATAGGGTATGAATCAAAGACTTTTTAAGATTAAAACTATCAGCCTAAGCAATATTAACATGACATAATAACACTTTTGTGTATATTTTTGACTTTTATTGGTTAGAGTAATCGTGTTGTATAGTATAGGATTCAGATAGATTATATTACATAAATTAAAGCCCATATATACCACCTTGCAACCACTTGCCATTCCCAGACCAATTACTTATAACATATTTATAGAATACACCCAATATAAATTAATATGCAACCTAACCCTTATACTTTTAATACTATGACAGAAAATGATTACTTATGTAAATAAGACGAGAGATTTACATTAATCTCTTTCAACACATTACCTCTTGACATATTACGAAAGTTGGTAGCATTTTGAAATAGCACATACACTACAGAAACTTAATCTCTTTACTGTATAATCCATTTCTTTTTTATTTGGAAAAAGTCATTAAATTACACTCAAAATTAAATAAAAAGTACAAGTATATAATTAAAAGTAGATATAAGCTTTTGGCCTTTAAATGTGTATTAAGTACTGAAAGAGAGGACATCTGGCTAAATTATTTGGTATCATAATGACCAGATATAGAGCATGTTAGGTAACACCTACCTATATCTTTGGATTGGCTCTATTTATTTTCAGAGAACAGTATCTTACCATTATATAATTGACAATGCATTTCTTTGCTCACATTTTTTTATAACATTTAGTCCATTTATCGTTAATACTTTCTTGAATCTATATCCTATCAGTCAGTGGAGTATTATTTATACAAAACATTTTTATATATAACTGAGTTTTGGAAACGGGATTTCATGCGCCAATCGGGTTCCTTAAGCAGGCGAAAGACCCTATTCGGCACTTGTAAGTGAACATGGATTAAAAAGAATTGTCATTATGTAGCGATAGCCAATACTCCTTACTACCACCACCTTCCAGCAGGAACCACGACAGGTAAACGTCAATGCCAGTAGCTTTCGGTTATTTACGCCCATTGTTAGTCATTATCCGGAGGCTTCTCATCCCAAAGAGACGCTTTTATCCGCGCACTCCACCATCCACATCCCGAGTCTGGAGATCACCCCCGCGAGATCCAAAAGGTCCATATGTCAACCATTGAACTAACTAGGACAAGGTTTTCGACACCACCACCCACCCGATCGTCCACTTGCCATTCGGTGTCATAGCAAATATTTGTAGTTCAGTAACTCTCTTGCTCAAGATATCTTACGTTATCACGTAGTCTGAGAGAGGACGCCGGATCGACTGTAAACCCAACAAGAGCCGTCCTAGAGTCTGGGCGCGGACGCAGCCACCCTTCTGCCTCTGGATCCACATGTCCGCTCTGACTCTAAGTCTTTATTTATGCCAGCATCCGTCTCCTATGTCCCCACACAGCGCATGGTTTGACTCTCCAGGTCGGTGACTAACTAGAGCCATAGCACAACACAGAGGCTACACTGCCTTACTTAATGACATTTAGTCTACCAGTCGTGTGTCTGGCGTCTTTTGCCTTGATGCCCGCCAACCCCAGGGACCACCGCAGCTAAAAGATAAGATCTGCGTGACTCGTCAAAAACAAAAGAACTGGAACTAGAAACCATATCCTGCAAGCAATTCGGTCTGCAACATTGTATATGGACTGTAGCGCCTCTATCCTCACAGTTACACAAAAGCCTCTCAGGCCTTTATCCTTGAGCGTTAAGAGCGAGCAAATGTGGCTCCTTTCTGCATTGCAGAGAGACCGAGTCTCTAGGGCTCCTTGTCGTCCAGGATGAAATGACATATCCTCAAAGATAAATTACTACTCCTGACAACCAATACTATCACACATTTGTTTAGTTTCCTCAGCCGATGGTTCCACACGACGGAGGAAGCAACGGGTGGCTGTTGCCCCTCTCTCTTATAAAACCATACGCTAACCCATCTCTGTTGATCTTTGCACACTTTAGCTGCAGGTGGTGTCATCCCCACACCAATGCTCCACAATCCGCCCAAATACTTCGACACAGGTCCCTGTACTCAGCCTCCCTCCCACCCTCAACACACCCCACAATAGCCGTGTCATCAGAGTATTTCTGCAGATGACACGACTCAGTGCAGTACTTAAAGTCTGCAGTGATCTTCTTCATATACTGCATCTTTTTGTCACTTATTGTAGGAGAAATCTTCATCATTTGAACTCAACCATTTTTTTTTTTTACATTAAAATAAAAAAAACATCAGCCTATAACAAAAATAACCCAGCCCAGACTTAACCAAGATGTTCTTACCTAAGTCAAACTCCTAAAATCTGAACTAGAACAAGTTTTTTACAGTGGTATTTTTTATGGTAGCAGTAATTAATCGTACTGTACCAAAAATAAGGGTTACATTTTCGTAGATAAGGCCTTTTTCACAGCAGCCATTTAGACATGAAACAGGGTAAACACAGGTGTGACCACTAATTATGGTTCTGTTCCATTTAGTGTAGCAGAGCCTTTCCAGTCAGCCAACATGCACAACAGCAGCCCGACTCTGTTTGAGCTGAATGGAACAGAACCTTAATTAGTATCATTGATAACACCTGTGTTTACCCTATTTCATGTCAAAATGGCTGCTGTAAAAAAGATCCATTCTAATCCGATAGTTAAAGGCAGAGTGAAGGAATAGAACAAGACTAGCAAAAAAAAATAATCCACCGCACTCCAAGAGACAGCTTTCAGAATGACCTTTAAGTATCTGAATAACTTCAGTATTTTTAAACAGAAGCTCTTTAGTAGCAATTCTGAAAATGAACCAAAAAAATGGCCCAAAATGCAAAACTGAAGTGCCCCTTTTGATTACAACATTCTCTTCTTTCATTGACGTTTTTCATTTACGCTGCTAAGGTTTTCACTTTCAGTTCTTTTCCATGGAGTAAATTCCAGTTACAGGGCAATTTTTTAATCATTAAATGATTTGTGTACATTTTGAAGAGTTATTTTTTTGTGTCCCAAATAGTCTTTATTCTCTCAGAATTATATTTTTCATTTGATACTTTTTAGTGAAACAGTTCTTGCTATCCCATAACAGTTTATAATGTCTGAAGTACTTTACATGCATATTGTGCATTATAAATACTTGCTACTACAATGTAACAAGGCTGTCCTTCGCTCAAGAACCACGTCGACTGTTTTTCACTTAGTGCAAAGTGTATTGAAGCATCATCTTTCAGGCTTAGTGAGACCACTTAAAATCCTGCCTCACTCCCAAAAACAGATCTTGATTGCCAAATCCTGCATTTTTATAAAAGGACAGCAATGCCTAAAGTGGCAAGACACGATTTAAGACACAAATATAAGAAAAATGTGAGAAAATCTATGTGTGTCCATATTTATTTAGCTCGTTTTACATAATGCATTTCAGCAAATTGTCTTTGAGGACATTTATACATTTAACACCTGCTAACTGAACAGTTTTTGCTCCTATAATATACTGGCTTTCCATAATAACTTCACAATTCAGTTTTGAGTTTGGTCTCCCTATAGCTCCTACTGTAACTATACAATCAAAGAACAGTGATATTAAAATTAAATAAATATATCACCAACTCAACATAATGCATTCATTTTCAGAAAATTATCAATCGTTAAAAAATGTCATTCAGTGTCCAAATCCTTAAAGAACATATTAATGATTCAATACAATACATTGTATTTTTAATTCAAGAGGTGGCTTTGGCTCAAATAAATCAAACATTAATGAAAGTCAGTGGGAAATTAATATTATTATTATTCCATCATTATATAGACTGCAGTGCATTGACAAAGCTTGCGATGGAGAGTTTGATTCCATAATGATGCATTATTATGATGAAAAGCACTTGAAAATGAATATATAAATCAGATAAACATGACTTGATTAATTACATTTTCTATGTTAGAAATTATTTGCGGAGCTGGCAGTTTTTTTATCACCTCACTGTGGAACAAAACTCTTAATGTGAACATTTAATTACTAACTGATCTATAGTATACAGTGCATGTAATGTCATTGGTGCCAGTTTTCTGTCAAAAAAATTAATTAATTAATCAACATAGTTTCAGTTGCCTCAGAGGCACGGGAAAGCGGAGGACATTTACATCACTGAAAATAAACATTGAGGTCAACTTCTTCCCTTTTTATAACCATTTACTGTCAAACATATAAACCAGATAAATGCAAACAGTGCATGTATCCTAGTGAATGAGTCTCCATGCATCAGCCAACTCAAAGGTCAAACTGGTGCCTCAATAGATCTAGAAAGATGAGACCTGGGACAGTGAAATCTTTCCAGATCCAACACATGGATCCCATTTCTGTGAATGATGTCCTCTCCTCAACAATCTACCAAACAGGGATGATTTGCCCTTTTATTTTATAGACAATGTTCCAAACTGGGATTCATACTCTGTCCTAGAGATGGAAAGTGCTGTCCCAACTGCTAACCACGTTTGCCACCATCGTGGAGGTCTACTGGGGAATTACTGCAGTTGTTTAAAGTAATATCTAAACATGCCAAAATAAAGTCAAAATGAATAGTGTGATCATACTTAAAAATAAAAAAAATCAACATTTGAGAGCATGCATATCCAAAAACAAATCACAGGTCCTAGATGAAAGTCTGCTAACTGTTATTCTCCCATACAAAGTGATTTAGTCTCACCAATGTGATTGTTTGAGCTGCAGAACAAACTGGAGAGGCTGACAGTCCAAAAGTGCATTTTCCATTAACATGTTTTTATGCACATTTATCAATCTGGGCATAAAAAACCTGAGTGGGAATGGTGGAAATTTGAAAAAGAAAAACTCAAAATATCATAAAAAAGTTATTTGCTTGGCTGGAAACTTATGTTTTCCTTAATGGCAATTTTTAGTTAATGTTAAATAATGAAGCAACTGAGGCTTAGAGCAGGGTACTGTACATTTGGGGTGAAAGTGTTTGATGGATAGCTGTTTCAGGCTCTCACGCTGCTTGCTCATTGCAGGAAATATGGATTTTCTAGCTCCAAACAGCTGACCAGGGCCTGTTTCACTAGAGCAATTTGCAAGCATTGCTTATGGTGAATTGCAAAAGGTGACAGCATCGTATTTCAATGTTTGTTTGATAAAATTGTCCTTCCAGGCCCCTGCATGCTGGTGCATGGGTCGCATTTGTTTTAATAAGTGAAGCAAGTCAAAGTTAATGGAAGAGGATGGAGAATGAGAATACTTCATTCATGTTTCCCCAGACAGTCTGTGAGATCTTATTTTGCATTGGAGAATAACAGTATGTGGGCTTTACATTTCCATGTAAGCTGGTGTAAAAAAAACAATGTGTTTACAATAAGACAGTGTTTAGCTGAAAAAATATGTTAGCTCACTATTAAACTGATATTATGCAAAGACAAACTCAAGTTTCCAGTCAAAACCAGCCTAGAGATAAATCCTTTGCGTTTAGTTTTGCTGAGATGGTTAAATCAAAATTTACGAAGAATCACTGAGGACCTCCAGGATGGCTTCCTGAGTGGCTTTTTAACATGTGGAAAAAACCATCAATACATGTTTCTGAAATATATTCATAAATACTTCGATCCAAGGTCAGCAGGAAAGACATAACAACCACAAAGAAATAACATTCGAAATGCTGAATTTTTTAAAAAATAAAAACAGATTCTAACTTCATAATTCTGTTTACAATTCATACAACATATACCAATCTGTCAGCTGTGTAATAAACAAGGTAGATAGCAATTTTAATAAAATACTGACAAAAAAAAACATTTCAAAAATCTTAAATGTGTGGCAAAGCACCAAGCATTACCCGATAAAGTATATTTGTAATAAAAATTAAAGTCTTTACTTGTGTGTTACCGTGTTTAAGTTCCTCTACATACAATACGTTTTACAACAGAACAAAGCCTGAACTCTGATAGCGACCTCTAATACTGGAACTTTAAAAATAACCAGTGAACCTGCAGGATGTTCTATGTGAGATTCAGTTCAACGCAGTTTTGCTATATTCAAGCAGTATACAGATGTTTATTGAATGTAAACTTTGTATCCTAACAACTGGAAGCATCTACAGTGTGTGTGTGTGTGTGTGTCTGTTTATGTTACAAATTCCTTCACATTTCCTCCTGAATGACTCAAACTGACATTAATGCTGAATCTGATTGTGCAGCCTGTAACTGTTCTACTGTGTGTGTGTTATAACTGTCAGATATCTACCAATGCACAGAAATCATTCTGAAACACTTGATGAACATGTATTTGACTCGCAGTTTATTACAGTCTTTCTGATGTGCACAAAACTGGCAGTTCTACATTTCCCCTACAGTTAAGTGTCTGACAGTTCGATTTAAACGGGTGCAATAACCAGTAGGAAATGCCTAAAATGGTTAACGAATCCCAGCGTTGGTTCAATTCTTATAAAACACAAAGATTTGACAAAAATAATCTTAATGTTAACCTTAATGGTGTTATAGGGAAGCAACACAGACTCTAAATACTCAAATACTTTAAAAACTGACATCATTAAGTTTTGGATTGACGATAGCTGATATGTTTGGCTCTTAATGACTATCTTGTAATGCTCAGAAAATGTAACCAAACACTAATATCAGACGATTCTGCAAGACCCCAAATTATGTTCAGTAATTAAAGCCATTAAAAAAAAGATGCCTTAATATATTATATGCTTAATAGTTAGGAAAAGATAGTTTTCTCACTTTTTATCTTGCTACATAAACACACTTAAAGGACCAGTTAAAGGACCAGTGTGTAGGATTTAGTGGCATCTAGTGGTATAGTCCAGATTGCAACCAGCAAAAACTGCTAGCCTCAACCAAGTTTAGTAGTAGGAGAAAATATGGTGGCTGTGGTGAAAAATGTCAAAGGACCTATCTAGAAACAGTATGATTCAACATGGCGGCTCCATAGAAGAGGACCCGCTCTGTCTGATGATAAATATGTTTCTTCAAACTACAGTTTTACAGACTCAAACAAGAGTTCTGCTCATTGTTTCCTTCATCTGCCTACAGTTTGCTCAATGGTTCATGATGCTGCCTTCCACACAGAAATAATATCTCCAAAATAATATGGTTTGATCAAAACTATCTCTTCAGTGTTTCAGTCCAATTTTGTGACTTTGGTGGATGATATGTTTGGATTTTACAGATACCACTGTACCCTGTGGAGGTTCAGAGAATAATACCAGTGTAATTTTCTATAATTTCCATCCCCATTAGCTTTTTGCCACACTCAAAAGCTTTCAGACGTCATTGTGCCCCAGTGCATGGAAAAATCTGAGTAAAATGGCTGCTTTGACAAATGTAGTTAAAATAACATGTTTTTCTCCCCTAAAATAACTTGCTGCAATCAGAGCAGTTTGATTCTAACAGACGTGAATGTGAAGAGATGATTGAGCTCAGTGTTTTTTAGACCCATATCAATGTCATTATCATGGACGTTGGTATTGAATGTTACTTGTATTTATTGAAGGATAGATTTTGGTCCCACTAAATAAGGACAATGAAAGTAAGCAACAACCGGTAGGCAGTGACTTCAGGACTTCGGGCAAAGCTGTGCCAGAATGGAGTTGTAGCTCACTCAGGTGGTTTGGGCTTTGTAAACCCTTCCTAAACAACTGCAAGTAGGCACAGCAGGGCTGTCCAGGTTTTCATTTCTACACATGCCAAAGTGGCTTGCATTGGTTGCTAGTAAGAGCAATACTATGTATTTAAAGAGTTTGGAAAGAATCTTAAAAGAAGCTAAAACATGCCCAGCTAATTAATTTAATACGCGATACTGCTTAAAAATGAAAAATATAAAGAATACAGCATAAATCCAACCTCTGTGTTGCTTGTCCAATGGTATTTTTCTTTAGCAAGCAGCCGTTCTGTTGAACTTTTTAATCACATTTTTAATTATAAGCTAATTATCTCCACCACAATGTTGTTTCTTTATTTCCAGGTATTCTACGTCGATCATTGACTGGTGAGGATGGTGACTTTTTGCCTGGGACATGAAGCTTTAGCCTCAGTCTTTCAGCACAAATATCTTTAGGTGAATCAGCTGGAACAACTAAAAGGTTGACAGCATTAGCATCAGCCAGTTGTCATTTCAGCGGACTAAATTGAAATTAGGTGAATGGGCTCATTGTTTCAAATATCACTATTACAAACCTGGAGTAGTCAGTCTGCCACTGTTGTCACTATAAGCTGCTGTGTGAGAACAACAAGCTTGACAGGTGTAGCAAAAGTAACTAAGGGGAGCGGGATTCAGTGTCAGTTAGGAATTCAAAATGAAATCACACTAGACGTAACACAAATGAACCATTAAACAATCACAACATGTTTGCCAGACTGTTTTTCTGTAGCTATTGTCTGCTGTCTTGTGGCAGTTCTCCATCTCACTCTGATTTAAACAGCGCTGGAGTCAGACAGATCACACTGAGCCTAAAGAAAGAACCACTGAGGCCGCAGTCTTAACTCGACTCTGCACAGGGTCGAGCCTCTGAGCTGTTGTAAGTGCGGTTGACATGTCATGTACGCTGGTGTGATAGTTTAACATTCCAGCTGTCTGCTCTCGTTGCAGCCGGCCACCTCACACTTCCTGCCTGCGGCCTTTCTGTGATCTGCTCGGCTGCATGCTTGCCAGCCTGACTGGCTTTTCCTCTGCTGCTCTGCCCATCATCGTCACAGTTTTCCTGGCTCTGCCTCCTTAATGTTCGGTTGTCATACTTTTTTGCACTTCACAACATAAACACGTGTTGAATTGTTGATTTGGAAGAGCCTGAGGTGCAGTGTGTCAAACACCTTTAGCTGGTGCCAGTTTTATAGTAGTATTTTTGGGAAGTTGGTACAGCCTAAAAAGTGAGTCGAGCAAGCATAAATTAATAAATATCCTACTGTATCTACACTGCAGCAGTAGCTTGTCTTACTGCAGAAAATTTGCAGAAAATATGTAATTATTGTAATAATTTGTAAATTAAAATGTTTTTGTTAGATTAAATTTAACAGGACAGAAACACATTTACTGCAATCCTGTTTAAATTACTGCCAACCTGAAGACTGCCTGAGATAGATAATTTATTATCAGTCTGTTGAACTTAAAGTCTAAACTGATTGGAAAAGTCTGCAGGTCTGGTGCATTCACATGCTGTCAGGAAGCGCTGACCTTTGAGACTTAAAGGTGCCCCATTGAGTTTTGTTGTAAACAAACAAAAGTTATGTTTACATTCAGTGTTTCTCACCAACACTCGTGTGTCTCCATGAGGTCAAACAAATGTTTTCCCTTGCTTGTAAAAAATATTTAAAGAGCCAATTTTTTTCTAGCTAGAAGTCTTCTTCTTTGCCTTTGTCTCTTTGTGTGTTTACCAGCTGTTGATTACTGGAATAGTGTGAAATGAATGGCAGGAATATAAATTACATCGCCAGATAACAAACAAAACAATAATTTGTAAAAGTTTGTAAAAACATTGCTCCATAGTGCAGCTAGTGGTCATAAACTCCAAGGGGCACCTTTAAAAAGAGTCTACTACCAAAAGTTTTATTCTTGCACTCAAAAGACAGGTTTGCCTGAAGTAATTTTCTTATCACATGATGGCACATGAACGCTTAAAATCTTCAATCAAATCTGTAAATTAATAGTTGAACGTGAGATGTGGTTGAAAGATAAGAAGAAAGCTAATAAGTGGACTTTAAGTTAAGATTACAAACTAATACTAATACTGATAATACTTTTGCTGCATTATGAAACACCAATACTGTACTGAAATGATGCAAATTAAATATTTAAAGGACCAGTGTGTAGGACTTGCGAAAGGCCCTATCTAGAGCCAATGTTTGGTTTGTCCATTCTGGGCAACTGTAGAAACATAACGGTTAAACATGGTGGTCATGGACGATCCGCTCCCTCTGTAGATAAAAACGTCTCACTCTAAGGTAACGAAAACACAACAATTCCTATAATACACTAATGAAATATTATATTCCATTTCTGCCAATAAATCCTACATGTTACACACTGGACCTTTAAATAACAAAATACATTTCTGGTTAATGGTCCTAAACATGCAAAAAATACTTTAATGTGTGGCCCTTTAATGTGTAATTCTTTTAGTCTTAGGTAATGCTTCCATGACCATTTCAAAATTAAGACTATTATTGCCAAAAATATACTGAATGTAACAGGAGAGCGTGATATGTTTGCCCTTTTTCTGCATTTATAAAAATTTAATTTAGGCTTATTTATTTGTCTGGCTCGACGTCCTACCTATTAGTTTCTCAAAATATATTTTTTGGTCATCTCCAGCCAAACAAATACTTGATGATGTGAGTTGTTTTTGTATTTTCCTAATGGCAGAGGAAATATGACAAATGTGTCAGAAGAAGAGAGAAAAGGGCCGGAAGGAAAAAAACACATAATTCATAGAGCCAACTCTCATCGTAAAGGGGGGTTTGCTTTTCCAAGAGATAACTGGAGCGCG
The DNA here is from genome assembly GCF_004916995.1 of Morone saxatilis. NCBI lineage: Eukaryota > Metazoa > Chordata > Actinopteri > Moronidae > Morone > Morone saxatilis. Next base: position 19,528,317 of record NW_023340246.1, on the reverse strand, counting down.
ACTGATAGTTCGGGTATTAGTTTTACAGGAAAAACGCCCATTAACCCCCCAGTAAACCCAGTGCCTGTCTGTCTGCCAGTTTTGTGTCCAGGAGGTCGAACAAGCTCATTATGGTCACTTCTGCTAATCCTGAGCCGTGCTTCTCGCCCATACAGGGCGTTTCTTCAATTTACTGTACAAAGAAGGAAGAAAAATTGTAGCTCGGGAACCGCGGCCCCCGAGCCCTCTTTGAAGTACGATTTCTAGTTTTTCAAATCGCCCATCACTCATACACTATACAACTGTAGGAAACACTCTTTCTCTTTGCCCTTGTGTTTGTTCTCCTTCCCTGCTCTGTACTGAGGGGCTGAATTGTTCAAAAGACGTTAATTTACAGTTGTTGGAATTGGCACTTGACAAATAACTAAATAAATATATAGAACAACATCAGTAGCTCTTAGGATGCCCTTCCGTATGAGGAAACGTCCTTCTCGTCTCTGGCTGCTTTGCATCAGCTCATTTTGACTTCTTTGAGTTCAAGAGAAACAAGAATCCAACAGCAGCAGTGGCAGCAGTAGCGTTTTCTGGAGGAAGGTGTTTTCAGGGCGCGTGTGTCGCTTACAGCAGGTGCACAGGTAAGTCAGTGTGTTTGTGTGTGTAAATATTGATTTGGGTATGCTTTTGAGCTGTTGTTGAACGTGGGGGTTTAGTCCAGCGAGAGCAGTGGCTGCATGTTGTCTTCTTCACTCTTCACTTTGTCCGGTCGTTTCAGGACGCCGGGTTCCACCACCGACTGAGACCTGCAGGGAAACAGAACACAAGATGATGAGCGATAGTGAGTAAGTGAGACCAGACCCGGCTCTAATTTAATTAATAAATAATTTGCTATGTGAAGCACTTTGGGTTTGTTTAAAACATGCTATGTAAATAAAGTTGAGTTTAGTTAATTTACACCTGAATGGATCTGAGGTGACAGCTCCTGTTCATAAGCATACAATAGAGGAAAACGTGTTTTTTTGAGGTCTCACCGAGTCAGTGACTTCTTTCAAATCTAAGATGAAAACATTCATTTATCGCACCACCTTCCCTGATATTATCTGGCTCCAGCTATTAATCTGTTAAAGGGGTTTTTCAGTTTTAATTCAATATTTTATATGGTTTGTTTTAGTACTTTGATTCTTTTATTGCTTCATTTTATGTGTTCTTTGCTTTTTATGTGAAGCACTTTGTAACTTTGCTTTGATAAGTGCTATATAAAGATATTATTATTATAAGAGTGTGAACTGTGAAGTGCAGAGACAAATTACCTGTATTATTTGACACTCTTTCCCTATTTAAATGTGTTCAAGATGACCATTTCAGATTAAGTTTTATCTCCCGATACTGATTGGAATACCTCAACTCAGAGTGATCAGCCGATGCTGAGTACAGATTCAGTATTAAAACCTGTAGGCTGAATAATCTGCTTTTTAAAGCCATTTTGGAGCCAATTTTTTTCCACCTGTCTATTTTGATAAAAAAAGTAAAAAAAAAGTGGTTGTAATTTATTACTGACTTTACTGACTATTTATTGATAATTGTCAGGGCTCTGTTGACAGTTTCTGTCTGAGCTCATATTGTTGTTTGTCTTCCACAGTCTAAGTGTTTTTGAGAATGAATGAGTCAGTTGGTGTAACATAGTGGTCAGATGATTTACAGTCACTGTGAATCACACTGCATGGTGGCCTATAGGTGGGAATGATACCCCATGAAATGTCAAACATACTCACAGCAGCACAGTGCCAACGATACATTTATAGTAAGATATTCTCTCTGTCATGACTGGGAGCTATGTTTATGTTTTAGTCTTGGTCCAGTAACTTTGTGTCCAAAAAGGCTATAATTTAACCGGTATGGTTTTTAAGTCCAGCTGATTTGCTCATTTAGTGTGTAATGTTAGCTTTCTGTATTGTGTTTATTCAATATTTCATTCTGAATGTTTACTTATATTTAGTTATATTTATTTACCTGAGTCAGACTCACAGTAGCTTATAGTATTATTTTCCTATCATATAAAAGATAAATGTATGAATATATAGTCAGATGGGATCAATTAGACCATTTCATCCTCTTCAGTAAAGCCAAAGATGGCAGGTAGTGGGAGGTGGGAAGAGAAGACAAGAATACCACAGTGAGATAAAATCTGCACATTAGCTCCATCATTATCTCATTTGTTTACACTAATTATGCAAAGACAATATAATTAGTTTGACAGTATACTGATACGCTGATACTACTGTAGACAATTACTTATCTTAAAACATCATTCTCATTATTATAAAACTAGCTCCATATTAGTTTCGTTTATCAACTGTTTTCATGCACCACTCTGTTTTATGAACCTGTCTGCTTCCTTTAGATTGTGTAGAGTTTAGAAAGACATGTTACCAGAAGGTTGCTGGTTCAAGTTCCTGCAGCAGATGGGAATATTTTGGGAAAGATGAACACATTTCCCTCCGTAAACATCTGCTGTGGATTGCTAAAATGTTTTCTTAAAAACATGAAGTAAAGATAAAATAATTAAAAACAGTATGGAGTGTGGAGATGTGATGAGCTCACCTCTTCATGGTTTTCGGGGACAGGTTTTTCTCCAGGTCTCTCTCCAGGTCTTGTACCGACAGGGTGTAGGACTCGGGACAGTAGTCGGTCTCCTCGTCGTAGGCGTGGTCCAGCAGCGTTCGCGCCCACGTGCCCATATCGTACGGCGGCATCATCCCACCGAGCTCCGACGGCAAGATCTCAGGATGGATCAGCTGGTGGAGGCTGTTCAGGTTGTTGCCGTGCATGAAGATCTGCAACAAGAAAGGAAACCAACAGTGAGACGGTTTGGGTTGGCCACAATAATAAAGAACACAACTTATATTTTAAAAGCTTTTGTGCAGACAAGACAAAAATGATATCCTCAGTGAGCTCTTACTTTGTTAATTGTTCCCTCTTGTTCCCTAATAAATCTTTACAGCAAAACTTGGTATAATACCAATTTAAAGCTAATATACTAGCCAAAGTAATTTCCCCCTGGGATTATTAAAAGTATTTCAGATTTTTCTGATTCTCAATCATTTGAAAGCCTTAAACCTGCATTAAATGATTTTTTGCCCACTTTTTGTTGGGCCATTTAGGGGAATCATGTGTTTCTGGCCACCTGATGAATGTAAATCCAATATTCACTTTCCTTTTCTACTTTTAGCTCTGTTGTGATCTCCACCAGTTCCTGAGGGAAATATCGGTTAAGTTTTGGGCTGCTATGTGCTATAAATACCACATAGCTGAGAGGAATTGCTCATTACTATGCTCATTACTATGAGCAACTCCTCTCACATTAAACATAGTAGTGTAATCCATTATTAATTTAGAAATATAGGTTATAGCTGCTTTAATGTAATATCTTCTGGCCCTTACCCTCTTCCTGGTCTTGTCTTTGAGGAAGGGTCGTATCACGGTGTACAGAGCGTGGATGTACCAGGGCTGGTTCACAAAGTGGATTCCTCCAAATCTGGCAGGAAAACTGTCCTGTTGGATAAAGAAACACAGCAAAACAGGTAAATACAGGCAAATGAGGATAATCCCATCCTGCTGATCCATGTTTTGTGTCTTTTATTGTCTCGTAAAGCCTCCATAAAACTTTCCTAATGTCATGTACACTATTTCCTTTTGAGTTTCAGGAGCAATTTTCTTACTTACCTGTCACCCATCTATCGTTCATCCCTACTATTTAACAGCCAACATGGGAAGATACTGTCATTGGAAGCTCAACGTCTTTAAAAACTTCTATTAATTCACACATGTAAATAATGCATTTTTCTAACCAGTGGATAGAGAGACTTAATGACAGGTAAGATTCAATACACTCATGAAAACTAAGATTCATTATCTCTCTGTGTTTTATAACAAATAACAAAGAGCGCGTCTTCTTTGAGTTCCAGCAAAGGAAAAATTACCTCTGTGAGTTTCCTGTCCCTTTTCATTAGATTAGTTTTGTAAATGGGCTCTAATCTCATCGTCAGTAGGAAATGGTCCAGTCTATTTTGGAGTGCAGCCCAATGCCTGAGGAAAATGAATCCTTGTTCATACAGGTTAGTGTGTGGAGTCTGGGGCTGACACGGTATTTCCTAGAATGCTGGACAGAATTAGGATAATTACACTCAACTGTGTGTATGTGTGTGTGTGTGAGTCATAATTTGGCTGTGGTCCAGCAGTATGGTGAAATTATATTCTGACATAACAGAGCTGGCTGCTGAGAACGGCTCGGGGCATACATTTATATAAAAACTGTTAGCAGTGTGGGAGAGACCGAGACAGTGAGAGTCTCTGAGGTCAGGCCAGGTTTGTAAATTAGGGTTTGACCGATATGAATCACAAAGGTGAAAGTCGCCGCCAGTTGTTTTGTTCCTCTAGCAGGGATGTTGGCGACCACACTGTCGCTTGGTCAAGACAACGCTTTGGTCCAGAGACAGATACTATATCTGGACATCTATGGCCATATTTATAAGATATCTTACTGTGAATATTTACAATCCCCAAAGGATTTTATTGAACCTAAACTTGCATCTAGGGCCTCTAGGACCATCAGGCCACAATTTCCACATGTTAAAGCAATGTTTTTTTTTGTCTCTGCACATCTGACAAAACAGACACAACACAACTGTTCACACATGTAGGCTGAATAGTGGCCCATATATATGTGTAACTAAGAGCCAAAGTATACTTCAAGTCTAGGTTCTTTCAAGTTATGCATGTAACTACAGTACGTGATTGTTTATTGTGCTGAGTGCACAGCTGCACTATGCCGAACACATCAGGTGCACCATTTCTATTTTGGAGACACAGTCAGTTGTAATTTTAGTGACCACTCTCAGGTCAAAAGGTCAACTTAGTGCAGTTAGCTGGTTAGTCATGAAATTTATAGATAATTCCTTATGGCCTGGAACCTGACCCCTGACCTTTCCTTCATTACCAGGATTTAGTCCATGAGTTGTACAACGTATTAAAGATCTGTATTAAATTTTAATGTAAAAGCAACATTTCTACCAGTTTGAACAGAAAATAAAGTATAATAAGATAATTTCACATATCAATTTTTACATATTGATGCCCCCCTGCATCTTTCCTGAAGGAAGAACACTGTGTGTATATTTTATTTATATTTTATATTAAACAAGTTTATTAGGTAGAATATATATATACTGATATATATACATTTCAAAACAAAGTAAACAACAAACAAAATAAATAAATAAAAAAACTTAGTTATACAAAACAAAGAGAAAAACACACCTCCCTTGAGTAAGTAAAAAACAAGAAATGGTTTGTCCCCAGATTTTATTTTTGAAATCAAATTTTCACTCAGACTTTTGTAATATTGATTTTTTTCTTTATTGAATTTAAACCCTACTGATGGTGACGACATCTTGACCTTATGTGTTGCTCCAATTAGTCAAAATTTTCCACAGATGAGGTTATTTGTTTTTTTAATGATTTCTCCTGAAAAATATTGATTTGTACATGAAAGCCAAGAAAGAATCCAGTTAAAGATGCACATTAGTGCACAATACTACTATTAGCAGGTTTCCAAATGATCAGTAATAAAGAAACTTATTTCTGTTAAACTGCGGTCAGGCAGCCTCTACCCCCTCAGCTGTCAGATCCCTCTGACTCAGAACCTCTGGCCTGCCCTCTGCTCTGACAGACATTCTCACTTTGATGAAGGGACCTGCTGCATTATACATGACACACTGGAAATGGAATATGAGCTGCAGGGCCTCCGCTACACTGAAAGGACTAAAGGAAGAGAAGGAAGAGGAGCTAAAGGTTTGATCTTGTCTCACCCGAGTGATGTCTGAGGGAAAATAATACAAGGTAAGAACATCCAAAGATGTGCAGGAGCAGGAAGGTTGGAGGGGAGAGGAAGCACTTAAATTAACTTTCCACAACATTGTTTTCTTGTCTTATTACAGCACAGATGAAAAAGGCCAGGTTTCCCTGAGGGACACCAGTGATAAGAGGACTGAAGAATGATTTAGATGACCATTAATACTTTTTAGATTCACCAGTGTTTTCCTCCAACAAAAATCTACTCACAAGGCTTGGAGCGTGTGCATTGAGCGAGGGCATCAATAAGCCTCACTCAGTTTCAGTATCGGAGTCTACTGCAGATATTGAAGTCAATATGTATTCTCCTGCACTGTGAGGAGCAGATAAATCCTCCTGAAGGACTAATCAATCCATGGTTTTTAGTATGACTCATCTTTCCTAAAACACCACAAAACCTACAGTTAGTCTAATAACCCTGTCTTTAAGTGATACAAAACAAAACCAAAAACATGAAATAGGATATTGATTGGTCAACTAAACATGAAAGAAATGAATTAACCTCTTGAATAATTAATTGATTTTACATTTACTGGTGTATCCAGCTTTCATTCAGCTTCCAACGAACCTTTTAAAGCTGCAACTACTAACAATTATTTTCATGAATAATTAATCTTCTGGTTATTTCATTAAGTGTCTAATGAGTAAAATGTTAATAAACAGTGAAAACTCTCTGAACCAGTTTTCTAAATGCCAACGCAATGTCTTAAACAAAATCAGACAATTAACAGAGCAAACATGCCTGTGACTTTTAGCAATTTATTGCTACATTTGGTCTATTTTTGTGAATTCAAACAGTCTTGATGTGTTAGTCTCATTAAATTATTGTTTTAGATTAATTTTCATAGTTTTAGACACCCCCTTGGTTTTTTTAAGGTGCCATTTGGGCTATTTCTTGGATGAAATATTTAATCTTTTGAAAATGTGCATACACGATTTTATGATCGTATGAGCATTTCTATTTAATTCTGATTTGTAGCAGATTTTATGTTATTTGTCACTTTCGTGAACAAAAAGAGCTCTAAAATCATTAAAACACAGAAAACTGCAACAGCAAAAAATAAATAGAGAGATATAATTTGGCAAGAAAGCTAATAAGGGAATCATGTTGAGTTTTAATACCTGCAGTTCTGATGGTGTTCAAAATAACTTCTAGGGGGGCTAGTTGGTAAGTAAACAGCTCAAATATTCAGTAAATAAAACCAGATCCAGAAACCATTACTCAAAACCACTTCAGCATTTTTTTTTGATGTTCGCCAACCAGAGGCAAATGTCGACTCTAAACAAATGAGCGACTGTGGGGATTTATTTTTGGACTCTTGCTGCAGGTCACAGCTGAGCGTGTTCAGTTACAGCGAAAGGTTGAAGAGAATTAAAGGTGACAGAAGATGGAGAAAAGTCCGTCAAACACCAACGGGACAACATGTGGAACCGAGGAGGCATTTTTAAAAACACGATCACGTCACTTACAGATATATTTAGTATTTTGTGCCTCTCAAAATCTCTCTCTAAAACCAGCCTGCATCTCTCACCTCCCCCCTCCCGGGAGCCTCTGGCTTCACTGAAAAGGATAAACACATTAGGAATGATTTTACTTCGTAGATTGGTTTGCTGTAAAAAAAAAAAAAAAACTGCGCCCACCTCCTATTTTGTAAAACGAAGCAATCCAGCAGATTTTCCTCTAAATCTGACCTGGAGCCACAACGTGTAAAATGCAGCGAAGAAGCTGCCAATCTCGTTGGTAATGGTCTTTTTTTCTTTTAGAGTAATAGCACTAATGACTCAAAATTGATCTTTTCAGTCTCTTAAAGGGATGTCAAAGGGAAAAGGGAAACTGCTTATCTTTTGACTTTAAAATCTTTAAAATTAGAACAGCTTTTACTCTGAGTGTGGGAACCGATAGTTTCACTTCTAATGTCTTGTAATGGGTGAAAATGATCATTTAATGATACAAATGTTCAGACTAGAAGATCAAGTGCTACCCTCTTTCCACTGATGAGACATACGTGGTAAATCGTCACACAAATTTCGATATCATTTATATTCATGTTTTTCTCATCGACAGTGTATATAATGGACAGAGCTCCTGGGTCTGTGAAGTGGAGCCAACGCTGAAGTGTCTTAAACCTGAATTATATGTAATGGCCAGCAGGGGAAGCTCCACAAGCTGCAGTAACAAAACGATAGCATGCAGTCTTATGGAGAAATTAGTCGACTTCTCACTTGATTTATGAGCTCAGTAAACAGTTTCCTGATAAGTTTATGGTCTCAGTAGCTAGTTTCAACTACTCTTCCATATAGCATGATGTTTATTTAGTAAATTATGGTCCCATTTAGAGAAAAATACCTCACCTCAACTCGCAGGACGTCACCGCCGACAAACTGTCATACCGATGACCACAATGCCAAACTGAAGGCTTTAAGACATCACAATAGGTTTACACTTGTCTTTTCTACAAAATATACATCAACTTGACACACTGTACACTGTCATGACAAGCACAAAATAAATACTTTTGGTCCTCATATTTCTATGAGTATGAGTATCTATGCACTTTCTGAAAGTATTATGAGCAGATGTAATTTAATGGAATGGGTCACTGTGTTAGTGTAGCACTGTGCTGCGTTCATATCATACAGAAGGTACAGTATTTATCAGTTTCTGACTTATTACAAGTGTGCTTCCTCTAGTCCTGCTAAATAATACAGCACAGTCTAAAAACCCTACGTGACTTGAACGCAGCATCGGTGGAGTTTCTCATATGTTGCTGGTGTGCTGCTGTTATAAAAGCCCCAGAGATCCAGAGGGGTCACAGATAGACAGGCTGCCACCAACACTGTGGGTTAAACACTATGAGTCAGTTCAAAGGCACACTGACACTTAGCAGTAACAACATGTGATGTGTCGACATCCCCTCGATGGCTGAAGCAAAGAACAGATGAAGTCAGCCAATCCTCAGCAGCTGCAGTTTCTCTACTGTAATGTATGTCGACCGGGATTAAAAGATGCACTCTGACTACTCAAGCAGTGGGTCCCCCTAAAGGATACTCTCTTTGTCCTCTAACAGATAACCACACACACTACAAGCTTTGCTCCAAGCGTTTTTCACATTTTGATCCCAGTACTGAGTGGTGGCCTGAATCAGGATCAGTACAGGCTGCAGAGGACAAGATAAAAAGTGTTTTACAACTAAAACTGACGATTGGCTTTATTGGAATAGTGTGACATTTTGGGGAAAATGGTTGTACAGATGAAATAAAAGAGACATGATGTGTTAATTAGTGAGCTTCAGAGGTGGTGGGCGGATTTTTCTTAGCTGTTTTCAGCCTTTGTGCTAAGCTAAGCTAACCAGCTGCTCACTGTAGCTTCATAATTACTGTACCGAGTACTAGAAAGCTATATAACAACATTATATATATTTCTTTATTTTGTTGCAGCTGTGGTATATTTTGCAGTGAAATATTCAAACCCAAGACACTGTGTTTGCTTCAAGGCTGCACCAATATGTACAGAATACTAAAATATTATTTTATGTTCTAGCTCGGTGTTTTGTACATGGAAGCATTGATTCATAAATCTAAAGCTATTGGGCCGATATTAGCTTCTATATAAGATATATACAAGAAGTTTGAGTACAGAAATGCCTGATGTGTTTGGCATAATGTAGAAACAGTGTCTCCTTCACGTAGTTTGTCCACCATCGAGCACTGACAAATGTCCCATCTTGCCTTTTCAACACGGGGTTAATGTTGTGAAATGGTTGTAGTTTGGTTAGGTTTTAGGTCAAAATAGGAATGTTACGTGATGCAAGTCATCACTGTGGGAACTGTGTAGCTCAGACCTTTACATAAGTCAGCGTTGATCTTTGGTTACTCTTTGGTTACAATTTGGGAATGAGAACGGTTGAGGATGTATCTTATTCTTTCAAAACCATAATGTACATTTATGTTATATGTTTATGTTAAAATTAAATATTTTGCCACTGTTTCATTTGGGGATTTTGTTACTATAACATTGGTATCTGAATCAGCCTTTAATATCCAGTATCAGTCAGGCTCTGCAAACTGTGGATATAAATTGAATCTGCCAATGGACTTGAGATCAGATTTCAGTCCTAACAGCTCATTAAAGTAAGGTGAGTCAACATCTGATGTATATACCAAAATGGAAAAAAATCTGATTTACACAGGCAATCTGACACTGGCAAAGAAACAACCATCGTAATGATTCTAATAACCGAATACACAATTAACATAATAAAACCAATAAGGCTGTGAACACATTTTCTTGCAACGTAAATAAATCAATTAGACTCTGAAATCCATGTCAGGTACAACTGCAGCAGCATGAAGAGGAACAAGAAGACATAGACCGCTGTCAGGACGACAGCAGAGACGACTTTCACAACATGAGGAAGATGGAGTGAGGCTGTCTACGGTGTGTAAAGTGTTTCTTATGGCCGAACCTGCTGAAGCTGTAACATCAGGTCTCACAGAGATTCAACCTGTGAGTCACCGGCTGCTCATTTATTATTTAGTTTAGCAAATGGGAGCTGTGACAGCAGCGCGAGGCAGGATGGAGCCAGATGATGGGAACCAGATCCACATCAGCCCCTCAGTAAGCCTTTATCATCCACCCAGTCAGAGATATAGAGGGCGAGACTAGCAGGGGAAATCAGTGAAGACATTTGTGAATTTGACTCTTACATTAGTGACGGCAACACATATGAGACTCTTAATGTCTGCCCCAAATTATCTCACAAATTGGATTTCAATTTCCATTTCTAGTGTGGTCATTCTGTCTGTCAGAAGAACATAAAGTGCAGTGCATGAAACCTGAGGCTGACTGTATTCTAATCTTCATTTTTTGTGTGTGCAAAATTAATTAAAGCTGCATTCATCCAACCTGGGGCTAATGTAGCTAACATTTTCCATTCCAGGGATCTCATAGCAACATCATTATTCATTAATTTTAATTGTGTTTGTCCACTCTCCTTTACACTCTTTTTATGGGTCCCCACCTATCCCTGACAAGTTGTTGCTTGAGTTCTGCTACAGTAGATATTAGCTAGTTAGTCAGCTACCTAGTTGCAAACTTTGTTCATCTGCCATTTGGTGTTGGGTTGGAAGCATCTGGTAGTCATTAAATCAAAACTTGTTTGCAGACAACATCTGGAATCGGGGTTCATGAGAGTAGTGAAACATGTTATAAAACACGAGCTAAAAGAGGCTCAAAAGCTACAAGAATGATTATTCGCTGTGTGTAAATCCCTTCGCATTACACAGAGTAATTCATTTAATTGGTAATATGAAGAAATGTTGAATAATGGAGTTTAAAGGACCAGTGTGTATGATTTAAGTTGAAGTTATAGATTGCAACCAACTGAAAACTGCTCTCCTTCCAAGTAGGCCGCAAATCTTGCAAAAAACATTAAATGCCCTATCTAAACTGTACACACTGGACCTTTAAACACAATATATGTAGAATTTGAGAACCCTTTGCACCAAATTTGTCTCATTTTTGTACAAACATTAGAATAATCTGACAGATGGTACAGTCAGAAAAAAACTCCACATGCATGTGGCTTTAATACTAAATAAAAATGATCTTCTATAAGTATCTTAAACATACATAAGTTAAAAAGGCTATAAATGTGTTAAAAAGGCTATAAATGAACAAAAGAACAGAGCATTTGTAGATTCATCTTATTAATGAGAGGTAGTTGTCATATTTGGTATCTGTTTTGTAATTTTTCACCCCTAATGTGCGATTTTTAAAAGACCTCAAACGCTGCAAACTGAATCCCAGTTTTTGATTTTAAAAAAAAAGCTGCAACATTCAACATTTCTGTTGGAGAGCGTGCGTCCATCGGCTCTGCTAGCAAGCAGCTGATGTTACAACATCTGACATGCATCGTCTACCACTCTATATGTGTCGGGGTTGTGGTCATACATCTTCTCTCCACGTCATGCTTTTCCAGTCTTTCTACAGCACATCAGGTTGATGAGCTCCCTCTACTCTGCTCTGCTCCTGTCACTTCCCATCCACAGAAGGATGAGTTAACATGTCCTGCAGTAAAAAGGGGGAAAAGTGAGTTCAGAAAAAAAGGACGACATCCATTCGAGTGCTTTTCTTTGCAGGATGTAAAGTGTAGCCTGGAGTGACGACATTGTTTTGCTGCCGGCTTGTTCTTTACAAAAACTACCTTTATGAGAAGACCTCTGTCTAGAGCTAACGCTGAACTTAAAAAAGGGGTAAATCAACAGTGAATCTTTACAGTATGTGGCACAAAAGAGAGAGCAGTGCTTCTTCACTAGGTTGGAATTTTCAACCACGCTTCACTTCTGGTCAGAGAATCCGGAAACATCTCAAAGACGAACCAGCTTTACTGATTAATTAAACCTTTTAGTTCAAGGACTAATGCAGCATTAGTTCAACCTTGGACTCTTCTTACATGTTTTATTTATCACTACTCGACATTCCTCTTCATCCTGCTGTTACTCCATATCCAGCCAATACATTTCCATCTCTTCCATGTCTCTGCCCTCCCGAACCTTTTAACCGATCAGACCTATTCCCTTTTTCTCTATAGTCATGCTAACATGTGCCAGAGTTTGTTCTCATTTCATAAACTCACCTCCAACATCCTAAATGTAAAACACTGAGATTTATGCCAAAGGTCAGGTGCACAAAAGGTCTGTCATCCTAATGTATGCCAAAATAAACCTACATTAAATTCAATTCAATTAAGTAAATAGAGATTTTGTTATATTGTAGGTGGTTCCTAACAGTAACTCTCTCTTTCTGTCTACACCAAAAAACAGCAGGTTTGTCACATAAAAGAGACGGTAAAACGTTTATCTGAGGTATCAGAACTAACTTTTCTTTCCTGCTAGAGACTCACACTGAGATGGAAGGTTACAGCAATTAAACTGCAGCCTCTGCAGGTTATTAAAATACTGCCAACTGCACTCAAGAGCTCTGAGGGGGAAGGAAGCAGAGAAATTAAGTTTTCTCTCCAACTGAGATCACACATGTATTTAAATGCGTGTATATATATCTTTTTTTATTCCAGTTGCCTGTGGAGTGCTTTAGCCTATCTGAACGGGAGCTTACCAAACTGTGAAGTTCCAACGTCCTTTACTCCAGTGCTTTATGGTATGTTAAGTGGTAATTGAGAAGGTTATGTTTTCGGTTTTGTTTGTTTGCCTGCTAGCAGGATATTTCAAAAGGAACGAGTGATAAGCTTTTTTCATTTACTACAGGATTTCTCAACACTGCCAGGTTGCTGCCCTCGTCAGGTGTGTTCCTCCCGTGTGTGTGTGTGTGTGTGTGTGTGTTTGTGTGGTGCAGTTGACCTGAGAGTCCAGATTGTGGGCTGAAGCTCAACAGATCTTGTCTTCCTGCCAAGCACACAGAGGGAAGCAGATAGAGAGATGGCGGGAGAGACATGCAGTGACACAGGACTGGTATGGCTGATCCTGCCCTTTTCATCACTGCGTCATGATTCCTGAAGCTTCTGAGCAGAAAAATTGTCTTGACTGAGTCAAAAAAGTCTCTGAATATTTCAATTAGGCCCTTTGCCGACCTACAGTAAGTGACATTTTGCAGACATTTTGACTGTCACAGCAGGTCAAGCACAAGAGGAATTAATAACATTAATGATGGCTGCATTCCACTTAGGGGAGGTCCTGGTATTGGGCTTACTTGCACATTTAATAGAACTGAGCCACCCTTAATGGTATTAATACCACAAGTCAAAATGTCTTCTGTGGAAAAGGTTGATTAGGTTTAACACTAGGACATGGTAAACCTTATGAACCTCATTGTTCATTGGCAGGCCACCGTTTTACAGATGTAAGTGGAAACACAGACCTATATAGAACTTCATCCGGTTTTGATTTTCTGTATTATATGAATTTTAATATATTGCCCTATAACAGTTATAACTTTATAAAAATGAATAACCCACAACTAACTCTCATACACAACAGTGAGTGACAATATGTTTCTTACTTGTGCAAAATAACATTTAAGAAATATCTCTTTGAATTCTTAAATATTAGGTCAGTTTATAGTGATTATACAGCTATTTTAACAAACCACTTTAATATGAACTAGTTTGTTTTGAAATGAAAGCAGTGTTAAAATTGTTGGCATATCTTTTTCATTTCTTCTGTTTCTTTTCCTATGTTGCAGTTTGCACAAAAAATCTTAATATTCTGATCCTTTCATACATGATATCATTTTATGGGGCCAAGATAAGTAATCAAAGCCTTTAATATGTACACGATGGCATACAAATTATATTCTATGTACCCCCAACAGTATAAGCCACCATTCTAACCTAACCTACATAAAGGCTCCGTCATACAGTTTTTGGTCATACCCTAATGTTTACTATATATTTTGTGTGTTTATTTCTTTTAATTCATTTAAGAATAAAACGATTTATTAAACTGTTTGTGTTAGAATGAATCTGAATTTGAACAAACGACCAATGCTGTTGATCACTTTTGACAAACAAACAACAAACAAGCCGATCTTGAATATTGGCAAACAATATCAGCTGTTGGCAGCTTCTTTTTAAACCTTATATTAGTTATTGAAGTGGGAGAGATGACTGCTGTCTTCTTCCAGCTGCAGTTGAAAGATAAAAGGCGAAAAGGAGACAAGATAAATCAATACTGCTGTGGTTGTTAAGCCAAACCTGTTCACCACCTGTTATTCACAAAAACATCAGCTCCTTTTCCTGTTTACTGACTATTGTTAGCAGGTAAACAGTGGAAAATCTAATGAAAGAAGGACAACATCTTATGTAATAAAAAAAATCAACACACACTTCCTAGATTCCTAAATTCCTTAAACCCATTTCCTATTAACTGATTTCCTCATTTTAATGCATATAATGAATTTGCTGTCTTAATTATACTGCTTGAGATATAAAAAAGGGCAAATTATAGGGTGCTTAGAAACCTTTTATCATGCATTATACATGATGATGACGAGAAGGAGGAGGATTATAATTCAGTAGATTTGAATTAATGCTCCAAGATATCAGCTTCCTTTTATTAGTGATGAGATTTTTTCCAAGGGATTACCTCTGAAGAATTAAAAACCTGCTGCCTGAGAAGAAACACTAGGTCAAAATCTATTTCATGTATTTTCTGCAGACATTGTTGGCACAATTTTCTTTCTCAGGAGTCCCAGTTATTCTGGAGGTGTCTGTACATTACATAACAATGCTAATGCAGAGTAAATCCCCGGGGAGTTCACTGACTGGAACTGTACTACTGTATATGTTAATGTGGTCTAAATATCTGCGGTTGTTCAGGCTCTGTGAAAGGGACAAATGCGCTTCACTGTTTTACTTCTCAAATAACAACAAGGACAAATTAATACAAATATTGTTAACAGTAAAACAGTCAAAATAATTCACTACAGCTACAACTGTTTTCACTGTTGATTAATCTGCTAATTATATTTTTTGATTAATCAATTAAGTGTATTGAAAAGACATCTTTGTTTTGAACACTCCAAGACATTAACTGTAAAATGATCAACAACAAAATAAAGCAGCAACTCTTCAACATTTAAAAAGCTGGAATAAGCTGTGTTTGACAGCTTTGCCTGAGAAATTCATAATCAAAAAATGCTAGTAGATTAATTTTGTGTCAACTGAATAATCAAATATTTTACGAAAGCATCAAAAGATGATGAATTTGATGAAAGCATAATTCGAACTATTAATTATCCAAATCAAAGTAAGGAACTTGTTTAAACTGCAGTAACTTTATATATTATGAAGATATTTTGGCCACTTTAAATATTAACATTTAAATATTATCAACTGATGTTAGCTTAATGCTAACATATACTAATAAAAATGATGATGATAATAATGATAATGATAATAATAATAATAATAGCACATGAACATAAGAATAATGTAATGTAATAAGGTTTACAATCTCAGTGTTAGCAGGCTAACATTTGCGAATTAGACTTAAAGACAAAGTACAGCTCAGCCTGATGAACATTTTTCCAGGTATTTGGTCACATTACCAAATTATTATTATAAATAAATATAAAAATTAACAATCAAACTAATAGCTGTCAAACATGTCAACCTCATGGTGGATGCAAAAAAAAAACTAAACACAGCACTCACAAGATTAAGACGCACTAAAGAAAGAAAGAATGAATACAAAACAATAACTAAATAAAACTATTTCTTTACTCTGTTTCTGCATTTATTTTCTGTTCGGTATAGTGATTATATAGTGATTTTTCTTTTAGTATTGACTGTTACACTATTAATTATACATCACACATTTACACAACACATAATACATTTGCAGTATTTCGTGGCGCATTCACTGACCGGCCTGAGCAGCCACGTGTGAGAAGAAGATGAAGAGCGCGAGATGCAGAAATGTGTTTCTGTCTCCGCACAAACACACACGGACACAGACGCACAACAAAAGGAAGCCCATCTGGAGGAGAGGGCAGAGCAGATAGCGAGGCAGTCCAACATGTTGCCGTGGCAACGTGGCGAGGGTGGGATGTAGCAGGAGGGAGCCGGGAAGGGTGGAGGAAGAAAGAGGAGGAGGAGGAGGGGAGGGTACGGCTCTTAAAGAGGATAATGTCTCTTTAAGGTTCAACAAGAGGAAAGGTGAAAAATAAACAGCAGGAAAGAGATTTTAAAGGCTTTTTGATGATTTCTGTAACAATGTCTTTTTCATTTTGGACTGTATTGTGTTTCTGTAGTTACTGATTACTGGTAATTAATATTTTCTGTAAATACTGGCGATTCTGTGTGATTGTTAAGTTAATTTTTAGACAAAAAGATTCATCACAGGCTGCAGTTTCTCAGAAACTGTTATCATATAAACTGCCCTGGCAATAGTGTCTCTGGTAAACAATGATGGAGTGACTTGAATTGAGACAGAGAGGGGAGAGATAAGGGGGAAGGGGAGGATGATGATGTTGTTAAAGAGAGAGGGGGAGGGTACAGAAAACAAAAGTGAAAGGGGTGGGGAGGCCAGAGGGGACAGAGAGGAGAGGAGAAGGAGAGTTAAACCAAGGACGTCTTAACTTCACCACTTTCTGTACGATATGGATGCCACGTTGAGTCATTTGCAGTGGTTTTAAAAGGAAGGTGACAGCGTGGCTAAATCAGTGAGCTTTTTACTCTCTTATTTAACACTTGGATGACAAAGTGGAATTGGAGGTCTAAAGAAAGGTCCAGATGTCAAGATTATAAAAGGAAAAGTGTTGATTGAACCCTGAAAATGTTGAAACAGATAATAATTACTATTTTTTCTCATCAGATTGACATCTTTTAAATCCAATAAACATGAAATATGTTTGGAATATATTTGCAAATTAGGATTAGAATTAGGATTGCTCCTCTTGACAGTATGAATCTTTGTAGCGAATGTGACGGTAATCCATCCAATAACAGAGATACTCAGGACCAAAGTGTTTGACCAGCAACACATTACCAACCGTACATCTATGACATTATATAAACACAGGACATTCTCCCATTTGAAACCAAAAGTCAAAGTTGACTGCTGACTTAACGTAACGTATCGTACGATCTTTTCCTAAAATGTTACCGATTTGATTTCGTGCCTAAACTTAACCAAAGTGTGAACTTACGATGCAAGATTTATTTTGATGTTGTATATTTATTATTGCTAACTTGGAGCCCTTTCCAGAAATGATGCTATGAAGCCCCTACAGTGTTACATTTTTAAGCAGAGGGCCACTGAGTATTTGATGAGTTGGGAGTTGGGAACTTGTTTAGGAAAAAGGAAAACCTTTACTGGCTATGAATTCCTTTCCAGTAAGAAAGTAATCATTACACCTGATCCAAAATGTGGCCGACCCCAAATAAAACAAACCCAAATAGAAAGAGAACGAAGGATGCTCCGACTATTAACAAGCTGCCTGGGTCGAAAAGAGCTGCAATACATTTTCTCTGCATTTTACAATTAACATTTTCAAAACTGCCCCAAAAAACAATATTTATCATGATGCAGCGGAGCTCATTGTTCTCATTAAGCATATTGCCACAAAGACCACCAATCCACAGCAAAACAAGATAACCATACCCGACTGGATTAGATTATATAATTAGGACCCGGTCTTGGATATTAGACACAAAGTCATGTGAAGACTAATAATGCGTTTATGTAACTGTGATACCATCAGCTTTGTTTTACATTACAGTTACTTGATTTGGTTTGTAATTATCTAATTAAGGTTGAACCTCATTATTGTCCTTTTGCAGAAAAACAGAGGAATACAACTCAGCCCAGTAAGAAGCCCCATGTGTTCGACTTTACCACAAGCATTTGAATGCAACATTAAGAGGTTTGGCCATAAGAAAAACTATCTAATGTGCAAAATCCCAGAAGCAAATCACCGCCAAAATCTCATCAGCTGATTCCTGCGTCAGGGTCACCAAATTTGAGCCAAACCCTGCAACAGACAGATGTAAGAATGTTGCTCTAGTTAACGTTATCAATATTGAGACGTTTACAAAAACCCAAACACTGCAGCTTTAAACTAAATTAGACAAATTAAGCTGCAGTGTTGAATCTACTGGCTGTCAGCAGCTGGACGGCCAGTTAACTGTCAGAGATCCAGGACAGCTCATTCATTACTGAGTGGCAGGTCGCTGATCTGAGGTCAGATGGTGTCAGGCTGTGACAGATCACCTTAACGAGGTGATACACATCTCTGACCTCAAGAGACAAGACATCTATACGAAACAGAAGGCAGAAGTCCACCTCCCACATGTTCAAACACCCTACAGTAATAACAACACTTCAGACATGACCTAAAAGTGTCAGTTACAAAAGAAAAAAGCTCATCCCTGTAGATGTAAAACCATCCATTCCACATGGAAATATATTCTCTTGATTAATAGATTACAAATGTTTTTTATTCTTTTAATTGCCATTTTAATGTTCCTATGCTCTTCGTTAATATTTTTAATGCATCATGTTAAGCACTATGCATTGCCTTTATGTATGAAATTTGCTATATAACTAAACTCACTTTGCCTTACAACTTGCTTTATGTTGTACAAAGTTTAATGAACTCTGAGCTTGTACAGAATAAACTTCCAGTCCAATGCAGTGGTTTTCATAAGGAAAGCAAAAATATGAAAAAACCTTAAGAAGAAAATTTCTTTAGTTGCACAGTTGAGAGTTATTTTTCCTCTGGTCGTTGAGGTTGGCTGATTCAAAATATATTCAGGAAGAAAAACGATTGTGTGAACTTTGTGCTTTGTGTGAAGTGGAAACTTTTTTGTATTGTACAAATTATGATGATTTATGAGAGTTAATGTTCCATGAAATGATTCGACAGGACCCTGAAATATTCTGGTGTGATTGGAATTGCTGTTTAATTTTGATGTGTTTAAGTTTGCTGGATGTTTTCAGTGCTACACAGTAAATGTTTTTGACAGTGATTTATGAATTTTGTTGCAGACAGTGATGATCTGGAGATTGGACCGTAAAAGATGCTTAAATTGTTTTTTTTTTCTTGTTATTTTTGGACTTTCTCTGTTAAATATACGCTCCACTTGTTAACCCATTTCACCGGGCATAGTTATATCCATAACACAATAATGAAATTGTCCTTTAGCTTTTATAAAAAGAGTAATAAAACCTTTTCGCTTTGAAATATTTACTGTATAATGGTGGTGTGAGGTGTGTTTTTCTTTTCTTCTCTGCCTTGATAATCTAGAAGCAGTGTTGGGTCAGATTATGTATAATTTCAGTCAGTTACTAAGAAATGGATTTCTTTTGCAATTAGTAACATAATTCATTGGATGTTCCATATAGGAAAAATCTAATCTAATCTGAATACTTTTAGATTACTTCAGTCATAATTTTTACATTTTTTTAAAGAAATCAAATAATCATTGCCATTGTATAGTCTAATTACACATATTTTCAAATGTAATCTGGGGTGATTATAGTTACTTCTTTTTTGTAATATGATTAAATAATCCCCAATCAGTTACTGACCACTTTGTAGGAGTAAACTGTTTTTTTAATGTAAAAGCTGCAACAAATTCTTTGCCAGATAATATTTCATCATTATTTCTCATACACTTTGAATCCCTATTTGAAAACATTTTTCAAACTTGTTTTGAAAAGAACAACCAAAAAGAGTGTTTTGCAGACTTGTAACTTTAATCCTTCTGTAATATTGTAATCCTGGAGGATTATGACTGGATGGGTTTGTATCCCATCCTGCAAACTATCTCACCTCCTTAATATAATCTCTTTTATGAGAGCATAAAGAAATGTCCCACAAGTGGGAAAATGGAGAATGCACTGTGCTGACTGTGTCTAAGAGCAATAAGCCCACAAACCTCCAGACAATAGCACAAACAATCAGGTAGTACATTAAGAGCAAGACGATAGAGAGGGTCAACTTAAGGACACAAAGCCGTGTTGAGTAGGCTACCAATTCAGAATTTCTCCCACAGTGACCATTAGATTTTCACTCTGTCTCACTATTTTCAGATATAAATCAAAGTAAGACAGGAATCACTGTTTTTCCTTCCAAGCAGTGAAGCAAAAATATACCAATGTAAGCCAGTTAGTTGGTTTGTCTAGAGTTTGTCCAGAGCAAAATACTGTATCTTGAGAACCATGAATATAGATATTCATGATACCTAGAGGATGATTCTTGAAACTGGGCAGACACCATGGATTTAACATAATGTTAGTACCGAAATTCACCCATTGTCTAATTTTAACTAATTTAATAAAAAATTTTTGCAAGGCAGCTTTACAAAGTCACGTGAGAATCCATCTTGCCAAACTTCAATCTAGAATCTAGGGGGCGCTAGGTATGACACAGCAAGAAGACTGCTCGTTAAACAACAATGGCAGCTCCCATAGAGGTTAGCATAGATTCTGCTGGCATCAGTTATATCAGAACTGGATTTCTTAATTAAAAGAAAAGCAAAGAACAGCACAAACAAACAGACATCATGTTGTCTGCATCTTCCAGCCATCTCTGCGGCCAAAGGTTGACTCTGGGTGTTTTTCCTCCAGCTCCACAATCCAGCCAAAATCTAGATTAGTTATCAGTCACCAAGATATATCAAGCTGATAAAAAACAAAAAACACTCACGTTCCTCAGAGGATGAACCCTTTCCATTTCCAAGAGCTTTCTTCCAGCACCACACTATTTGTGCACAAAATAACTCTTGTTCTTGTTCTAATGCACATATTGGCATGCCACCATGCTGATAAACCCTTCAGGGCAAATGTAACAGTTTTAGCATCATTACCGTGGAGGCTCCAAGAGAATAATTGTCAGTATGTTGTTTATTCTCTTTCACAGTTGCAGATTGTGCGGCGTTAAGACACTAAACCACAACATCCGTGGTTCAAATCTAACCAGCGACCTTTGTTGCGTGCTATTCCACGTCTCTCTCTTTACTGTCTGCCTCTACAAAGTAATCATGAGAAAAACTAAACAAACAAACAAACTGTTGCATATTCGGGGGTGTAATAACCACTGAACCCTCTCGGGGCCGCCAGCAGGGATCCAGACTAACAATCTTTTCTCTGCTGTGATCTGTACAGCATACTGTGCAACAAATTTGGATCCCAAGGCATGCGGCCTACATGCTATTTGTATTTGCTCAAAACTAACATTGTCAGGGTTGCCATGACAAAAAGTAAATCACAACTGAGGCAGTTTGAGAAGCATTAACATGGAGGACTAGACAAAAGAAAGGCAAGCAGATGAGTCAGTACTGGCAAAACTAAAAGATGAATCGAAAAACCAAAAGGGTTTTTTAACTTAACTTTTTTAAGTTTATATTATCTTATTTTAGGACGTTTAGGTCTGATTTTCCCTTACGGAGGATAAATAATACTGTCAAGCACAATTTGAATTAGATTATTAAACTCGTCTTGATTTGTCACAGTTACACATTCAATCTCCCTTTTTTAGCTGATACGAAAGAAGTGAAAAGTGGATTGAATGGTTGTCACACTAAAATCCAAAATATAGAGTAAAATATTAAGAAAGGATATTAAGAATAATACCAATCTTAATAAAACTTTAAGACAAAAAACTAAAACTTATGTTTGATGTAGCTAAACTTAATTTTCTGGGGCAATATGAACAAAATGTGATGAGTTGTTCTTTCTCTAGATAATAAGCAAAACAATATTTTGCATTTTTGTAGGTTTTTAATTTTTGTGGTGCAGTTTCTAGATATTTGTCACATTGCTGTCAGTTCATATAGACATCAGATAATCCAGCAATAAGTGTCATGACAAATCTGTGGAAACAAAGAGAAACAAGGACAGCCGCAGCAGATATAAAGTTGCTGATGCACACAGAAGTTAACTGAAGGATGTGTTCAGTGTAAATCAGCCATCAAACTACATCATACCCTCGTGCAGGAGAAACTGTGGCCTGCAGATGAATCTGACTCAGCTGCTGTTAAACACTTACTGGTGTTCAGATTCTTAACCAGACTTGCTTAGACTGAAGTGACTCACTGTGACTGTTTTAAAATATTTAGATCTCAGTTCATGTGTGGGAATGACTCAGCTCTACTATTCTCACATACTGTACAGAAACATAAATGTTGAATGTCATGCAGTTTATTTATTGCTTTATTCAACAGGGATGATACAGATAAAGATGGTTACTTAGGGACTTAGGGAGAAGAAGTGCAACAAATGTCCTGTATGTACCTTATTTGAAGCCCCAAACCCGTGTTAGGCTTTTAAATTCAGGTAAAAAAGAAAAAAATATTTCTTAACATATCTTTTTATCTTTATGACAGATGTATTCCCATAATGTCACATGCTTTTCTTGCTATTGCTAAATGATGAAACAGTCCACATATTTCAATCCCATGAAACGATGTCTGTCCCCTTATAAGAATCAATTTAAGTTTTAAGCCTAGTTACAATTATAATTTGAGAGCTACTGTGATCTATTTACTAAGATCTGGGTAAATGGGGAAATTTCAAGAAGATGGTGCCTTTAAGGCCTCCTGACAATACCAAAGGAACATACTAAATGGGAACTTATGTTTCACACAATTCATTAAGCCCCCAACAGGCATTATAGGATTATAAGGCAATTATTGTAATGTCCAAAAATAGAATCTACGTCCTCCCTTCAAAATGCAAAAATATTAATCAGAAACCACAATGAACCACAAAAAAGGCCCAAAAGATCAAACACACTGGATGTAAAATTGGGAATTGGTAATCCGGCCTTGTGTTGATTTCCAGTCCTCTGCTCAGTTGTTATGGTCCTCAAATGTCACCGAATTCCTTTTCACTTCATGGATGAAGGATGAATTAAAAGGAGCTAATGCCTTTTCTCATCTCAATAGGAGGCCAGGATCCCAAATAACTCCTCTGTCTACCTCCAACAGCTTTTCTATCTTTCCTATGTTCTCGAGGCCACGCCCCCTTACACCTGTGATCCTGGACCTGGAGCAACACGTCACGCTGACCAGCTACATTGAAAAACGAAAGAATTTTTGACACTTTCAATGATACATGGCTCCACTGAAGATACAAATCTTTAAAAAAAAAAAAAAAAAATTATAGTTCAAGTTTAAAAAAAGGCTAAATAATTTCCTAAAACAGCTTGTCAAATTAGTTTTAAGGATGCTTACTCAAACAGAAAAATAGTGCATTTGATGCTTAGTGAGCATTAACTATGTGGGATTTGTGTCAAAATAAACTACAGTGTGTTCATGGTATAATCCGGAACATGTGCCCCAGGTTTCTGGACAACAACAATATATAATAGCTTTGGAAACAAACATTACTTGTTATTAGATGCATTCATTGTTGTTTGAGTCTCTCCGTTCACAATAAAGAAAATAAAGAACATTACCACCGTTAAATTTTATTTTCCCATATTTGCATCAGAGGAAAATAAGTTTTTAATTATTGCCACATCCTTGATGATTTTTGTAATGTGCTTGTTATGTTTTATTTGTCAAATCAAATCATATCAAATCACATCACTCAATTACACGCCGTTCTTTTGCTTTTCTGCACCACAATGATGAGGCAGCCATTTGTGTGAGCAGTTGCACAGTTGGGAATGACTCAGGGCCCAGCTAATAGCTCCCATCATAATTCAGGCCCTAATCTGTGTCTGGAGAGGCCGTCAGAAACGTGTTATATATGGACTCGGTCACAGTGATGCACTGGTTTGCATCTACAGTGCTCCCTCCACTAAAGAAGGAGAGAGATTTTTCCTTGCCGACGTCCCACCCTCAAGTCTGTGCTGACCCTGCAGAAAACTAATGTTTACAGTGAAGTGAAGAAAGTATCAAATCACCCTGCTTGTATAGAAATATGTGTATTTACATATTGCTGCGGCTTAAGTAGAAGAAGAGGCATTTGCACACAGGTGATTATACATTTGTTACTGT
>NW_023340246.1:19503649-19503936 GCF_004916995.1 Morone saxatilis | reverse complement strand
TCTGGGCTACTGTAGAAGCATGTCGGAATCCTACATGTCACTCACCGGACCTTTAAAGATAAAAAACTCACACAAAAAGCTTCTAAATTATAACAGTTTTCTTTTACCCCTCTTTTTTTCTTAGTGTGTCATCTTTAAAACAAAAATACGGGATGTACATTTTGTGTGAAATTTAAAGGAAAGCTTCTTTGACAGTTTGTCATCCATCACAAGCACATCAGATAATCTTTTAGACCACACTGCGTCTTACTCAACACTTCCCTCTGGAAACCCTTCCCCTTAGATTT
>NW_023340246.1:19486645-19503492 GCF_004916995.1 Morone saxatilis | reverse complement strand
ACACACACACACACACAGGCAAGACATTTCCTCTTTGGCTGGGTACCAGAGGACAGCTGTACACTCTGCCTGTGAGCTTTTTCTCCTGTAACTCATTTCAATAATGACGTTAAAGGTGTCCTGATGACCGAGAGCACTAATGCGTGTTTATGCCATGAAAAACTCTCAATACAAATCCAGTGAGCACTGTCACACTTGTCTCCCCTCGTCCTCCCCAAAACCAAAAAACTGGAATACCAATTCTCATTAAAGAAAGCAAGAACTCGCAAACCAAACTGACAACCACTAAAAATCCCTTTTTTTGCATCATCTACCTGCCAAACGAGCCTTGAACAAACCACCCAGCGGTGTGTAATCAAAATGGAAATGTCATTATTCCTTGTATTGCTCTTTATACAAGCTCACGGCTTTAAGACGGTGCTTGACTTGTTCTTGAGTGGAACATTTTTGACTGCAGAGTGGCTTATGGGAAGGGAACTGGAGGTTTGTTCTGCCACTGTCAGAAAAAGAAACATAGTCCTTTAGAGTCAACTAAGGTGCAAGATTTTGCTTTTCCCTCAGCTAACATAGCTCTGTTGAAGGATTTCTAGATGCCAAGATAATATTGGGAAAATGTGCAGTGTAGAGCTGCGACAACAATATCAATTAATCTGTCAGTTGTGTTATCAATTATTCCACAAATTCTGCAGTCGATAAAACGTCAGAAAGTTTCCAAAGGCCAAGGTGGCGTCTCTTTAGATGGCTTGTTTTTGCTGACAAACTATTTAAAACCCAAATATATTAAATTACAATTAAAACAGAAAACCAAGATCATAAATTAGTTTCTAAGGATTAATTAACTTATCAGTTACTGTAATTTATTAATCACTTCAGCTGTAGTATAATGACAAATTGTAGATATTTGTCTGCGTTCATATTATTATTAACCTCCAGTATTATTGTGGTATGTAATTGTTATGTTATATAATGGCTGGTAACTATTTTACCAATAAGTCCTTATATCTTGATGACAAAATATGTTGTTTGTCGTCCAAAAAAGAAACTAAAAATACCTTGTAACTGTTTGGGAAAGATCACAGTCATGGTCAATAAAACAACTTTGACATCCTGGGATACAAATCACAGTTTCAAGTCCAGCACCCAACCGTAAACCAACCATAACAACATCAACAAAGCTTTCTGATAGCAGAGCGTCTTACCTGTAGCCCCTCGATGGCGAGCCGCAGCATGCTGGGAGTCAGTTTGGACGCCTGCTTGAAGGTGAAGTTACTCCAGTCGATGATGAGGATGAAGCCGTTGACCTGCAGCTCTGGGTCTTCTATCATAGATTCCAGCGACAGCAGGATTGCCCTCAGTATGTCCACAAATGTGTATCTGAGAACAGTGTAACAGGGTTTTTATTTGCCAGCGAACTGGAGAGAATATTAAACTTAAAACAGAAAACGTGACAAAATTTCTATTTATTTTGAAACAATGTCCACCAGAGTGCAGCTTCTAAAATGAGAGGATATGCTGCTTTTTCTACGTATATTTCCAGTTTTGGTCGGACAAAAAGAGAAACTGTAATGAAAATTGTTTCACGGGCTGAAATGAATACTGAATCAAAAACCTATCTGAAGTTTAATCAGTTGTAAAAAAAATAATCATGAGTTACAGCTGTGGACAAGGATCTTAAATTGTTCTCACAATAAATCTCATTTAAAGAGCTGAAACAGAGTCTCTTAATGAGGTTGACAAGCAGCTGAATTCTCTGATAATCAGTGTAATTTATTCTTGAATTAAAGTCTTTTGAGTCAGGCTGTAGTGTGTCAGCAGATAGCAAAAAAGCTCAAATGTATCTGCTGGATGGTTTTGTTGCATGTTATTATTTCTTTCAGCTGCGACCTGCGGGTTGCTGGTGCTGCTAGTCATGCTGTTTGCTGCCTCAGTGGGTTTTCATCAGCTGATGCCGCGGATACTTCGCTGTCCTATTCAACAGTCTGTTTTTTTTTTCTGTTTGCTATTGCCCTCATTATGTTGTTTCCCGCTCTTCATTTCCATCTGATTCTTTATTAAGTAACCTCTTACCTCCCTCTAGAGATAATAATTCTTCTTAGTTTGCTTAATTGGCAGCAAAATGGACCCTTAACAATTGCAAGTCTGCTGCAGCTATATAACATACAATAGATCAGCTCTGCCAGTATTTCTGAAATTTGTCGAATAGAAGAAAAATGATGACTAGAATAACAAGGACGACATAATTTTCACAGATTGATTCATGTTCAGAGAGGAGAAATTAATAACTAAATGCACATGATCTTATGACTGACTGGAATTATAAGTTACAGACTGTCTGCGCCTCCGGGTTCCCTGTTAATACATAATGATTTTGCTGAGCAGAGTGGAGTCTACTGTAGTACGTCTACATTTTCTAGAACAATCATGATACAGCTGGATGGCTCCATTGTGGTTCTATATTTAATCAGGCCCAGTAACACTTTATGTGGATATTCTCATGTTTCTGAACTGAATTATGAGGTGAGATAAGGTCAACATCTCTGTAAAGTATTGTTACCTGAACACTAACCAGGCCTGGTCCCTCATTAAAGCCAAACAAAACCATGTCCTGGCCCTTTTTATAACTTCAACCTTAGCCCGGATACTAACCCTGACCCAGTCACTGCAGACTATAAATTCATTTATGAGAGAAAAATACCAGTAACAGTGACCCAGTAGTTCATCTTGTATATCCAGTCAAACAAGACAGGAGAAAGATGTCTGCAGATTTATCCCCAATACAACTCATGATACACATGATATTAAATTACAAACTTAGCCCAGTCTTACTCAGACTTAATTGCAAGTTCACCTGCAATTAGAAGTTATGAACATGCTGAAGATTATTAACTTAAGTAACTCATATTCACTCCACTTCATTTTAGAAGGAAAGGCTGAACCCTTTAGTGATTCATATCATCTGACAGCTGTAATTACCAGGTGCTTGGATGTTCACCCTCAACATGATGAGCAACAGTTTGTAATTTTAATCATTGGTTTCCAACATGGTGTGTCGAGACCCGGGCACCGAGGGGTCAAAAGATAAACCGGAGCAGTCTCAAGATAATTTACAGATATATACTTTTGAGTGAATCTGGATACTTTTAACTCCTCAGACCTTTAAACATTGTTCAAATAAAACAATTTAAGTGGAAAAGTCATTATTTGGGGGATCTACTTACAAGTCCCTGACATATGCAACATGTGACAGGTTGAAAATGATTCATTTTCTATAAGGTAAAAAGGTTTAAACCACTCAAAACAGGAAATCTTAGTGCTAATACTTTTATTGAAATAAAAAGGCAGGGGGTTCATTTGTAAATAGATACACTAAAGGGCCAAAAGTGTGTGGACATCCTGCCATATGTCAGCACATCTCTGTTCTGTGGCAGTTTTTTCATCATTTGGACGATACTTCTTAGTTTGTGACAACAGTTTAGTGGAAGATCCTTTTTTTGTTTCAACAAGATAAGACAACCGCACACAAAGCCAGGTCCATGAAAAAATGGTTTTAACATTGTTAATCTGTTCCATTTGACTGTTGCTCTTTCTGTCTACATTGTACAACATCTATCACACATCTGTTCACTGTGGAAGATATTTTTTTTTTTTGGGGGGGGGNNGGGGGGGGGGGGGTTATTAATTATTTAACTGAACTGAGGATCAAGGACAGTAGATGTAATATGTTTAGATAGTAAAGCCCTTTGAGGCAAATTTTGTGATTTTGGGCTTTCACCAGTTTGGTGTGAATGAACCCTGACTGACCTGCACAGAGCCCGGACCTCGACCCCATCCAACCCCTTTGTGATGAACTGGAATTGTGAGCCAGACCTTATCCTAACATCAGTGTAAGACCTCTAATGCTCTCTTCTAATGCTTTGTCTGAATGGTAGCAAATCCCTGCAGGCAGGGTTTCAAATGCTGGTAGAAGCCTTGAAACTAGAAGATTGGACACTGTTATAGCAGCTTTAATGCTCATTGCTGTTATTTTTAGGTTTTCCACATACTTTTGGCCTTGCAGTGTATTTTCTCCACAACTAATTAAAGACGAAATATGAGTTGGTTTGTAGTTTCTGTGGTGCCGAATGGACAGCTCCACCAACCAGACTCACACTTAATTATAATGGCCTTTAAAGCACTGACTCTCCTCTCTTCTCCATGTGTCCTGTCTCTTTTTATGTCTGATTAGATAACCTAAACACAGACTTTACAGCCCCATCAGCACCAGCCCCAACCCCAGCCCCTCTGCCTCTTTATTACCTGCTCTGGTCCCAGTTGGCTGCGAACAGGACCAGTATTTTCCTGCCATATCTGTCCAGATTGGAGAGCACGCCGGGGAAACCGTCCTTCAGGGCCTGTTTGATTCCCGGGTCAGTGGCTTTCAGATTCTTAAACATGTCCAGGTTCTGCTGTCGGTACTCAAAGTACTGTGCCAGCAGCCGGAACGCCTCGAAGTGGTTGAATTTCCTCGCTCGGAGGAATCTGAGGATAAACGCGTCGTCTGTCCTGAGGAAACCAATGTCCGGCCGGGTGATGATCATGTCCCGGACCTCCTGGATGTCCTGATGTAAAGTCTCAGGGTTTTCTTTCAGCTCCACCTTGGCCTTCTCCAGGGTCTCTGGAGAGAGGCCAGCCTGTAAGTGAGTCATCTTTTGCAACAGCTGTCCCTCCACGGGGGACCACACCACACCAGCTTCCAGTGAAACAACAGAAGAAATTGTTACCTCCAGCAACAGGGTGAAGTGTATTAAATGGTTTTTCTTTGTGGGTTTCCTGATCAGAAGCTGACTTCAGATGGAGGCCTGCTGCTCTGTAGACGTAATCCACCCTGAACTGGCACAGACGCTGCTACTATGATGCTCCTATGATGCATTATCAACATATGGGCCATTCACTTTTACGCACAGAAACATTTCCACCCTCAAGAATTTAACTTAGTTGGGATTTTTTCCACCATGTATATCATGACTCAGGTCCTGCAGGCTTTCAGGCGGCACATCCAACCTGCTGATCCGGGCGGCCTGATGAGCTCAGAGCCGACACACAGCCGCTTCCCTCCATGTCAAAGCCTCTCCTCGCTTTCTCTCTCTTTCTGTGGCACAATGACGACGACAGCATCACCGTCTCCACGGCGTCGCTCGCGGCGGCCAGGCAATGCGGCACGACCCTGCAGCACCTGCTATATCACCATCATCATCATCATCATCATCCCTCCGCCTTCACAACGCATCTCCATCCGCCGACCGACTGATGCTGCTGCTGGTGCTGCTGCTGGTGGTGGCGCCGACCGCTCCGTCACCGTCAAATCGAGGCAAATTTGGCGCTTTTCCGCGTCTACATCCCCGCCTCAGTCACCCACCCGGCGTCATCAGCATCCGTCCACAATTTGGGTGCGAATTCAGATCTTAAATTTTGTTTCACCACCAGTTCATAAAGGGGGGGTATCCCAAGCAGCACAGGTGTCCCGCGAGGACTTTTTGTTTCCCCTCCTGCCACCGTTTCTGGGTTTCGGAGAGGGGTGGGGTGGGCTGGGCTGGAGGGGGGATTACCGTCCTCCGCTCCTCCTGCTGCTGTTGCTGCTGCCGCCGTCTGTTCGCCTGGGAAAGTGACTGACAACCAAGAGGACCTGCGCTCGGTCGGTGTATGGACGCCACCGCGGGGGGGGCGAATGGGGGTGGAGTGTCAGATGAAAAGGCAACAGATATAAAAAAAAAAAAGAGGGAGGGCAAGGTGGCAGAAAGATGGAGAGGTGGAGAATAGCTGTAGAGGCCTAAGAATGAAAAGTGGATAATGGATGGAAGGATGGAGAAAGGATGCTGAAGGGAGGAGAGGGGAGGGCACACAACTCAAATGAACAGGGCTTGAGGAAGGAGGGCTATGACATGAAGGTAAAAATCCTGAAGAGGTGAAAGGATGAAGATGGGGGAGGACTGGAGGCCTGAGGCAAAAGTAGGGGCCTAAATGTCACAATTTTCCCCCCTTATTTTTCCATATGACAATATGTTTCCAGGTTTTTAGCTGCTGAATCATTTCATTTTCCACATTTTTGTGGACTGTTTTCAATTACACGCTAGAGATCTTTTGGTGTATTTGTTCCAGTTCTGGCATTTTATGTAAATAAAGAAATATGGGCAGAATAAAAGCATCATAATGAAGGCATCTTTCACTCAAGACTACTAAAGCTTAAAAAACTTGCCAGAATATGATTTAATTTAGTTATACAAACAACTGAATAACTTATCATATTTCAGTTTGATTTTATAGTTTTGGTCTTAAAACAGGAACATTTAAAGATATTTGTCTAATAAATAAAATCACTTTAAAGGCTTTAAACTGCCTCACATATCAGGGGAGCACACTCTCTGGGACATTTATAGCCCTGAGGGCCTCTGAACTCTTCAAGACATCCAGAAACATTTCAGTCCACCTGGCACATCTTTCTTTTTTTATCTCCGACTCTGTGGTGTGCCTTGGAACATACCTCTCCCCACACGTCCATTTCACACAGCAGACCAGCCCCAGTGGACTGGTTTCAACAATATATTCCATCCTATAAAACCTCATGTAAGCCCCTATTTATAGACACACTTTGGATCCTCTCCTCAAATAGCTCTAACCCAAATTGCAAACTAATCTGGCATAATATGCAACAGTCTTCCAGGAACCCCAACCATGAAGTTATTCATACATACTACTCCCTGCACACTGCACAAAATGAAAGCTCTACCATCATCACACTGCAGTCTGCACTTAAAATGAGTAGGGCACATTTTTTAATATTGTGTAGGGGTGCCCAAAGGTTGCAGAGTTCTGGAAGAGGGTTTCAGAGATGCTATCAATCATATTGTCCAAAAAATAAAAAAAATAAAGAAATCCTTACTTGCCAAAAGTCCTGTTACTTAATGAGAACTCTGTGTTAAGCAGAGATGTCTCCGGCTGGTCTTACAGCTGCCAAGCGACTAATAGCTTGCAGATGGAAAGCTTCTCATTCTGTCAATATGCAAAGATGGCTTATTGACTTGATAGACGTAGTGAGGATGGAAGACTGGGCTGCCAACATGCACCAGGCAAAAGTAGAAAACATTTCACACTGGAAACCAGAGATTACAACAATAACACTCTTATTATAGCTGCTGTTCAAGTCCATGAGGTCCAAGGTAGGTGGGGTGAGAGGAGGCCTGTGGGGGGGATATGGGAGGTAGGTTGGGGGCATACAAATGATCTTATTCCTACCATTTTTTTTGTTTCTTTTTGTTTTTGTTTCTGTTATATTGTTTTTTGGGCTATTTCTCATATATAGTCAACATGAAAAACGAATAATGTTGGGTTAAGTATAAAACCATTTTATTACAAGGGAGAAATTAGTTATTAATGCTAACATTACAATAAATAGTAACATGTGTGCTAAAAGCAGGCTGTGCTTCAGCTGTTGAGCAAAATATACTCTGCCTGCTTTTCTGACCCTTTTCTCTTTTTGTTAAACTTTTTTTTAAAATACATTCTTGTCAAGAATATGCTTTTGGGGGTCCATGTCATTTGGGGGCCCCAGGCTGGTGTTGCTTTAGCCTGATAGTAAGGTCGGCCTCTGGATGCAAATGGAGGGATAAAGTGACAAAAGAATTGGAGGAAGGATTAAGTGAAAGAGGAGGGTTGAGTGTTGGTTGTAGCCTCAGATGGAAAGATGGAGGGGCTGGCAATCGTGGAAGGACGTTTTCTGTCCACCATCATCCTGAATCAGCTCAGTTAGACTATAATTCATACACTGACACAGGACATAGCTACGATGAGGATTTATTACGGAGCTGCTGACAGCAGTCAGTATAGAAACCAAGATGAAATGGAGGGGCGTATGGATGAATGGATGGAAAAGGAGGGGTGGAGGAGGAATGGCACCTGCTCACTGGTGACCAGACAGCTGCACTTAAACATGCTGAATTAATTTCTATTGTATCTGCCTACTTATCTCTCTTGTGGTTGACTGTGTCATTGTACATGGCTGAGTGGTGAGCTTTACATGATGCTTATCTACCTTTATTGCTCTTTACTAAATCAATATAGTCAGACTTGTAACAAACAAATCCAAAAAAACTAAAAAACTATCCTTTCCTTCTTTCCTACATTGTAAGATAAGATAAGAAAATACTTTATTGATCATTGGAGGGGAAATTCAGGTAAGCACAGATAAATAGAGAAAAGTGAAAAGAGAAAAAGAGCCATTGAACTAATTGAATCACAAGGCAAGCAGTACACACACACACATATATGGGATATATAATATAAGATAAGGATAAATATAGAAATATAGTATACACATACAACATAATATATTACAACAATATAGCATATAATACAGAAGAGTATGAGTATATATAATGTTAAATATATATACAGTATAATATATATATATATGTTAAATATATACGCTCAGTTTTTACCTGTGAATGCTGATAACCATAAAAGACAGTTGTGTTATTGTGTTATTTCTTATAATGATATATATTAATTAATACAAAAGGAGGCAGAGCAGGAAGAACAAAAGGTCGCTTGAATTAGTCTTTTATTTAATAACTGTTGTACAATGAAATATGTAATTGACTTCTTGTGCTATAAATTCTTTGCCTTGTAAAACCATCATCATAAAGTAAAAAAGGACAAACATTGGGCATTGTATAGGAAGTGAAAACTTAATGAACGCAATAAACGTTGAGATATATCAGTTTGTTAGTTTAGGAGCCACAGCTGCAAAAGCAACACTTTGGTCAGATGATCACGCACCTTAATGTATCAATAAATTCATATGAGAATAAAGAACCCTGGATGTCTTTATAGGTTGCCCAGAGAGTGCAGCTTTAAATGACGAATACATTTTTCAGTGAGCACATTTCCTACTGAATTAAACACAAAAGAAATTACCTCCCACTCACAACAATACAGATCCAAGCACTTTAAGAAGCTTCGGTGCTGCAGGAGACTCTGGGACACTATTTTGCTTACATTATCTTTTTTCTCATACATTTTTCATACTAACTCAAAGATAACCCTCTCTAAATACATCTAAGTGGGTTATGATGCTTTGCTGCTGCAGGTCATTTCTCAACTGCATGCCACTATATCTCTTAACAAATAATAGCCCTTGATGTATATTGTCACACAGCCCATACAACCACACATAAAGCATGGTCTGAGCAGGGTTTGGATAATATCCTGCCGGTGGGGGTGGGGACTGGGGCAAATCGTGAATGGAAGGGGATAGAGAAAGTAACAGGGTCTCAAGGGAAGCCAGCAGGGGGGGTCGCAATAATTGCCCTTAGCTCTGATGGGCTGGTGTTGGAGCAAATTAAATAAATTGTGGACATGCATTGGAAATTACCTCTAGTTTTCAATGGCACAGCTGTCATTTTCTGGAGTGCTTCTTTGATTTGTCTCCTAGTCTTTGGGGGCTGAATGGCTGATTAAAAAATGACAACTGTACTCAAAAGGTTACCATGAGGATGTCCAGTGGATTCTGTGACTCTGCAGCTGAACATTTCTGGTTTCTCCCCCCAAAAGTGTCATATTTTTTTTGATTTGGTCATTCATTCATTGTCTGCTACTTATTCCTATACAGGGAAAAGGCCCACCATGTCAGCACAGTCTCACAACAAAGTGTGTAACCGACCCACCAATCCACCCGGATACCATGTCAGTGTCACGTTTCACCATGCATGAAGGTGCAGTACAAAGACCGACCAAGTGCATGGATGGCAGAAGTTGGGGTGGATGGATGGGTTAAAAATGCAGGATTTTCACCCAGGAGACCGTTATTCGAGTCCTGTTTGAAACCAAAAGTCCATGTTGACTTAACCAAATAGTCTGTGTTGTATTATATTAGGGCATTATTATTATTACTGACTTGACCACAGAATGAGAACGTGTTACAAACTTGATCATTTACCAGTGATAATAATAGATGATACGCACCTTCTGACCTGCAGGTAGGTGAAGTATTTTAATGGTAGTGATAACAACCGTGGTGCTGTTGAACTGTATTGCATTATACAGAGAGGTGATTCAGTTATTTAGCCTACGCTCACTGATATAATGTTAATGGGGTGGACAGAATCATAGAAACACCCGTCAGTAAAACCTCTGTGGAAGTGTTCCAACAAAATCTGAACATTATAACCTTCACAAAGGGAGTCTTTATTGCAGGATTGTTACATTACACTGCATTCGTTTTAACTGTGTGTACCTTATAATGGCCACTAAGTGTGTGTCATATGTATTCCAGTCAGGTATGTAACCTTTTAAAATAATCACATCATGTTTAAGTCAATAATGTTGATGATTAATACCCAAAACATGATTGAATAGCATTGCTTCATAGAGCTTTGATGTAGGTGGTTTTTTAATTGGTTATTTTTTATTATATTTTATATCTCAAAAAATGATTTCATTCGTTTATCCGGCTCATATATGCAGGCAGGTGAAATTTGATGATACACCCGAGCTATATGAGCAATTTTGTACAAAAGGGAACCTTTTGAAACCTTCCATGTTTCATCTTTGGAAAACAAACATTAAGATACAACTACCAAAAACAGTAGCCAACTAGGAACAACTCTTCCTTTCTAGGCTTAAACATTTCTACCAAGATGCTGGGGCCTGTACTAACACACGAGTGACAGGATGAAAAGAAAGGACTCCTGCTCATAGAAAGAGATATAGTAAACACTAAGTAAACAGTAAACAATTCCAATTCACTTGAAACAGAGAGACCGACTGGAACATGCAGACACCCCACAGAAGGAACCAAAAACTGAGTCTTTCTGACAGGATCCAGAACCAAACACAGAGGGACCATGACACCCTCTGTTGGTCAATGTGGCATAAATGCAATTTAATTTTACAATTTCTACAGAGAGAAACATTGGCATAAAGATATTGTGATGATGTGATATTGTATTTTTATATGCTTAATATGTTGTATGTTTACCCTTAGCACATACATGTTATTATAAGAAAGTGTAAGGTAATCACAAAATAATTATAGTTAAATGCAAACTGTAATCTAAAGTGTTTTCACTCTTGACTTAATATCCAAGTGGTGAAAGAAGCATTCAGATCCTTTACTTAAATAGTGATACCACAGTGTGAATATACTGCACTATAATTAAATATCTTGAATTTAAGTTTTACTGAAGTAAAAGTACAGTCAAGTACTATCTGCAAAATGTATTAAAGTATCAAAAGTAAAGTACTCATTACGCAGAATGGCCCTTTTCAGAGAACTTTAATATATAACACATTAGTAAATATTTATCACCTATATGCATTAACATGTAAGCAGCATTTCAATGTTAGCTGATCAAGGTGGAGCTGATTTTAACCGTTTTATAGATTGTGTTTGAAAAAAAAAATAAAAAAATTATTAGGTCCTTAACATCTACGTCACTGTAGCTGGATTATTCAGACTGTTTTCCAGCCTTTAAGAAATGAGTGTCAGTCAATTTATTCTGGAAAATGCATAAAAACTATTGATTTCTTGGCAAAATAATACATATAAATTCTTGGTAACATTTTTGAGTTGTTGTGTAAGTTCAGTATTTCAAAATAACATTCATTTTATAGCCAATAAAGTCAGAGCAAGAGCAAGACTTCGGTTAAAAGCGCATACTGTACTTTTGTTGTAAAATGAATGAAAATTATGTATGTTTTTGACTGTATTGATAAGAAAAATGGTTTAAAACAATTTCCCCATCAGAATATTATGTGTTGTAAATAAGATCTGTTGTTATGGCCTTGACATTGTCCGTCATAGACAGCTCTGAAAGCTCTCAAACCACAGCATCCTCCACTCCAGAAACAGGCAACACTTCTGGAGGAACAGCAGATGGCAGCATTGATACAGTTAATAAATAACTTGTGAAGCCTCTCCTGTGATTTCACCCCAATGATGAGCGGTTCATCTGATTATTACATGTTTGTAAATTTTTGTTCTGACTAATGTTGTTTGCTGCCTCTGTTGATTTCAATATAGTTTTTAAAATGTTTTAATTTAAAGAGGTGAGAAATAAGAGAGACAACTTACAATTGCTCTCTGGTACGTGTTTATGAGACAAAGTAAAGCAATATTGGGCAATTTGCAGAGATACAGAGAGCGCAGATTTCTTAATTTGACAATAGATGGATGCTCCTTTTCAAATACGTTTTTGATCTCTGCGTGCCACTGTACTAGAAAACATATTAAAATAAAGGGAAAATTTCCACAATTTCAACATGGAATTTCAGTGAATTTATAGCTGAGGAAAACACGTTGGGGAAGACGGAGAATTTCTGCAAAACCTTCCCAGTGCACCTCTACCGAGCCCCAGATGTGGTTGTTCCTCCACTGGGGGTCGGACCACAAGGTCAGTGCAGTGTTGATCAGGTGGAATAAAAAGGGTTGTAACCCCCATAGTGATCAAAGACACTGGTCAACATGCCACACCCCTCTACCCCTCTCTTCCTGTACAAACCTCTCTGGGGGCAAACTCACTGACCCTGCAACCAGAGCAGGCAGGGGTGGAGGGGGAATCTGGGGGATCCTGTGTGAGTCTGGGTTAAAGGGGAGGGTGGATGAAGGGATGACTGAGGAAAGAACACATTAAGCATTAACAGTAAGCTTAAGCTCCTTTTTTTGCAGTATGGCCGATCTGTTCAGCAATGAGGGGGCTGTTTAAAGGGATTCATATGAAATGATAAGTTCCTTTTTCTTTGAGATAAATAACTCTTTTTAACCAGGGATGTCATAAATTGAGGTTAAAAGGAAATGTTAGCCTTTAAAGGTTGGTTACGCGTGATTTACAATGTTGTCATAATCCACATGTTAACAAAAAGACAGCATTACATAACCACCTTGATACTATGCCAGAAGGAAAGATCAGCACTAATGTCACACAGAAGGAGATGAGTCTGACTTGTTATGAACCACTGATACAACACACCTGGGGGACAGCAACAATGGAGATTATACGTTACCTGGATTTGGAAAAATGTATGTTAATACCAGGTTTAAATGCAAATACACATGGATCAGATGTCATCATCCAGATAACATATCATGATACAGATCACATGACTTTTTCCTAAACTTAACCAAGTAGTTTTGGTGCCTTGAAAGTGTAACCACACATTGCATGTTTATGACTGCAGAATGAAAATGTGTTGAGAATGTGATTATTTATCAATAATATAATAATATAATAATAATATAATTTATAATATAATTGACAATAATGAATGCAACCTGCTGGTCTAGTGGTGGATGCGGTTTGTCCCATCTGAAGCAATATAAAGGTAGTAATAACAACTCATAATAGCTATTTAATGAGCTTTTTGTTTGTTTAAAATGTCTGCAAATTGCTGTTTAGGAGCTGAAAAGCCCTGATAGTGTACAATGGCAAGGCAAGTTTATTTGTATAGCACATTTGACAAAAAGGCCAAAAAGAACTCAAAGTGCTTTACATAAAACATAACAGACATCAGCAAAATGTAAAAGCATCATAAGACAATATACAAATACACTGAAATACAATTAAAAATAGTCTAATAGAATAGAATAAAAATAAGATAAAAAAGAGAGTAAAAGTTAGTGCAGTGTAATCAAAAGCTTCAAATTTGATTCAAAAAAAGGCAGCAACAATCTTTATTTTAATGAACTGAGAGTTGCAACAGACCTGCAGTCCTGTGGGAGTTTGTTCCAGATATGGGGAGCATAAAAACTGAAAGCTGCCTCGCCATGTTTCTTATCAACAGTACATTTCCATCAGTCTACCTTTTTATTTAATAATAATAACACCCAGTCAGTCACACATGCTAAAACAAATTCCATAACACTCTAGTATAACGAGACACTTTTTTCAATGGCCACCATCTTTTGTGCTCATTCATAAATTCATCCCCACCACAATAATCACAGCTTTGTGTTCGTATACAATGGATTTACTCCAGTGAGAAATGTACAACTCTTGTTTCTGGGTGAAATTTTAATTGGAAGTGGAGACTCAACCATGCAGCCTGGATGTCAGTCCTCTGGCCTCCTTCCAACTCGTTCATACTGAAAGCGCACACACTCACGCACACACACACACACACACACACACAAACACACACACAACCAGTTTTCCTTCCTAGACAGCAGCTCTCTAGACAAAGTTGTTCAGTAAATCATGTATCTTTTAGTATTTGGCTGTGCAGTTTGTTATAGTTTGGAGCAAAAATAAATAAAACTTTTGTTTAAAGTTTTCAGATTTTTTGAGTTTTGTCATTGGTGAAACTTTGGCTGCTAGAGAACTATGTCTGCATTTTATCCAAAGCGCTTTACAACTTGCCTCTCATTCACCCATTTACACACACAGATGGTGGCGGCAGGAGCAGTTTGGGGGTTAATTGTCTTGCTCAAGGACACTCTGATTGTTTTGTAGATTATCTCTAGCTCCGGAGACACAGTTCGGTCTTCACGTTTAAGAAAACATTCTGTGTGCCTGCTGTGTTGTTGACATAAAATCTACATATCATTCATCAGTTGTGCTAAAAATGCAAGGAAATGGCCCCACAGGAATTCCAAATACAAAGTATGGCTATCATAATCATACCTAAACAGAAGAAAGGTTGTTGTTCAGCCTTTATTGCATGACAGTGTCTTTATTAACCCCGAACAAAACCGGTTTGCACTGTGGGTGCAAAATGTAAAGGTGCAGTGTGCAAAATTTGGGAGGATCTGCTGGCAGAAATGGAATAAAATATTCATAGGTATGTTTTCATTAGTGTATAATCACCAGAAATTAAGAATCATTATATTTTTGTCACCTTAGAATGAGTTATTTATATCAACAGACACTGCAGGGTGAATGAAATGGAGTTTTAAATAGCAACTGCACTGCTAGATGCCACTACATTCTACACATTCAACAATCAACAAGTCATCAGAGACTGGCTGACTTTTCCATTTCTTTTTTTGCCTGAACAACCGGTAAAAAAGCACATACTGCATATATACAGTTAAACTGACAGGAATGCAAGAAAACTTGGCATCTACAAATCTTCAACATTAAAATGTATGAATTACTTACAATTATTAATCTGTTATTTAACTTGTTTGGTAATTACTTTTATATTAAATCAACTAATCTCTCAATCACTCAAATGACTGATTGTTTCAGCATTTTAATTTTGTTAACAATTCCCCAGAATATTTCAAAGTTGTAAGGTGGACCTTTTTTATTTACAGAAAGGCACTTTTCTTCTTCTTGTCCTGCTTTCCTGCTCTCTTCAGATTTGCATTTTTTTTGGGAGGGGGGGTGGGGGTGCTGGTCCAACTTAACACAGCCGCTATCAGAGAGTGAAGTAATGGGCTTTGTGGAGTCTGATTGGCTGTTGGGGAACTGCCTATGGTGGGCCCATACAAGAGCGATCTGGGCTACAAGAGGCTTAGAGCAAACTCCAATCTGAGACTGGACCCCCACTAGTGTACACACACACAAACACACACACACACACACACACACACACAGACTCAGATTGCTTGTTGCTGTCCCCACTCCCTGATGAAGGAGTCCATTCATGCCCGTTGACAAATTACTACTGAAGCATGAGACTAAAGAGACCCCCCACCCCTCTGTCTCTGTGTCTCTCTCTCCATTATGGACTGTGTGAGACTTGGGTGTGAGAGAATATCACACGGGAGACCAGAGTTATGAAAGGAGCTTTATGTTTTGCTCTGACCAACTATGGCAGCCATGTTTTTTTTCATGTAAAAAGTGTAGTTACAGTAAAGTTTCTGATTGACTGATTTAATTTGTTTGTATTTTATCAAAAGAAGAAATTATATAAATCAGGAGTGAAATAAAATACTGTTTCTAA
Source organism: Morone saxatilis (assembly GCF_004916995.1). NCBI lineage: Eukaryota > Metazoa > Chordata > Actinopteri > Moronidae > Morone > Morone saxatilis. The sequence goes on along the minus strand of NW_023340246.1, from coordinate 19,487,574 downwards.
AACTGCTTTAACAGTGACAAACAAGAGAAAACAGAATCAAAAATACTTCTCAGCCTACCTTTCCATGATACAAAGAGGATAGATTAGGTCTTTTCTTTGCTTTACTAGATCTTTTAATGAGATCAGCTGCACAGTGATTAGGAAGCTAGCTCAGGGTGGTGAGGGGAATGTGAGGAAGGGGTTTTGTATTAAATGCTACAGTTAAATCTGATTTTCAGAGAAAGAAAATTATAGACTCAGTAACTTCACCTGCATGTGAAGTCAGACTGATATTGTAACTGAGAATGCTGCATAGTACCTGTAGGCAGAGCTTAAGTATAACAGCAACTCAGCAAAAAAACAACACTAATCAGTTTTAGTCCAATCCAGACCAGACAAGGGCTGTTTTACACAAAAGGACTAGCCAATGTCCAAAAGAAGGAGGTTGTCTGCGGTTACAGGCCACTGCAGACTCTGCATGTGACGTTAAAAGATACCCAAAACTTGTGTCTGCATTAACGCAACAACCCTGAAAGCCCTGTAGGAAAATCCAAGGCTGGTTTTGATCATTTACAGGTCAAAATGCATCTAGATTTCTTATTTAAAACCTTGGTTAAATTTGGTTAATCTGTACATTGACATTGTTACAACAGCTTTAAAAGTATTATGTAGCTTCAGTCCTTATTAATAATAAATAGGTAGACTGTGGGGTGCCCTCACTACACTGCATCATAATGAGAAAATATCCATTAACATGACTGATGCCATAGCTGACAGCACTTTAAAGGACCATTGTGTAGGTTTCAGTGGCATCTGGCAGTGAAGTTGTAGACTGCAACCATTGGAATACAGTTCAGCCATTAAAGCCTGTAGAAAAAACTATGGTGGTCTCAAAAAGCTCATAATGAATGCAAAAGGCCCTGTCTGTGTTTGGTTTGTTCGTTCTGGGC
>NW_023340246.1:19477659-19486608 GCF_004916995.1 Morone saxatilis | reverse complement strand
CAGCCTCTGTAGAAGAGGACCCACAGGTTATAGAGGTGGTATTGGAATTCAACAAAGGTCATTGAAGACAGTTAAATATAATCTAGACATCTAAATAAAATCTCTGACTTTAGGTTTACCCTCAATGGTAATGATTATTGGGTGCTGTTCACCCATCTAATTAGCAAATTGTTACTTAAAGCTCTTGTGCTGTGAAAAGGCTCCAATGTACTCAGGCTCAAGACATTTTTGCTGCATATACTTCCTTTAAAGTGCCTAAATTCATGGGTAGGCAGGGAGACATTTCATGAATATAAAATATATTCATATAATATCGCTCCCTTCATCCTCCTGAGTAACTGAGAGATACAGTGAGAGTGACAGATGAAGTCAGTTAGATGCCACCTGATATCAGCAGTTCAGGGCTAAAGTATAACTCGAAAAACTGCAGGAATTAAACTATTTAAATAGGAGACCACTGATGTTTAAAACATAAGACTGGAACAGTGTTTAAAAACTGAAGATGTTAAAGAGGATTAGGGGAGCTGGAAGCTTGAAGGGTAATGGCACACACACACACACACACACACACACAGATTCCAGCTCCCCAGGAGAGGGCCTTTGGATGGCTATACTGTCCTGACAGTAATCCTCAGATTAACTGGTTGTGGGGCACCCCCAGTCAGCCAACAGTCAGTTCGACAGTCAGCCAGACAGAAAGAGAACCAGCCAGTCATTTAGGTAGACAGACAGACTAGCAGCCAGCCAACCAGCTTATAGTAATGTTTCTAAAGGTTTTCAGCCATTGGATCTCCTCTGTCTGACCCTTCAGGAACTGTCTCCTTAGTTTTCTACTTTATTTCATTGGGATATATTGCTGTTTATATGTCTGTACTTTGTGATACTTTGTAATGGAGTATTTTTTACATTGTTGTAATGCTTACTTTTAAACTTCAAGTGAAGGTTCTGACTACTTTTTTCACCACTGTAATTTTCTGAGCAAACCTCTTTCATGGTTCGGCATCACGTTTGCCAACCAGCTCCAGTCTAACTTGTGAAATATTAACTTCCAGCAGGTTTCAGGAACATGATAAATGATTCAATTTTTTGTTCAGATCCAGACACACTGGCAAAACTGGCACATCTCAAAAAAAGTGTATCTGGCCATGATAAAAAAAAAATGGTAATACCTTTCAGAAACTGCGTGGTCATTCATTACTATAATAGCACATATAAAAGAGCTTGCAATTTAAATGTAGTTTGGTTGAAGTGGAGTCAGTGGTGTTGGGGTAAGGATCTCGCTCTCATACAAACACACAGAGCGTTATTTGCTGCATCTGATTGGCAGGTCAGTGGTTAAATAACAGCAGCTAACAGTGAGCTCAGAGATGGATTCAGAGGACTGGGAGCTCTACTGCCGTTACCGTGGCAATGGAGTCCTCTCCTTCGCCACGCTCACCACCAACTCTGTCTCCACGGTTACGTTCTGTTAGGCACCGAGTGGAGGAAGGCTAGTCGGGAATAATAATGGCAATGGGGGCACATGAGGGGAACGATTTTAACAAACACACACACACAAAGATTCACAGCTCGAGGCTCTCTTTCTTTTCTCCATCGAAAGTTTGAATAATATAAACTTACTTAAAATTATCATTAAACTTTTGGAAATCACTCCTTCTCTAACACATTGTTTCCCAACTGTTTTGGCTTGTGATTCCTTATGAATAGATACTTGGGTTGTGACGTCTTCAACCAAAAAGTAATCATTCCTTTCAAGTTTGGTTCGTGTGAATGACTTTTAGAGTCCTGAAGAGCAACAGTGATTCAGTTGTTCACAAAAAATACAGCGATGAGAAAAACAAAATAAGTTTACTTTTAAGGGAATGTGTCTAGAGAACTTGCTTATACTAGTGCCAGAATTTTATTAAAGCAAAAAAACAAAAAGCTGCCAGTAGGGCTTTAAGAGGAGGTGTAATCAACATTTGGGGAGGGAGGCAAGGGGACAAAGGAGTTGGGAGGGTGGAAGGGGATGGGGGTAGAGGGGCAAATGCTTAAGGTGGTGGCTGAGAAACAGAGAGGAGTTTCTGGAAAGTTTGAACAGGAGATGAATAAGACCAGGGGGCTGATGGTGGGAGGAGGGTGAAATTGAAGTGAGGGGGTCAGACGAGGTTAGTCGCTGTTCCTTTGCCTCCCCTGCAGAGACAAACTAGCCTGCACAAGTTTTCACTGTGACTTTCAAGTTAGCAACTCTTACAGCCCTGCAGTTAAGTTTCTTTTTTCTATCATCCATAACACGCTTGCTCTAATGACCTATTTGTGAAACAGAGGAGGTGGTTTAAACACATTCTTTGAATAAAGATCTTTATTTAGTAGAAAAATAAGTGATATGTAACATTGTGTTCCCTATTCATATTTCATCTTTATGTCACAGCACTGGTAAGGTCACTCAAATCACCAAAGTTATCATTCACACACATTTTACACAAATTAAATGTATTCCTGGAACAGTTCACATCTCATACTTGGAATTTTATATTTAACAAACATGTTTCAACTATGTGATAAACTGTATATAATTGGCATAGTCATGTTTTAAATGGCACAAATCAAATCTAAAAGAACTGGTTCACTCAGAAATATGTCACATTACAGAAGATAAAGACTGCCACTTCACTGTGACTGGAATACTGACTAGTGTTCATGATTAATCAACACCATCAGCTCAAGTTATGGTCCCATTTGGCAGCAATTGGATCATTCCACAGATTAGGTATAATCCATTAGTGCAAGAAGGGATACAACTTGCGCGATGGACTAAGAAGATCCAACTCATTCTGAACAGCTACTACAACTACTGCTATTTGAGGTCTGGAGTGCAAAGTTTCCATACCAAAAACTAAAATATCTAATATCACCTGATGAAAAATCATCTTGGAAAAAAATTTAAAATTGTTATATTGCGTTTTCTTTTCCCAGATAAATATTTGGGCGCAGCAGAAGCACTGTGTGCCATTTCCCTTTTCATAACTCCATCCTTTAGGTAACAAAATATATCATTTGAAAAATAAAAAAATGAATGTGACTCCTGAGACAAATCCCTCAAGAATCCTACATTTTCATCCATGTGCACCATGGCATACCCTTTTTCATGATTTTTCTCATTAAGTACAAAAAATAAAAAATCATTTAAAAATCAAAAGCTAAATGAGATTCCTGAGATAGATAAATCCTTCCATCCACATTCATGCCACCATTCTCCCTTGAAGTAAAACTAAGAGGAAGAGGAGTAAGATGACAAATGAGAGGCCTTTTTTACACTTTGAAGGCTGCAATTCAGTATTATCAAAGTATTTCTAATATTTTTCACATTGCATCAGTATATTAAACTACTGATTTACTGTGGAGCTGTGCAATTTGTAAAACTTGTAAAAAAAACCATAAAAGGTAAAATAGTTGGATGAATATTAGGGAGGAGCAGATCCAGTGCATGGCATTCTCCTTTTCATGATTCTAGCAGAGTAAAAAAATAACTAGATTTTAAACTAAAATCAAAAACTAAATGTGAGTCTTGAAACAAATCCCATGACAATCCTTCAGTTTCTATCCGCTACCATTCTCCTTTTGCAACACATTTGGAGTAGGACAGCTGGTCCAGGTAGAGCACGGCACACACCTGGCTGACCTTACAGTCTCCCCCACAGATGATGCTGCTGTTGTAGCTGACCATGTAGTGACTGAAATACTTGTCAAAGGCTTTGGTCTGCGGCAGCCTGAAGCTCAGGCCCAGCTGGAGCAGGCTTTGTGGCAGCAGGTCAGTAAGTCCAAAAGCTTCAGTCATGATATATTCAAGCCTCCAGTCAGATCTTTGTTTCTCGTTGGCTTCCGTCAGATTCAAATAGTACTGCCAGATATCCTTGAGGGGGAGAAAGAGAGAGAGAGAGAAGCCCAGAGAAAGAGAGAGAGGAGAAAGGAGTCTTTATAAAAGCCAGAAACTGTTTTTGTGTGCTGATTGGCACCATGATTAATCATCAAGAGGGACTTCTTTCTTCTGTCTTTGTCAGAGAGATACAAGTTAGAGTAGGTAATTTCAGTGCAGGACAGTTTCAGTTTGACCTAAAGTTGTCAATATGTTTGCTAAATCAAGCAGTTCTCAGCTCTCCTCTGAATTGCTTCAAACTTTTTTGAAGGTTTTCGTGTGAAATAAAAATCAGGGATCTCACTACAGCAGGTCTGCATCGATTGTAAAGCTCCATGTTTGTCAAACTTGTCAGATTGAATGTATCAAACATCCAGATTTTATTTGCTAGGTGTGATTTCAAGATTATACCATCTGCTTTATGATTTATCGATTCACTATATGTAATATATGAGAGATGCATTTATGATATATTGTCTGCCACATCCAATAGAGTGGCCTCAAGTATTTGGACATTGTTTCACATATTTTTGTGTACTTTTGGTGCAGTTTTTGTTATATTCTGGGCTGGTTTGGCCTCCAATAAATTGATCTGGTTGTGCAGCACAGAGCTTCTTACCAACATAGTGTAGTCCTTACTGCTGTACAAGTACATGCGGAAAGCTGGGTTGTTAGAGTAGGGCTCCAAAACATGTTTGATCGGTGTAACAGCCGGTGACACAAACAGAGAATTCACTGGTTTACCTGGAGAACGAGAAAGCCAAACACAAATACAATATAAATCAGTTGCACAAAACAGGGAATGCACTCAGGTTGTAAGCTTCTGTCCGCGATCCTCATCTGCAGATCTATTTGTTTTCTTATCATTCCTCGTACACTGGATGCTTCACACAATTTCTCAAAGCTGCAGTCATACTGAAGCCCACATCAGGGAAAAGGTAATATGCACTTGACTAGTTAGATTAGTTTCCAGTCTGGAATTAATTATCAAAAAGGTAAGGATGGTCAGTGCTTTAAAGTAAATGTGGTTACTGCACAGAGCTTTTCCCTTTAACAGAATGAATATCAAAGCTTTGGCTTTCAAACTTTCTATGTAGGATGTAAATCTATCTTCATTTCTGTGGCGTCCTGCACTCTTGCAGATTTGCTTTTATACATAGATGAAAACTCTTCACATGGGCCGCAGCAGGAACATGCTATTAATGGTTAACATGGTTAACCTTTGCTGTGAGTATAACGAAAAACATAGCATGAGGAAAAAATATATTACATCTACGTTTGGAAGTGCTGAGTCCTATTTGAGGCGGTGAAATCAAGGTCCACTTCATCAATAGAAAACATCTTTAACCTTATATTTGTACTTTTTTTTTTAACCTTGTTGGTCCAACAGCACCATGATGCTGTCACGGTGGGTGTGGCCATAGAAATGTCCGGCAATGACGTGACTGTACTCTCTGCAGATGGCAACCAGCCTCTCGTTGTGGCTCTCTCTTATAGCAGTGATGTTTCTGGCAAAGGGCAGGTACCCCACTGGTACATGAGCTATGATGTACACCTGGAGAAAGAAGTAAGCCACATTTAAGGTATGATAGATTATTTGACAAAGATGTATTGAACTGTAAGACAGGTCAAAGGTCAGGGTTCGAGACATAAAGACAGAAACTGTTCGACCTTCTCCAGGCTCTCAGAAGCTTTCCCCAGAGTTTTCTCCAGCCACTTGAACTGTCCAGCAGGGTCTGTCATGTTACTCGTGACTTTATCAGGACCGTAGTAGAGGATGGTGTTGAGACTAACCACCCGCAAACCAGGTTTTACCAGCTGGGAGTAGAAACCACCTGCAGGAACATTTCAATATGCAAATGCGACGTTGACATTACTGTACATTTCTATTTGTATTTAATCCAAATACCAATGACTGAGAGAATGATATGAAAGGGCCGGCAGTGTAATGAAACCCTTAATTCTCTGTGTTTTAATATATTTACGTATTAACGCTGTACGTCTGCACATATCTGAAAGAACCAAACTCAGAGTAGTTGATGCACTAACACGTCACCTTGTGAGAGTGTGAGCAGAGCTTCAGGCTGCAACCACGGTTTCCACAGCTGGGCAGCAGCTTTGTAGATGGCATTAGTGGAGGCCGTCATCTGGTCCTAACAACGATACAAACAGCATGTTACATGGCAACATGAGATGCAGTCTCACATACAATGGCAGTTATAATAAAATAAATTGCTATAATTGTTATTTCCTTTCTTCAGATATTAGGGTTTGATTGATATCAGTTTGCAAATATTGGCATCACATGATGTGTATGTTAGGGCTGCAACTATCTATCATTTTCATTATCGACTGCAAATTATGTTCAAGATTAATCTATTGATTGTTTCGTCCATAAAATGTTAGAAAATAGTGAAAAATGTCCATCCCAGTTTTGCAAAGTCTGAGGTGAAATCTTGAAATGGCTTGTTTTGTCAGTCCAAAACCCAAAGATATAAAACAGAGAAAAGCAGAACTCCATATTTGAGAGGCTGAAAACAGCATTTTTCTGACATTTTAACGATTTATCGATTATCAAAATAGTTGCTATTATTTTACTTGGTACTATAATCACTGCAGCTCTAGTTGATGTCAGTTCTTATCCACAGTCATTACTGAGGCTCAGTCATTTGTCATATAATAAAATTCTGCCTTTAGATGCTTTTCTACCTGAACAAAACAGATATACATTGTACTATAAATAATTTCCTTGATCAAATTCATTTTAGATTCTGTATCAGAAAAGCTTCCCTCCCTCACTCACTTCTGTACAAGCTTGCCGGAACAGAGTGAAAACTCATGTGATGCTACATGCTATCATCATTTGTCCTGTAAACATCACCCTTTTATTCTCTGAGCAAAGCTTCTTCTGCTTGTCGTCCTGTGACGTTACCTGAGGCCAGTAGTCATGGTTTCCCAGGGCAGGGTAGACTGTCAGGTTGGGGAAGTGCTGTCTGATGGTCTGGGTCATATTGCTGATCACCTGGATCACTAAGTCTGTAGAGAGCTCCTCTGCAGGGACATGAGGTGGACTGTCACTGGAAGAGAGGGAAAAAGATCCAGTATCATAAACCTGAGTCAAATGGGCCACAGAGAAGTTAAAGAGTATCAGTATTGTACATATTCACCTTCAGACACAAGGCTTTGCTTAAATGGCAGTGACAAGGGAACAGCATTAATAGTACAATGCTTTTCCCAATTTCACTGCATTTCTATTCACTTTCTGTATCTCAATTTCCAGCTACATGAAGATCTGAACAGGGTTTCCCGACTTTATAGTAATTACTTTTAATATATAACAAGAAAAGGCAAGAAAGAAATCACAACAAAGACAAAGACAATGTGCTACTTAAAAGGATCTTTATTACCATTTGGGTATTATTCTTGTAGTTTTGTAATAATGACTCTGTAGTTTTTTTGATGAAACTGTAACATGGTGACTCCTCTGAACTTATTTGGAAGAGAAATTGAAGATGAATGATATAATTATTTCCCAAAATGTCTTGATTGATTCAACTTTAATATACTGGATTTATCACAGTTGTTTGCACACAGTTTTCTGAGCAATGAGCAATTATTTCACCATTTTAGGTGCACTCACTTTTGCTATTATCCACTAAATAAAGTTTTCTAGATAATCTAGCTAAACTGTTGGCTACTTAGAACATGTGAAACTTATCTGACTGCTCAAGTTTCTTTCCCGTCAGATTTTGTAGTAGGAATGTAACTGTGTTCCCAGATCGCAGCAATTAACTTGGCGAGTACAGTGTTATTAGGACTAAGAGAAATGACAGCCAAAAGTATGAAAATAAGATTGTAATAAACTGAGAACGAGGAAGCATGAGGGACTACGACTTTGTTTTCGTTGTGCAACTTTGGGCTGTATAATGACAAAATAAATGAGCAGACTCAAAATATCCTATATTGGCTTTTTACAGTAAACGGATGAGAAGTAGCTGCGGTAAGCGATGAGTTACGAGTCAGTGCTACCAGTAGAAATCAAAGAAAACCCTCATTTCGCAACACTACTGTACTTCCTGTCCATCAAAGCATAACTGCTGACTTTCTTTTCCAGACATGGTTGGCTCAGTGGAGCAGTACACTATTGCAGAAATAGCATTAATCCCACTGTACAATGGATTTTCTCTTTAAGTAAAAAGGCAAACTAATGCTACAAAGCCCAATAACAATAGAATAAAGCAGAAATCTGCTTGCACAGTAACTTGAAAAAGACTCCCTGGGGTAAAGGATTAAGTGGCAAGGCGTTCTCTTAAGCATGTTTAATAAGCCTATGAATTCCTGGCTTAGCTGATTAGCTGCTGATTAATAGAGAGCTGTATGGAGGTACTGCTGCTGTGACTGATGCTCACGACTGTGCTTACAATTTTTTCTGTGTCATTATCACAGTGTAGTTTCCACTTCCCTCAGAGAATATAGAGAGTGGTTCTTTAAGCCCTATTCAGTGGATATCTCTCAATCCCTGTTCAAGGTCTGAGGTGGTGCTTCAGTGCCTGAATGAGGCTTTAGGACTTCAAATACAATGTCAGTCTTGTACAGTCTCCATCTTTAATTATTAATTAGTGGTAACCAGCTGAGCACTAAAATATGTAGAGAACTGAGGGAATAAAATAATCATTAGCTGCAGTCTGAATCCCAAGGTCCATTGGGTGCTCAACCACAAACCACAAGGGAGATCATAAAGTAAAGTGAAATTGTGGGTTTTCATATTCAGCTGGGACCTCGCAAAACCCGGAGGAAGTGACAGTTCTGCTTTCTGACACACATGAAAGCACACACACACACAGAGTAGTACACTTCCTACGGCAACCCGCAGGACAATCAAATCCCTGACTTTAACCATAAACATCCCCTCACCTCTTTAACTATCCTGAACTGTCACAACAGTAAAGGTGAGTCCAGACTAAAGCGAAGAGAATTTTAGAAGGCGGCGCAATAATGTAAGTGCAACTTGAGCATAATCTGTGCTTACACGGAAGTTGCATGACATATTAAAA
>NW_023340246.1:19471479-19477537 GCF_004916995.1 Morone saxatilis | reverse complement strand
ACATTAAAGCACAGAACACACACACAGAAAAGCACACAAGGACAGACAGAGAACAGGATATGAAACTACTGTAAGGCCACAGATATTGTTCCTATGTACTGGTTAATCACATTGCTGATCATTTTCATGCAAAACAACTTGTGGTTATTCAGTGTTTGGTTCCAGTTTTACAGAAGAAAAAGAAAAAAGCAGAAAAATCTTACATCCATCTCTCCGTCCATCATTATTACTCATCAGTGTACTGACCCGGTCCATATGATGAAGTCCTGTGGCTGTGTGAGCGGTGCCATGTGAGCGAAGGCTGACTGGATGAGGCGGTAGGGAGAGTCACACAGGAAGTCCCCGTACAGGCCGGCGTGGGTTGCAGGGACTCCTTTGGAGGAGAAGCAAACCTTGGTGGGGTCAGGGGCCAGGTGGTAGGTGGGGTCCAGGTGGAGGTCTGTAATGTGCCAGAACCTGCCTGGATAGATGGAGGGCAAAGTGAATAAGAAGAAAGCATGACAGGTTTATAGAGATGAAAGAAAGAGACAGAGACAAATAAACTAAAATATAGTTTGAGGCACACAATGACCACTAAACAGATCTGTGCAACTGAGTCTATCTACACATTTAGAGAAATCCTAACGGGTATTTCACTTCAAACTAACTTAAATGTACAATCATAGAGCAAAGAAGACTAGATTTTGCTTCTACAACCAGATCAAGATCTGTTTTTTTCATCTATCTAACTTTATTATAGTACATATAATATTAGGGGATTATTATTTTTGATTTTATTTAGTTCTAAAACAAACTGTAAACCTTTCATCCAAACTTTGGGCCATAAAACCTTCAATAGCTCCATTAAATGTGGGATTAAGTGTAGAGGAGTGTGCGGTTCTCCTTGGTGACGTTTCTGGCGAAACTCCGTTTAAAAAACAGTCAATTACCACATTTTTGATCACGTGCAAACAAACTGTAACTTTCACAGCAAAATTGAACACTTATTATTAATCGACAATGTCTTTTGGTAAATTCGGCGAACATGACATCCACCAAGCAGCACTAAATAAAGTAATAACATTTATTTTTATAGCTGAATCTCAACACGTTTCATATTGTTCATCCGGTTTCCAACTTGACTGCAGTGCAAAACTAAACCTACAGCAGATGAACCAAAAGTAATTCACGCTGCACGTTTCAGGCTGTGTAGTTCTGTGTATACTGACATAAGGCAGATATAAACGACCAGTTTTTCACCTGAGTTTTTACTAGCGAGAAGTCCGGGGCTTTTCCACTCACCTGTGCCCGGCAGGTAGCTGCTCCCTGTGGGTGCCGCCGCCAGCGGAGCCGCGCCGCTCAGCAGCAGCACAAAACTCAAAAGACAAACCATGTTCGTTGGGTTTAAAACCACAAAGTATGACCTCTCTGCAGACATATAAACTAAAGTGGCACACGACGGCAGGTCATTCTCCTCTGACATAAACAGGAAGTACAGCGAGGAACTGGTCATGTGACTGCCTGTGTTTTGAAGCTGAAGGGGAGGAACTTCTAAAAATGAAAACAGAAAGTGTGCAGGGTTAGTCCTTCTGCAGGGTTTGTCCTCCTGCAGGGTTTGTCCTTCTGCAGGGTTCGAGCTGGAAAGTCAGTGTAGTAGCTTGAATCTTAATATATTTACTCAAGTGCTGTACTGAAGTATAACATTGAGGTACTTGTACTGTACCATTTACTCCATCACAATTATTTGACACTTACGTGCAAAATATATGATGATCTTATAAAATAGGATGCAATGTTTTAAATTTAACTTCCCAAAAAATCCATTTTACACTGTAGGAACAGAGCAGAGGTGGCAGAAGTATTCATATTATTTACTCTTCTCTGTGTGATGCTGACAAGGAAAGCCCTATTTCAGCAGATAAACTAAATCCTTTAATGATGATGAAATGCGATGAAATGTGTTTCGTTTTTTAAACTCAGCTATTCCATATCCTCCTTCGTGTTGTCCGATAAATGTAGTGAAGTAAACATTTATTCTCACAAAATGTAAAAACATAAAATCATAGTGATAGAAATAGTTTGCCACCTTTTTGGTCTATGTGACCCTTCATCACAAATTATAGCCTAATGTGAAGTTCAACTAAAGCGTGATTTTTCCTTATTGAATTGTTTGATTTGAAGGATTTTAGGGACCCACAGAGGTTAAACTATCTAGTATTTCACATGCACAGAAAACATTATTTTGTGTAACATAGATTTTTCCACTTTCTTTCCTAAAGCTATTTGCACGGCAAGATAAGATGAGATGAGATGTTCCTTTATTGATCCCCCGTAGGATAAATTCAAATCAGACATAGCAGCATAGGGGAATATAGTGCAAAAAGTACAAAAGTGTAAAAGTACAAAAAAGAATCACAAAATAAGAATATTATAAAATATTATAGAAAATGTAAAACTATAATTAAAAATATATACACTGTATGCAATATGCAATAAAATACATGTGCAATTTAAAGATAATAGTTTGTGCAAATAGTTAATGCGTCGTAAGTTGAAAGTTAAACCAGTCTTCATGATACTACTAGAAGTAAGTGATACAATATATTTGGGTGAATTGACCCTTTAAGTACAGGACTTGAATAAAAAGTCCAGTCAAAACATACGTCTGGGGCTGGGATTAAAGAGTCATTTGAGGCCTTAAAATCAGATAAAACTCCCATCAGGGGAGCAATCAGAGACAAACCGTTTGCTCTGAGAGGATAATTTGGCATATTGCTCCACTTTGTCCCAGATAATCGTCTCATTACGCCGAAAGGTTTTGAAGCTGGGATAGGAAATTGTATTGGATTTGTTTTATAAATGAACTAGCCCTGATTCTCAGAAATACTCTTAAACACAAACAATGTGTTGCAATAAGAGATTGTTGTGTATTTGTTTTATTGTGCAACTACAGAATAATGTCTGTGTGTTCATAATACAGTGACACTTAATGGTCTGTTCCCCTCCTCCACAAAATCGGAGGTCAAGATACGGAGCAGATAGGGATTCAATTGTTTCGGCTGAGGAATATGTATTCTCTCATTGACTCTCATTGAATGAATGATGGAACTGTTATAACACAATATCAATACATCACCAGACAAGAGACAAGAATTTAATCTCTGTGTTTTTTATTTTATTTGATGTTTCACACAGGGCTGCAAAGACGATCCATCCATCACGACAGAAATGTTTTCATATAAAAAACAAAAAATCTTACAAAACATGTGCAGCCTGCAGGCCGTGTACACGTGGAAGAGGATGAAGTGCAAAGAGAAGCATACAGTCAATAATAATTAGAAAATCAACACTTCTTGGCCAGTTTGGGATGCTGTCGGCCGGAGCACTCATGCCTTCTCATAGGTACGCACCGCATGGATGTCTTCAAAGGTCAAATTCTGCAGGGGAGAGAAGACAGTTACCATGACAGGGAATTGAACGTCCCCAAATTGCTCATTTTAACAACAAATGACAGGTCAGCGTTGTGGTTGAGCAGAGAACTTGTAACAACTAGTGAGGAAGCGTTTGGCAGCTGACTGGTTGGTCATTTACTTGGTTGAATAACAGGAAGCTAATTTGACTATGAATGCATAATAAAAGGAATCTGTTCCTTTTTAACATGAAGAAAGCACTAGTATTATATTTTCTGATTTCTTAGATACTTTTTATATGAGAGCCCACACAAAAGAGCGAATGGGAAAGCTTGGTGCGCAAAAGCAGTTTCCAAAGAAAACTGATTTGATAACAATTGATTTGAGAGCTCCTGACACATCATAAATATTTTATAAAACTATGTATTTCTTGGTGCTATATTCTAAAAATGCATAATACATTTCCCAGACTATGATTGTACCTTCTGTAGCTTCCTTAGAGGCACCCAACTGTAATTTATGGCCACACCAAAACTTGGTGTATATAAGCCAATATATAATATATATTATAAGCCAATATAAGCCAAGTCAAACAAGTATATGTAATCTGGATCTGTATGGCTTACCATGACCAGCTTTCCGTCCTTGATTTCTCTGACGAACTTGGTCTCTTTGCCATCCCACTTCTGGACGTGGACCAACTTGTCTCCATCCATTGTCACCGTGGACTAAAAGACAAAGAATGCTTTTAGCAAGTGAGGCGGAAAATGAGTGCATTAAGATGCAGCCAGTTGCTGGTCTATTTCCGGAGATCTCAAGATGTCAATTCTCATTACCGACCCACAAACTACTTTTTAAGTCATTTTCTACTCTACACACGTGAGAGTTAAGAATAAAGTCTTGAATTGAATACGATTTTTATGAATGAATTTTATTAGTTGAACACAAGTTAAGCACTCCTGGTGTCTCCGGACTGGACTGGTGGTTTAATGGGTTGTTCAGCAAGGAGGAACATTCTTGAATTTGCATCTAATCACAGTCTACTTACATGTTGTTTATCTTTTTATGAATAACCAGGAATGTAGACAAGGATTTTTGTGATCAACTTACTTTGCAGTTCCTGTCATCAGCAGTGGTTTCATCGAACTCCTCTCCCAGCTTGAAGGAGATCTCTGTGTTTTTAAAGGTGCTCTGGGTGCGAACCACCACTTTGTCACCCTCCTGGCTGATGATTACTGTCGGCTTGGTCACATTACCAACCTGCCGGGTGGCAAAGCCCACTCCTGACCAGGGGACAAGGGTAAAATATGGCTGTTAATGGCCTGTTTTATGTTAACCTCTGAACATTTCATCTGGTATGGGCACAAAAAAATATCTGAAAATAATTTTATTTATCGCATTTTTGGGTGAAATGATAAAACAAACAAACTAAAACGTAAAACAGAACAAGAAAGGAAGAAAAAGAAGGCTTTTACTCACCGAGTGCTTTCATGTACTCATCAAAATTCTCACTGTCAACCAGTTTCCAAGTGGCACAGAAGGCGTCGACCATGGTGAAGGTTTTAAGAGAGGCAAAGTAATCTCCAAAGCACACTGAGCAAGCTGCAGCTTTTGCAAGTTTCCCCCCTTGTGTTATTATCCTGCTCCTTATTATTATGCATGTAGGTGGGTGGCGCCATGCATCCCATTGGCTCAGGAGATCTTCTCTGAGTTGTTATTGGATATTTAAATTGGGTCATAGTCTTGGACCCTTAGACAAGAAAAAGAAAAAAAAAGAAAGAAGCTAAATTAGCCCATTTGTATGCCTAATGATGTAATTACTCACCCATGGGTGTCAGTTGGGTTTGGTGAGGTAAAGTGATGGTGCCGTATCTCGGCCTAAGGAAATCCACATTTAGGAGTAAGAGGGAGTAAAGACCAGAAACCTAGATATTCATTTGCATTCGACCAAAATAAAAGATTTAATTAAACCTCACAGGGAAACATTCACACACAGTTCCCTCTGAGGTTGTCAGAAACTGTGTGAAAATGGGCTTCAGAGAGTTGGTGGTAAATGACATGGAAATGATAAATCAGTTAGCAAGCTTTAGGAGCGAATCCATATTTATGTTTTAATTAATTTTCCTCATCTTAATCCCCTGTTCACTTTGCGTTAGAGACAGGCCTTCTTGTATCTGGAATGTGTCCTGTAGGGGAGCGTCGGTGAAGCAGAATCAGTTTGTTTGACAGCCCTTTGTCCTGAGCTGCATTAACAACCCCCCCGACTGCAATTTCTTCATGCTCAACACACACACTAATTACTGTCTATAAACGTTTGTGTGTGTGTGTGTGTGTGTTTGTGTGTGAGAGAGAGAGAGAAAGAGACAGTGAGTATGTGTGTGTATGTTCTGCTTTCTCACACAAAGTAAATGTCCCTTTAGTGTCATATCTGCCACAAGATTTGTACTGTAAGAATGTTTTTCTCGTTGACGCAGTGATTAAAGGAGGCAGACTGTGACTTCTATTAGGCAAGTTACAACTGCTACAGTCAGCAAAATCCAGTTCAAGTTTAAGATCTCAGTGAAGCAGTCGTTAGCAATGAAAGTCTTAGTTCTCTGCTCCCCCAACAGTAAAAATAGGAATATAATACTCTGCACAAATACTCGATCTGTAGGTGGACTATCCAAATA
>NW_023340246.1:19467910-19471438 GCF_004916995.1 Morone saxatilis | reverse complement strand
GATACTTGTTTCAGCCGAGTACTCTCGACTCTAATATTTATACTCTCAGAAAGATGGTCAGTGTCTGCAGCAAGATAACAAGCAACACCCAGGAAACTCTCTGATTGTTCCCATCCTTTTACAATTTCAAATGCTCCTTTATCGTCTCTGACATCTGCCTCCAAAACTCTAGGAAGAAAAGTTGGTGTATTTGCTAAATGTTTTATAGTTTTCAAAAAAATATTCTTAGTTGACTGTGTTTTGATGTTGTTTCTGTTCTTAGTGTTGTATTTAAGTGCTTTGTGTTCATACATCCCACTGCTGCTAATCAATGTTGTATTGACTCGCCTCCTGCTGCTGCCTCTTGGCCAGGTTGTCATTCTAAATGGCAATTGGTTCTTATCTGGTTGAATAAAGGTAAAATAAATAAATAAATCGCCCCACTGAAGACAAATACATTTATTGATTCATATAATAAGGTATTCTGTTCCCACTCAATACCATATTTTCATGATAAACACCAATTTGCAACTCAAGATCTTTAATATGAATCTTTATATGAACCAATGTATGTTTTGTATATCATTCTGAGGGCAGGCATTGGCCGGAGTGTCAGTATCAGGTACTTGTACCTACTGCATACTGTGAAAATATTACATTAAACTTTATTTATTCATGTAGAAGCTCTATCAGTTCTATACATCTTATGCAAGATATTTTTTCTTTTCACTCCTTCTCTCTCTCTCCGCGTTATACAGCTCTTCACTTTCCCTCCTTTTCTTCAGGAGGCTATTTTCACCTTTCTTTCTTTTTTCCCTTCTGCTTTTTCACTTTCTTCATTCCTTTTCCACCTCCTCGTTCTCCTCCTCCTCCTCCTCCTCCTTCATCTGATATGAAAACATGAAAAACAACATTAAAAAAAGATGTTCTTACCAAAGAGCAAGAACACTCAAAGGATCTCTGGCGCCACTCCTTGGCAAGAAATAGGAAAGTGTTTGTGTTTGAAATAATAGAAAGTTGCAAATCAACAGTTGCTGTGTGTTTCCTGTTCCTATAATTACACACAGGTGATCTCCTTTTCACTTATAACTAATTGGTTTCTTGTCAATCTTTTATTCCCAAGGTCAAAAAGTGAAAGAAAAACTTAATTATTTTGTGCTTTAAGTAATAATTTCGATTTTTGGATTCATGTAACAGATTTAACATTACAGATTCATTCTCTGTTATTCAGGGTCTAAAACAAAATCCCAGTTACATCCACTGTGATTCAACACGAAAAACTAAACTCCACCGCTAATAAAGCACATATACGGACAAGAAAGCCTTGAGGTTTTTTGGGATTGCAGTACCCTAAAAAATATAGTTTTGGAAACACATTATATACCCTCCTCATTCAAAGAATAGTTGAACTAAACCAAACACGGAAAATATACGTTCAACTTGATTCAGATGGGAAAATATCGTTAGGCTACTGCATTTCTTTTATCTGTTTTTAATTTTCTTGTCCTGTTAACCTGATTTTTCTGACTCGATTGAGTAATACCAATATAATATGTTAAAACTTTGGTCGTAAAAGTAACCCTTTTGTTTACATTTGGATCCCAGAACACATCTTTAGGGGCTTAAGATGCAATCTGTTATCCTATAGATGTTTCTCTACAAGATTTATAGAAAATATGATTCGATGATGGCAGATATTACTTATTTAAAAGTAATTAGAAATGTAAATATAGGTGTTGAAATGCATATCAAACAATAACAGGTGATAATGGCATAACAGTAAGAACTACATCTTTAAGTTTCAGCAGTGGTTTATAGCTTTATGTCGGCACAATTTAGAAAAATACACAAATATGACAAAGATAAATAATATACAGACAGAGGCAGAAACCCAGTGGGCATATTTGAAGCATTTGCATAGATAATTTAACAAACTTACTGAGAATACAAAATAATATAACTACAAAAAATATATATTTTTGCTACAAAACAATAGCAAAAATATATACTATATAAAATAATAACAAAAGCAGAAAATGTAGGTATTTCAGTGTGTGTGTGTATGTGTGACAGCACATTAATCATGAAGTTCATCAACCCAAATCCAAGATGTTTTATGTTCATTTACATGTCAAGCAACAGACAAAGTTGTGTTATTGTGCTACTAGTTAACCTACTCCTCCCCCTTCTGGACAAAAGATCTTTTTACAGCAATAAATCCTGATAATGTTTCAGTAGAGAGCATAGATATATATACTGATATATCTATGAGTAGAGAGGGGCTGCATTTACTTCCTGTGGTTAGTATGATGTCACTTCCTCAAAGTGACAACATTTGTCTCTGAATTTCTTTTTCACTGTCACATTTTGTAAATATTTCTTATATTTCTTCATTCACTTAGCCAATCTAACGCTGTAACAAACAGACTATACTGAGTCCAAGTTCACACTGTGGAACACACAAACAAATTTTGTGCTACGTGTTTCACCTCCTTAGAAGCAGAAGAAGAGGAAAATAACGTGTAAGAAAAGTTAATAAAATGTTTGCAATGGTGCATCTTGTTTATTTTAGGATAGTGTTATGTAGCAAAAAAACAGAGTCAAGATGATGTTGACAGCCACATTAGACAGATGAAGATCAAACCCTCGTCCCACAAAAACAGAAGTTGACTCTATCAATAAAATAAATATGTAAAATATCTGTAAAAGCTGCAAGGACACAGATTAAGATGAATGTTTTAGTGTCTAGAAACCTGTTGCCTCCCCAAATTCTGATATATAAATTATTAAAATTTTTTCTGAGCACTGAAGAAAAAAACATACAGCGCAAAAAGGTTCAACCCTCTAAAAAACCAGAAACATCAGAAACACACTTGGAGTTGCTGGAGGGTTAGGTCACTGACACATATTCCAATCAATCATCAGATTATTGGCAGGTGTTCAGTACTGGCCGTTGGGCCCTGCTTGTTGTCACTGCTCGATCAGGAAACATGTTCATGTTGTTTTCAAAGAAATGTTTTGACATAAAGACAACATTGTTCACACTAGACATGTGGCTGAGTTTGTTGTGACATCCACTATTACAATCTGATGAATAATATGGTTAAGACCTAACAATAGAAATTACACCAAACTTTCAATTCTAATTATCATCTATCATGAATATATTTATTAATAATGTCAAATATGAAAAAAGAGACTTAATACACCACCAAAAATAGATGATATATACACAAAAAGTAAGGCACAGACAATTACATATATAAAAAATACAATTTTATATCACCATATGACACGTTAATTGCATGAAATCACAAACAACAGAATTTTAATGGTAAATTTAAACCCATTTCTTATTTACAGGTTATATTGTTATCCAGATAGTAATTAAAGAAAAACATTTAATGACTCATTAGGTTGAAAAAGCTTCAAGCAAAAATCATACACAGCCCAACAAATATGACAATATGTAAAATGGAGTGAATTAAAAGTAGTCTCTGTACACAGAGAAACATTGAACTGAACTCAGCTGCGTGTCTGAACTGGCTG
>NW_023340246.1:19464821-19467885 GCF_004916995.1 Morone saxatilis | reverse complement strand
AGCAAAAACCAGTGGAGAAAGAAAATCTTTGACTTCAGTCCAAGTAATAATACCACAGTGTCCAAATACTCCTATAACAGTCCTCCATTCAGACCTTACTTCAGTATAAGCATGTAAGTATTATCAGCATAGTATACTTCAAAGGTAATATTTTATACAGTAAAATGGTCCCTGTCAGTGTTTAACTATTATATATTGTGTTTTTGAATTACATAACTGCTATCATCATATGTTTGTATTGTGTTTTTCTTGATGAACTCTGTTTTAGTGTTAAATGTTATTTCTGATTTGTAGTAATTTTAACATCCGTATCTCTGTTCAGGATCTTTTTGATGTTCTGGTATGAAAGTAATTAAAGCAAACTAAGAGGAAGTGGGACAACGCTCATCTTGACTGAGTTGTTTTTTTGCAGAGGGAGGGGTTTTATTGCATTTAAGTGATAGTAACAGCAAGGGGGTGTTAGATACTGAGTCACCCCCGTATAGGTGGTACTGGACCAGCTCTCCGTTTTAAAGGGTCCGAGCCTCTTGCCTGTGGGTATTACCCTGCCAGGTTCAGAAGAGGACTGTTTAAGCTGGTGGCGAGGAGACACGCCTAGCTTCTAACTGCCTTCATCTGGACGCCTACCCTGCTCACTCTAGTGTAGCACCTGATGGAATAGTCCTAGAGTCAAATACCACACTAGTCACGTTCGTTCACGGCAGCTCTCCTCTTAATGATCTGTGGACTTGTTAGTTGCTAGGATTATTTTTAGTGGCTTGGACAGTAAGCCCCAAGGGTCTGTTTGATTTTACTTTGGCTAGAGTAACCTGTTAGAACCTTCAAGATGTTGAACACACTACATATAATATTTATTGCCTGTAGAGATAACATAAATCCAATGTCCACAATTTGTTCTTTAACTTCAATTGTTATATTTTATTGCAAAATTTAGCAAGGGCTAGCATACAGCTTAACATTGATTATTCATATTTATTGATAAAGATTAACTATATATCTAAAATTAGAAAGAATAGTTAAATTTCAAACCCTGATGAAAAGGCTGTAGCTGAATGGTTAAATGTCCAGTTTGAAGAGAGAGAGGGAAGGGGTGTACGGCCAATACAGTCCTTCCTTGCCTGCCATACTGTTGGTTGTTGTTGAAACTCCCTACTTTGTCCTAAGTCCGCAAAGTCTCTGACCAGTTCAGTCTCTGATTGCAGTGTGAACAAAAGAGTGATCCTTGGAAATCAATTGGAATCCTATAGCCGGGTGGAAATGGTTAATCCTCCTCTGCTCGACACTCTCGTCTCTGCTTTAGGTTGTTGGATGTTAGGCTGTTTGTTTGCTCCGTCTCTTGAGTTGAAGTTTTAAGTTCAAAGATGAGTTGCTCCAATGTGGTTGTTCGATCAGCAAGTCTTGACCCGAGAGCCGGCCGAGGATTAACCAAGATCCTCCTTGTGTAGCGCCTTTTATCCCCCTTGTTTCCCAGGGTGTTGTCCGGTTTATGCCGTGCTACTTCCCCTTTTGCTCCTCACAAGATGTGTGTCCTGTGTGTGTGCTCAACTTCCCCTTTCTCTCCTCACCGGACATGTCAGGTTACAATACGTGCCTTTTCACCACGTTACTCAGTATTTCAATATGATTTGCTCTCTTGACCTTTCTTTCAATAGTTTTAACTTACTGTTATGCATTCATACTCATTTACAATCAAATAATCAGTTACAATCGTATAATCATGTTTCCTTTTCTTGTTACATATTTCATTTTGTAATATAGAATCAAATTCAATCATTATACAGCTTTTTGGTTATTGAAATCTCTGTGCATTGTCATTCAAATGGAGAGTCCCTCGTTTCCCACTGTAGGGTCGGACGATGGAAAGTCCTTTGCTTTCCAAAGTGGTTTTAGCGGATCAGGGATCTCAACTTTCTTGACAGGGGGAGGGAGAGAGAGAGAGGGGGAATGACACAAAGCAAAGGGCCACAGGTCAGACCCGAACCCATGGTCGCTGCAGCAAGGACTCAGCCTCGGTACGTGGGGTGCCAGCTGTACCAGGTGCGCTATCTGGGCACCCCGACTGAGTCAGTTTTGAGAGTTGAATTAAACAGTAGTTGAATTTAGTGAACTCTTAGCAACTAAGGATGACACACGTGCAAACTTTTGTTGGATCTGAGATTATCCTCAAACTGACATTATTAGTCATCTTTTTTTTCTCCTTATCTCTCTTTCATCATCTCATCTTCACTGAACTGAACTGCTCTGTCAAGAAAACCAAGATGTCAGCACTAAAAAAGGTTCAGATATGTTATATAATATGTAACCATCTCAGTGAATCATCCAACAATATATTACTGGAACTAAAATAAATTTTGGGAGGTTGGGAAAGTGCCACAAAGCTGGAAGGAGCCTGTTATATTTCCAATATGCAAACCAGAAATTATTGACCAATTGCTTTGACATCCAAACTTAACAAAATAATGAAGGTTAATGTTTTTATATTGAGTTCCATGCATAGGTGCATTAAAACAAACCCTATTTTACAGTTGAAAATGGGGAGAAATGCCAAATTGAGAAGCATACAGTTATCATTTAATTACTGTGTTAACTTAGCATAGTGAATATCACCCAACGCAAGACACTTTAAAACCTTGTTGGGAAAAGGAGGAAGACAAAAAGCTTTGGATGGACAATGAGACAAAAAGCAACAGAGCTCCAAATAGCTCAATTAAACATTAGTCCAACAGTATTGCCATCTTGATACTTCCTGATACCACAGTTGATTATGAGAAAAGAGAAACAAGGATAGGGAGTTTATTTTTAATGCAAATACCATAAAGGCATATGTCCTTTTGAAAGTTGCATCCAGATTTATTATGCACCCACAAATTTAGTTAATGAAATAGGGATTGCATTTATTTCTCCAGAGTTTCATCTGAAAATAGGGAAAAACATCAGTGTTTAATTATCAGTTCGACCAGAAGAAATGTAATATTGCTGGCAGTGTAGTGGACAGAGGATGCAAGACCACTGAGAACAATCGTTTGTTCAGATTCAAGTTCATCACCACTATCTACACTGGTCC
>NW_023340246.1:19460768-19464807 GCF_004916995.1 Morone saxatilis | reverse complement strand
CCACTAGAGACATTATGATCCACACTCCCTACCTACTTCATGAACATAAAGAAACCTGTTGTTACGACCTCAGTTGTGGGGTCCAGGGGAACTAAACAAACCACTAATACAATTAAAGCTGAAAGCAGCAATGAACGGGCTCTCGCACTCCACGCAACTCGGGGTGTGCTGCGTCACATGCTGTCATAAAATGTGTGGACCACAACATGAACATTTTACGTAAATCAGATCAAAATCGCCACGCAGCGCTTACTTCCTGTTGCCAGTAGGTGGCGCTATCACTATATCTGAATATTATCACATAGAAGTGTGCGAGACTCTTATCAAACATGTGAAGTTTCGTTGAGATCGGATCATGTACGCAGAAGTTATCACAACTTCCTTTTTCATGGCGAAGCATCGAAATTAGACGCCACGCCACAGACACACCGTTTGACAGAATGTCGTAATTAGCACAACTTTTAATCATGAATGTCTTTAGATTGCACTGATTAAATTTGAAGCAGATCCGACAAATTCCCTAGGAGGAGTTAGTTCAAATACAACGTGTGCAAATCACCGAAAATGACCACAGAATTCAAAATGGCCGACTTCCTGTTGGGTTTGAGGTATGGGCCAAGAGCTTATGCTTCTTTTAACCACGCTACAACAATTTTGTACCAATTTCCGTACATGGCCCTTTACGCATTTGGGCGATCTGGAGGCGGAGAATAACCATTTGCGGCGCACGTACACGGGAACGAATTCAGTTAGTCGAGTTCCAAACGTCTGAATTTGGCCAAACTTTTTCCTGACTCATTCCGTAGCATTTGCCCTGCAACTCATAATATGTCTTTCTATAGGCCAGACAATAATAATTCCCGAGAGATGGTACAATAGGGCCTTCCGACGTTTGTTCGCCGGCCTAATTAAATATAACACGGGTTACCGCTGTCCTTGCCAAACGTTAGTGAATAACGGTAACGACACGATGCTACGGAGCACCACAGCAGCTCTGCTTAAATCCCAAACAGTGACATCGACTCTATCTTCGCCCTTATCCTGGCCCACAGCTCGCACTCGCGTTCATCGATTGTACGGTCTTCGACCTAAATGATAAATCTAGCGCTCACCCTGATTGGAAATCATGCTAGAGTTAGAGCATAAAACGATGTTCTCTGAAATGGGGAGAGCCGGGCCGGTAACCCTTGCTGGAACAGATCTATCCGCGGACAGCAGAGGCAAAACACACTACAGCTTATCGGATCCCACAAGTAAAGTTCTCAGTTTGCGTCATTCGTGAACATCTTCAGTAGATCTCCAAGATCTTTAGAAGAGAGAGATGCCAGACGAATACACAGGTTAACTAGAACCTGCCCTAGTTAAGCGATTGTCCGCACCCTTCCTCTGTAACCTTTTTCCAGTTTCAACACTTCAACCTTTTCATCTACAATATGTAACATCATAAAGATCCTGAACAGCATGAGATATTTATATTTTAGAAGTTTTTATTTTTCGCTTCACCTGGTTCATTCTCCTTATAGTTGGAATAAATATATTGTAAAAGGATCATTGTATTAACCAGTTTTTTATCACACTTGTACAAAAGCATTACTTTTAAAAAAACTCCCAATATTTAATCAAGAGTTGGATTGGCTTATTTCTAAGATAAATCCAACTATAACCCAGTTTTGAAATTAAAACTATGAAGACTCAATCTTTAATCCTATACAACAAAACCATACACTTTTAGTGTCCACTTTATGTACTTCTGAAGTAAAGAACACAGATAAGATGGCTCCTTAACTCTCCGCCACACTGCCATTATAACTTTTCTACAGCGGTTTAGGTATACACAAGGGTAATTTTAACAGTAAAGGATCTCGAGCACACCCTTATTTGGGCATATGCTTTTTTGTGCACACGTTTTCCTGTTATCGTTGTTTTTGATGTTTAGTGTCACAATTTTAGAAGATTTTAAAAACACCCACACTCCTTATTTATTGTTCAACAGTCACTAAGTTATCTTCCTCACTCATATTAACTTCCCGATACCCCACCGAGATTTTCTCACCCGCATGAGAGAGATCACAGAACAACAGAGTGTACATTTCTGTGACAATGACATGTTTCAAGCGTCAACCATACAAAAACGAAGAAAAGAAATCGATACGTTTAAATCTATGGGTAGCCCTGGTGCAGTGCCACGCCTTACAAGGAAATTGCGTATATGATTTTTTTTTTACACCATTTATTGGAAATTAAAAGATGTTCTAGATAACTTCTGTGTAGGCATCCGGATAGGATTGTATTATCTTATATGCACACGGTTTTTCTTTTATAGCAAATGACTTGAGACAGGCACTTCAACATGAAAGCATCCAATTGCCTAGACTAGCCTACACTTGACAGGCGAGCTACAGTATGATAGCAGCGTACACCTCCTCGTCCCGCCAGAGAAATTAGATCTCGCATGACCTATTACTATTAACAGGTGGCAAACAATTTAGTCTTGTTAGCATTAAACCTAGAGGAGAGTGAGTCCACAAGCTGACTATTTGTGGCGTATCTATTCCATGATAAAAGCATTCTTGTATCTTTTGTTTTCCTTTTAATTGATTTTTTAAGATGGCTACGCTTTCGAACCTGTTTGCTTCGCTCACTACATCATCCGTCTTTATTAGCCTGTTTACACACTATTTTCAAATTTTCAAATATTGTATCCATGTAGATACTGTAATGAGAAGAGGGAGGAAAGTTGGGTTTTTGATGAGATATTACCGTGTCGGATTATAACGTGAACCCAGCAGCAGTTAAGGCCTCATGCGCTGATTCCTTCTATTAATCCCTCCTAGGAGCATGTCAACACATTATCCACCCTAATCACCGAAAAAGTCTTTTGCACCTAAAGTTTTGTTTTGTTATTTTTAAAAATATGTTTTAGTTGTTTCAACTTTTTTTATTTGTATTCACCAGTGTTAGATGTTTATTAGTATTGCTTAGATTTTAACTACACTTAGTCTTCTCTATATCTTCCTGATAATGCTTCCTAATATCTCCGGTTCTTTATATCTTTGTTATTTTCTTGTAATGAAAGGAATTAAAGCAAACTAAGATAATGTTACAACGTTAATCCTTTACTTTCACTTTAATATTTTTAATTAAACAGCTTAAGAGGATTAAATTTTAATACCCCAAATGTTCAAATTTCACTCGTGTTATTCCATATACTTTCATGCACGTTCTCATGTCATCCATGTCATTAATGATGAATTTAAAAGCTATTCTTCTCCCATTAAACAACAACTTACTACTTTGAATAATAATATGTTATTGATTCACTATATGAACTCCACGGTTCTAATTATGATTAATTTAATTTCAACAATTTCTCTTTAATTATCTCTATTTTATACTAAAGACAAGGAACAGATATACATAATGCACGATGTTGAATTCATATTTATTAAAATGTCTTTATTATCTGGATTCCTGTCTCACTATACATGTTAATTGTTATACATATGAACTATATATGAACGAACAGAAACATTCATTTATTATAATATTATTCTTATTTAACCATGTTTTCTTTTTTTCTTTTCCTTTAATAAGACATCCAATGTATCTTTTCCATCAATGGTAATTTATAGGTTATGGAATTATGTAAACCTATTATGATACATAATATGCAAACTTTTTGGTTTTACTAAAATTATTGTTTTTTATTTCCTTTATTATGTTATTCTCTTAATATATCATAAGATTTTCATATATAGTGATTAACACAGCAAATTTGCCACCAAGTTCTATTTTAACCCCATTAATGATATGTCCTATTATTGACTTCTTAAATAAAACTACCATCTTTTTGCATTACTTAATATTCCAACTGGTAATTAACTAACATAAAAAATATATTAATTGTACATTTTTTAAGAGTCCATCCATAAAAGTTATGTTTTTTTTAAATATTTTCAGGTCTCTAATTTAAATTTATATTTCACTTATATTAGATACTCAAATATGTTTCAATATTTTATACACATAGTATTTATTT
>NW_023340246.1:19457733-19460668 GCF_004916995.1 Morone saxatilis | reverse complement strand
CAGTCTGTCTGATTTAGAGTTGGTGTTTTTGATCCGTCCAAGTTCAAACAGCGTTACTGTGTTTCCTGAAGCACTGAACAACCATGTAGTATTTTCACAGTTTTGCTGACCATCAATCACATGTTCACAAGGCAAAGTGACGTCCTCTCTGACAGTGAGGAGTTTTTCAGCTGCTGCTTTTAAAAAGAGAGAAAAATAAATGAAATGAGATAATGTCTGTTATGTTCATAGCTAGTGTAACGATTATTTATTTGTTTTTTAAAAAACAGTGAAATTAAAGTAATAAAGTTCCAAACTCCTCGTCCACCAGAGTTTGACTCTTGATGTCCATGGTGCAATATGGTGATACTGTAGCAGCTGCAAGAACACAATAGCCGTTGGGCCTGCTTGATGTGCACTGTTTGGTTCGCTGGGGGGGGTCTGACCTACTGTCAATGGGTCCAACTGCCGTGTTTTACTCCACAGAGCAGGGAACCAAAAGAGGGACGAACAGATATTTATCCAGGACACCTTCACAACCATTAACTTCAGGTCTCTCGGGCCAGAGTGTTCCAGAATACCCCAAAGTCTCTCACACAGACGGACAGAGCTCCTCACTCTGTCCCTGTGTGGCATCCTGACACTCTGAACCTCTCTGCCGTCCTCTCGCTAACTGGTATCTGAATCTGAATCTGAATCTGAATCTCTTTTATTGGACAGGTACAGTATGTGCACACATACAAGGAATTTGATGTTTTCTCTCAATGTACAAACAAAGAATAAGACTTGGAAATATTTAGTTTTTAAAGTTTCATTCCATATATACAAGTTTCATTCCACATTTATTCAAATTTAATATTGTTATGGCCTCAGTATGGAGGTCCAGGGTAAGAGAGGTGCTACAATTAATAATTAACTGGGTGTTTAAAGAAAGAAAGGAAGCAGAAAGATTTGTACTATTAAACTATTTATTTAAACGTAAATGAGTTCAATAGTAACACAAAACAACTTCCTAAAAAGAAAGGAAGTGAAAACCATTTAAACTGAACAAACCACTGATCCAAATAATGCTCTCCCTCCACTGAGGGAGTTATGATAACACACAACGAGCACCACACAGCTCTGATTCACGACCCACAGAACCACAACACTATCTGGCGGCTTGGCCCACTGGCCTCGTCTGCTTCCATCAAGATTGCTTTAAAGCAATCAACATGATTGTTAAACTACTGCAGGTGTGCCTGACCCGTCGGAGGGGAGGGCGGCACCAGGAACAGGACACAGGACAGAGCAGAGGCAAAACACACACACACACGTAACAAATATGTATACATAATCATTTCCTGATGAAATGTCACGGGACCAAGGCCTAATATTACTCCATAAGGATGTTACTGCAAGAAGTGTGAGACTGAGTGAACCTTCACGGTATCTGTAAAAAGCAATCCTAACTAATGAAGAGATAATTAAAATGCTGGCGAGTGTGGGCCAATATTCACACTGTTACTGTACTGTAGCTGTATGTTCAAACACAATGCATAGGAAGCAGCAAAAGGTTTAATGTGGTTAAAGCAGGAAAGTCAGTAAATCAGTCACTGATCTATGAATGAATGTGGGTGATTCTTACAGTATCTGCTGTCCACAACTGCTCTATATTGTATAAAAAGCTTCTGCTCTAGTTCATGAAGTCCCTGCAGCATCTGAATGCATGGACTGATATGTTAAGTTGTTGTAAATAACGCACCAGAGCTCAGTGTCTTTACGCATGACAGTTCGCTGAGTTTATCTTCATTAAATCGGCTGAAAACGACAGCGGGCTGCTACAGTATGAACATACAGAGCTGTACCCACATCAGACTGGTTGGATATAACTCAATATTCTGCTTTTTTATGAAGGAGACATCTGGTTACCAGGGCAACTCATAGCCTCATCCAACTTTCTTTTTTGGCAAACGTAGCGTCTCATGTTTCACATGTCATGGGCGGCAGTAGTTCAATCTGTAGGGACTTGGCTTGGGAACTGAAGGGTTGCTGGTTCAAGTCCAGCATGGACCACAGTAATGAGTGGACTGCAGCGAAGATCCAGTTTCCACCTTCCTGTGCACTGCAAGTGCCCTGAGCAAGCACCTAACCCCTAACTGCTTCCCCAGGTGCTTACAGCTGCCCACTGCTCCTAATGTATTTAGGATGGGTCAAATGCAGAAGTTTTTTTCATGTATGTAAAATCCTACAAATACATGATAATTACTAAAAGAGCATCATTCAGAGAGGATTATATAAGCTGTCTCACCAAATCAGTGTCTTTATTTTGATATAGTATTTAATAATCACAATCAAAATGATAGCAATGAAAAAAAAGGGGGATGTGCCCTTCCAGCTGGAGTGGGCTGTGTTGAAGCAACATGGTAAAAATATTACACATCTACAACATAAGATAGCACCAGTGCCTTGATGACGTATACTCAAGTTTCATTCCATATATTCATTCAATAATTTCATATATATTTCTATATATATATATATATATATACACCAAACAGCCATAACATTATGACCACCTGGGCACCCTGACTGATCAGCCCCATACACAACAAACTGTGATGCACTGTGTGTTCTGACACCTTTCTATCAGAACCACATTAACTCTTTCAACATTTAGCTAACATCTCGTCTGTTGGATTCAACCACACGCCAGCCTTCGCTCCCCACATGCATCAGTTAGCCTTGTCCACCAATGACCCTGTCTCTGGTTCACCGCTTTTCCTTCCTTGGACCACTTTTGATAGGTACTGACCACTGCTGAGGGAACGCCCCACAAGAACTGCAGGTCTGGAGATGCTCTGACCCAGTCGTCTAGCCATCACAATGTGGCCCTTGTCAAAGTCGCTCAAATCCTCACGCTGCCCATTTTTCCTGCTTCTAACACATCAACTTTGAGGACAAAATGTTCACTTGC
>NW_023340246.1:19438532-19457633 GCF_004916995.1 Morone saxatilis | reverse complement strand
ACTGGCTGCGAAAATAAAGATTTTAACAACTGATGAGGAAAAAACATTTTATAAAACTCACAGTAGATTCCTGATATGAGATGAAATCAAGAACCTGGATATTGTTGTCCTACGTTCAGACTAAAATAGTAATAGCTTAGCACATAAAACACACATTATCAGTTGTCCAAAACTCAGAAAAGATCTTATAAGATTTTTGTTATCTGAAAGCTTTAACTACTCATGTAAATGTGATGTTATTTAACAGCGATGAGTCTTTTCTCTGATGAGTTGATGTTGATATGGACGTTGTTGATCAGTGGAGACTGACAGAGGCGGAAGTTTCTCCAAAGTTTTCATATTTCACCACACCATCGTCTTCATCTTCATCATTATTCACCTGTGAAACACAACACAAACACCCATCAGTCTTTCTTGCTCGGGTGTCATTGTTGTAATAGTTGTTAACAGTTTCAACAATGTGTTATGCAACACAAAAGACAGTAAACACATTATGTACTTAGGAAACAGGAAATGATGAAATTACCTGAGTAGGATGGCCGCTTAGTCAGAAAACAAACTGTCCATGTATGCGTATGTAGATAATGTGCTCAACGTAACATAACCCACAGAGCTACAAATTCAGACACTGTAAACTGTGAAGGTTTCATCCCCTCTCTCTCTCCCCCCTTTCCTGTCTATCTTCACCTCTCACTATCAAAAAAAGGCCCAAAAAATAAAAATGATGATGTGGTGGTTCCTCATTCTGTTGAGGTCTGTATGTGTAAGTTTAGACCTGTAATTTCCGTTGATTGTTTTTCTGCAGAAACAAGACTGAGGCCACTTCTCCTTTATTTTGTCTTTGAGAGTTATTTAAATGTTGTTTTATTGTTTTTATTCCCATTTAGTTATTAGAGATTTTATTGTTTTTACATCCTGTTGCATGTCTTCTGGCCTCATTTTATCTACCATACATGTTTTCTTTATTGTAAAGCACTTTGGAGCGTGGCTAAGAAAAGTAATATATACATATAATATGTTATGACCATCATCTGGCATCCTTGCCTATTCCTTTTTCTTGTGTTTCCCCTTCCCTTGTCTTCTGTCTGGGTGTTGTGCGGTTTTCCCTCCTGCCCTTTAGCTCTGCTGCACACACCTATGTGAAATCAACTCATCAACTCTCCCAGCCTGCTCACCTGCCTCCAATCAACCCAACAGTATTTCTACTCTGGTTCTCCAGCTACTTGGTGTCTGATTGTCTTGTACCTTTGTGTTGCAAGTTTCTAGTTTTTTGTAGTTTTACAAATTGTTTCCTGCGTAGTACTCCTGACCAAATATTACTCCTATGCTCACCTACCTACCTGCCATTCATCTATCAGCTCTTCACCAGCCACTGTTTGTAAGCCATCTCCTCAACTCTCTCCTCCATCTTCATCTTCACCTACTAATAACTAATAGACTAATAAAAGCTACTAAACAAAGTCTGGACCTTGTTGTTGTCCTGATATAAACTGTCTGCAGGTGTAAAGACCATGATGTCACCACTTCAAACTGGTGAAAGTATAAATCTCAGTTGGCTCGCTTGCTTAATCTGAGTGTTATTAGTTGTTGTCATTGTCCCTGTCTTAAGTATCTATTCCTCTGATGCAAAGTGAGTGACAAACAGACCATAAAGAGCCATTCATGCTCATAGAAACAGAAGCATGATGTTTCTTACTGCTACGCTCTATAAGTAGAGTGGGGATCAGTGCAGATACAGGACTGCAATGCCCATCAGTCTTGCCTGCTCGGGTATCATTGTTGTATTAATTGTTAACAGTTTCAACAATGTGTTATGCAACCAAAAACAAAATGTAAAAAATTTACTTAGGAAACAGGAAATAAAGAAATGACTTGCCGCTTAGTCAGAAAACAAACTGTCCATGTTGTCTATCATGATGATGTGGTAGTGTGTCAGTGGTTAGTGAGCTGTCAGTTCCTCATTCTGTTGAATCATTTTACGTTTAGACCTGTGACATTGATGGGTTTATTTTTTGAGAGTTGAGTCTTAGATTAATATCATAAAAAGTATTTTTAAATGCTGCCTATAATTCAAACCAGATATGAAGTTATTGTAGCTGTTGGATAAATATCACATATACAAAACCAAAATGCCTCAGTAGCAAATCTATTATGTTTTGTCTTTAACTATAAACCTAATTTTCTCTTCAGTGTGTCTAAAAGAAAAAAAAAAACATTACAATAATATAATATAATAATAACACAATCATTTTTATTCCTATTTATCCATTATCAGTAATTTTAATGTTTTTACCTCCTGTTGTGCATGTCCTTTTGCCTTATTCTCCATGGATGTTTTTTAATTTCTTTTTGTCAATAAATAGTTTTGTAAATAAAAGGGAATTCAGAAATGGTATTAATAACTGCGTTCCTTTCCAAAATCAATATTGATATCCAACTTTTATTGTAAAAGACATAACACATCAATTAATTACAACAAGTGTATACATTTGTTTTTCTCAGTAGATCATATTATCAGTTACAATCAAGAAGACAACACTGTAATGACTAGTATCAGAAAAATTAAGAAAGTTTGAAGAACCTTTGTTTGAAACTCAATGTGGTGGCTCTAGCTGTTTGCATCTTGGCAGTCCTGGCTCTGCCGGCTCCCGGCTAATCGGACAATGGGCAAATATGTGGAGCGTGGGCATAGCCGAGGTGGGATGAATAAAGCTTTTTTACTGAAAACAGCCACCTGTGACAGCACCTGTCACTCAAATCGGCCATGTACTTATTCTTGCATAACTTTAAGCCTCAATATGAATAAAACAGGTTAAAAAATCACCCCACTTACAGATGTCACAAACAGGGTAATTAGCTAAAGAGGCCAAAACAATTTGTCACAGGCTATAAACATCTGCTGTAAAGTTGGGCTTTTTAAAGTGGGGGCTTATGGAGATTAATCACTTCTTTAGCCAGCCTGAAGGTAGGCTCAAGGAACTGTAGTTTTTTGTTGTGTGGTGGCTTCTTTCATCAGCCATGGAGGGTGCTGCTTAATCAATGCATTAAGGAAGACCTCATGTAGAGCCTCAGAATGAAATCATGATTCAGGCTTTTGTATAACAAATTGATGTCAAGAAATGTTTAAGTGGACCTCACACAACAACACACTGAGTTTAAAGCCGTGCAAAACCAACAGTGAGACATTCACAGTCCTGCATTACAGTTAAACTGACCAGCTCCAGCAGCAGCTTATCAAATTTACACTGACTTACAGTCCCTGATGCATTCATATACATTTTTTAAAGTTTCATTTTTAATGCCTTTATGTTGGATAGAAGGCATTGGCTGAGTAGAAGCAGGAAGGGGGGGCAGAGACGAGGGGTGACATGCGCAAGGCGACAGTATCTGACTCGAACCAGGCCGCTGCTTATATTGGGTCGCAGCTCTAACGACTTGAGTAAACTGGCGGCTCGATAGATTTTTGTTTTTACACATGGGTTGCACTTCAGTTTTTATTCTCAAATCACAGTGCTGTATCCAGGTGGGTCTCTCTTGGTCCCTGGAAAATAAAGCACAGGAGGTAAGCATTTTTGCAGCTCTAAACTTACAATTTGGTTAATCAGTGATAAACAAATGTTTGTCTGAATGTTCTCACCTCAAGTCTCTGATGAGAAGAACAGTAATCAAGGTAATTAGAGAGAGTTCAGGCCACACGCTAACCAACATTATGTGTTCAGAAACAGACGCAATACTGTACAAGCCTGTGCAAACAGAAATATAAATGTAGGAAGAAAGTTATTGTCAACAAATCAGAAGCAATAACACATGTGTTTTTATCCCTGTTAGTGAGATGGTTGCTGGGGATGGCAATGTCAGCCATTCTGTCCACCTACTTTGTCCAGACTATAGACATAAAGATATCTTCAACAAGTTATTGGATAGATTCACCATTCAGTCATGATGAACGAATGAATGTGTACAATACAGTCATGATGCTCTCAAAGAGACGAAGGCTTGACCCCAAGAATTTTGTTTCATGTGCACCCAAGATATTAACATACCTGCTAAATCAGCACCATGTTTCATGTCATGTGTGAGCAATTATCATCCTGACATTAAAATTTAGGTCCCAAGAAGTTCCGAATAGCAGCCTCCATTCTCCTTATTAATCTGTGACAGCCCCCAAAGAGCCCGCCAGTCGATGGCTGCAGGCTTGTTGTGACAGCTGATGTGGCATTTGAATGTATTTTGGATACCTGTCACAACTTCAAGACAGACACTTGTGGCTGTTAAAATCATAACTCAAGTAAAATTCATTTAGATAAATTTTAGATGTTAAAATCAGTACTTTGCTGGCAGCTTTTTTTCCTTCAAATCAGCAAAAGCCAAACAACATACAAAACATATCTGACACAAAACGTCTGTCTTTGCTTATGTGCAATTTAGTGGTCAGATTGAGAATGACTGAATTAAGAGAATATCTCCACCCAAGTGGGTCAGATAGGAGAGCGGAGAGAGCGAGAGGAGAGAGAAGAGAGAGTTCAGAGAGAAGAGAGGAGAGAGAGATACAGACAGGAACAGCTACAAATGTTGAGTCACTACCTTTTAGTTTGTTAAAGTATCATTTTTTTGTAGACGCTGTTGATGTTGGGTTTTACCTCTTGTTGTTGGTTTTCTTGTTGGTTTTGATTGTTGTTGGTTTTGTGTCCTCTCTGAACAGTGGGACTTACACTCAAAAACTTTGTGTTTGTGATGTAATATTAAATAAAACGTTCAAATCCATAAAATAGAAATCTAAATATTGTTAGTTATTTACTCCGAGTTTGAGTAACTATAGAGCATTTTCACAATCTCCAGCCTTGTTTTCTGAGGCTGAGGCTGAAGTCTGAAGGAACTGCTGCCTCCTTTGTTACCATCAGTCACTGCACACTTCAATGAGTTATAGTTTGATGTGTAAATGAAAGAGTAAGACTTAAAGGGTCACAGAGACATTGCAGAGAGACTGTGATGTTCTTCACTTCTTGGTTATCTTTTCCAAGATCTTGACCCTCATACAGCCACTTCCACTGCGTGTGTGTACATGGTCCATATTCCGACAAGAGCAGTTTAATGTAAAACCCTTATCAGTGTCCTTATGTTCAGTCCCACTTTGGTGAAGATGGAGATATTGTGAGAGAAAGACAACAAGAAGTATAATGAACTTTCATCCCCTATAATATAATTATTGTAATGTTTCAGTAATTTTGTTCTAACAACAAGACAGGTTTGAGCTGAAAAATTATGAATGTAATACTCCTGGTAAAACAGACAGATAAAGCGTGAGAGTCTGGATCTTGTTGTTGTTCTGATATAATGTCTTGCATGTAGACCCAACATCCTCCACGACGTGTGACCTTCCCTTTATAACCAGAGAACAGTTTCGCTTAACACTCAAGTCTGTCTGATTTAGAGTTGATATCTTTCTTTATCTGTTCATATTCAAACAGTGCTACTGCTGCTGTGTTTCTGGAACAACTGAACAGCCATGCATAGTTAAAGTTTTTCTGACCATCAGTCACATTTTTTCACAATGACGTGTTTCACTTCTTAAGAAGAAGAAAAAGAAGAAGAAGAAAAAAGAGAAGAAGAGGAAGTTTAATATGTGAGGATTGTTCGTTAAGATAAATGTTTGCAACAGTGCAACTTGGATGTGTTTATATGTAATTTAAACAGATGTTAGAGCCCAGTTCAAACAGAGGTGTTCAACCCAGGGGAAGGTTTACCACTAGAGGTGAAAGAACAAAAAGTGCCCAGCTGAGCTGAGGCAAGCTTTTTGAGATGTTGGATTGTCTGTGTATGTTTAAGAGAGAAAGAAATATTAAAAAAAGACATCAGTGTGTCAGTGTCTAATGAACTAATAGCTTCTCAGATAGAGTGATGACTCACGTGCCACTTCCTGTGTTTCTGTGGTGAAGAAAAACATGCAGAAATACATAGATACAGATCGTAAAACGTGACACTTTTTCTTATTTTGTCAAGAATTTGTTAGACATATTAAAAGTGAACAACAGTTTCCCTTATATTTTAATGTACCATGGTAATGTCAAAACAAGACTGACCAACTTGCATGCGATAAGACATACTGGTGTGTCAATGGTTAGCTAGGTGTTGGTGGTAGTGTGCGAGTTAGATTGAAAGATTAAAGTCATTGCTGTTGCTGTTAATGTGGGAGGGGCAGAAGAGTTTTGTGGTTTGTTCTTCTCACGATTAAAACTTCCACGTCTGAAAATAGACAAAGCGGCCAGAAGTCAAAAGACAAATAGGTATTTGAGTGCAAATTCCTGAGCAAGAAATTTGCAGTCTTGTCAGACTAACCATTTATTCAGTAAAATGGTGAACATGTGTCATCGAATATATACCAAAATCAAAATACTGTACAAAAAGCAATATTCACTTAAATGTTAGATGAAGAGGGTAACGACCTTAAACAAAACAAAAACAAACAAAAACTCATTTTTACAAACACTTTTTTACACAGTATTAAAAATACAATATATATCTAACATATCTCCCTCCGTTTTCACTCTTCCACCTCTACAGTGAGTCTTAAGTCTCTCATTGGCTACATGTGTCATAGAGCAGGTGTTGTGTGAAAGGTGATCCTCATCTGGTTTCTTTGTATCAGCTCCTCTAAAGTTGGATCTGTGATCACAAGACATCCATGAGGCTGAATCAAAATAAGATCCCTTAGACCTTGTGCTAAATCAACATGCTGTATTTAATGATAACATCTTATTTGTTTGGGTTGTTGACAGTAGAGCAGAGGTTGCTGGGATCAGTGGACGCTCCAGCAGAAGATGAGGGAGCTTTTACAGTGCTGTAGGTCACTGTATCCGCTTCGTCATCATCACCACCCCGAACCTAGAGGGGAAGAGTACAACTCATAAATGACATACGTAAACTAAACACATTTGTAACCTGACAGGAGTTCTATAAGTCCCAGTTGTGCTGCTAAGTAACAGCCGAAATGTTCACTTTGCTTTGATTTGATTGTGTAATTGATGGTGGAGACTGTATAGGCAAGGTGAGGGGGTCACCAAAAATACATGATCATGAATATTCACAGCAAATTTCATGTCAACAGAGACTGTCAACCTGATTGATCATATTAATATCATATATCAACTTAAATGATTTCCATAATCCATTAGGCAGCTTACCCGGGCTTTACTTTTGGTCCTGGTGAAGCTGATGGAGGCGTAGGAAACACCATCTTCAGGATCAGCCTACACAGAGAAGACAAGAGCATGGCTGCTCAGTAACATGTGGACTCATACTGACTCACTCACACCTCTTTAACTGCATTAAGTTCTAGTTCCTTCTTCTCCTCTCATGCAGGTCACCAAAGAGTCAATCTGGCCCCCCCAGCCAAATTTCATGCTACGTCTGTCATGCGTGATATGCATGGATGTAGTGTTTGATCTTACCGTGTCTATGAGTCTGGCTTTGCAATGTAATAAAACGTAAGCAGGTGTGGTTTTAAGTAGTGATAATGTGATGGACGAATGGACGAACATTTTCAACACACAATGCAATAGTCCCACAGCAAATACTGCCAATATAAGACTTAAATACACTGAGTCAGGGAGCAGTTGGTTCAACTCAGTAGTCATTGGAGGCTGTAGTTTGTGCTGCTGGTATATCGTGTTTTTCCCATTTTTCTTTTTGTATTCACACAAAGCATAATTTGACAGTTGCACAAACGCTTACTTGCAATAAAATCAGCGATGTTTATTGTTTTTTTATTATTTCCAGTGTAGACCTACACAGTTAATAGTGAATAACAAAAAACACAAACCCTGCTTAAATTTTTTTAAATCGTATTGTAGAAACTTTTGATATTTCAGTTTTTAAACTCGCTTTGTTTTTGTCCGAAGAACCTGAACGCACATTTGATTATTCGGTTTTAAAACTCACCATGTTTTCATCCATCTGTCTTTTGTTCCCTGAAAAGACAAAAGAGAGCTGAGTTCAGTTTCCACAGTGAAAATCTGGTGAAAACTTCTTGTTCATAAAAGTTTAATCTGTGGTTGCTCTCACCTTTAGTTCTCTTCCATCTGATGACAACCAGAACGATTATCAAGAGTGCTGACAAAGCAACGATGAACGGCCACCATACTGGAAAGACAAGTGTTACATATACTCAGAAATAGTGTTGGTCTACGTCCATCAAAAAACATTTGCCTGCATGTCTTTTCTTCCTGTATGTAGCTCTGTTGTGTTCAGCCACTACCTTGTTTTGTTTCATTATTCTTAGATGCTGTTTTGTTTGTCCCTTCAGATGTGCTCGTTTTCACTGATGTCCATTTATTTTCTGTTGTCGATGTTGATTTAATTGTTGTTGTTGATATTGTAGCTGCTGTTGCAGCCTTACCTTAACAAATTAAATAAATAAAAGCGATGAACATGAGCATCTTACAAACATAAGCATCTGCACAATACAAATGGCACAGAATGATGTGATAGTAAAACCTCAAATCAGATCAAAAACAAACATTTTGTGTAATTACTTATCAGTTTGAAGTGATTTTAAACAGCTCATCATATTCTCACCTGAGGAGTGACGGCTGAAAGTTAACAGCTGCGATTTGTTACTGTTAGTATTAGTCACTTCACACTTGAACAACTCATGAAACTTTGACTTCTGCTTGAGATAAGAGGCAAGAAATGTCACAGTAACTGAGCACTCAGACACAGATGTCTCCATGTCTTTGTTGTTTCCATCCACATGTTGACCCTCATACAGCCACTTCACTCTGTGTAAACACCATCCATGAGACGGCACAGAGCAGGACAACGTCATCTTATCATTCTTTTCATTTTTAGTCACTGGTGAAGATGGAGATTTTAGGTGAGAACGACAACAAAAGTAAAATTAACTTCATGTAATGTTTCAGTATTTTGTTCTAACAGGACAGTTTGAACTGAAGAAATTAGGATGTAAATACTTACTGACAACAGCAGACAGATGAACCGGAGATAATTGTCGCTGTCCTGATTTAAAATGTTCGCAGGTGTATAGACCAACATCATTAACTGTGACCTTCTTTATAACCAGAGAACAGTCCGCTGTAAGACTCAGTCTGTCTGATTTAACTTTGGCTTTCGTTACTGTGGTTTTTAAATCAGTTAAGACCCAGGAAGTACTGTTACACTTATTCTGATCAGGTATCAAATTTTCACAAGGCAAAGTGACATCACCTCCAACTTTGACAGCGAAGGAGGAATTCCCAGTTGCTGCTGTTGATGAAAAAGTGAGAGACGTGAAAAATAAACTGAAACATAAATATGTTCAGTGTTAGTGTAAAGATAATTTAAAAAATCTAATTTTTGGTTTACAAGAGTTCACCAAACTCACCATGTTACAAACAAAAGTTGTATCCTTACCTGGAAAACTAAACACCAACATCAGAAATAAAGAAAATGTAATCCATCTGAATTCAACCATTGTTCTTCTCTCTCGGTCTCACTCTCAACTGTCAAGTCTCTCATGAGCTGCTTCTTTAAAATTAATGCAGCGTCTACTTCCTGTGATAGCTGACGAGTCCCCTCCCTATACTCACTTCGGTTTGTGTTGTCTCAAATTTCCTTTTGTGATATTATTTTTTAATATATCTGAATTTCTTGTGCATAACAAAATAGTAAAAAACTTTGTGACATTTTAACTTTATATTGCATGCATCTTTAAAGATTGTTAGTTAAGATAAGTGTTTGCAATGGTGCATCTTGGGTTTTTATTTAGATAGTTTATTAGCAAAAAGACAGGAAGTCATGGTGATGTTGGACAAGCAACCATTAACAGTACAGGCGTGAAGAGTCAAACTCCTCGTCCATTTGACTCTTGATGTCCATGGTGCAATATGGTGATACTGTAGCAGCTGCAAGGACACAGATAAGATGATGTTTTAGTGGTCTGAGACCTGTTGCTTCCTCATTCTATATATTTCTTAAAAGTAAAGGAGAAGTGTTTTGATGAGAATGTGGTTAGCAAGTGCAGCAGAGCTCTGGTGGTTTTACGCTCTAATGATGGCCACATAAACACAAATGATGAACACATTTATGAGCATCTAACTGAACTGTCCTACTTTTTAACATATAGCAGTAGCGGCTGTTTGTGTTGTTTTGACTTTTGGCTTTTTGCAAAGTTATACATTTGTTCTTGGCCATAGAACTAAAAAAAGAGGAACTTACCCTAGTTTGTTTGACGTCACCACTTCAGGGTTTTTCATGCTATGCACACTGCAGAGTCTTTGGGTCTTTAATAATATCTTATTATAATTTGGAGTCATATCACACCTACAGCAAGAAGTCATGTGGATCCACCATGAACACTTCGGAACGTAGCCCAAGCTATTTCACTTTTGTGCATTTTCTGGTCATTTTGGATCTATAGAAATATTCATGGGGTGGCAAGAGGGTGGCATTGAGACTTTAAGGGTGGCAGAAGTATATACTGATTGTATTGCAAACAATCTCATATATCAATATGTGCTTAAAACCCCCCAGATGAATATAATTTAACTCACAACCATTACATTGTTGTGGCAAATGAGTAAAGAATTGAATAAAAATATCTGAAGGTGGCATATGTTATATTTAATACCAAACTGGGGTTACAGCTGGGGTGGCCAGACAAGTTTTCGCAGCTGCTTTCACTTAACATACAGTATATAACTTATAGAATAAACAATACAGGTAGATTAGAACATGCATGCACTGAAGTTACTGGAGGCAGTGCAGGTATAAGTATAAAATATGTAGTGCAGCTGTAAGTACAAGCAATGCTAATAGTAAGACATTATATACAGAATAAACAACTGGATATGAAAACGGTGTACAAACTATATATCAGATACTGTATATACAACAACAGCATACATGTGCATAGGCAACACATTTTCACTCCCAATTCGTCACATACAGCAGCTTGCTCAGTGGCACTATGCTTCAACCTATGACACTATAGGTAGCCCCCTAGCATCTTTTCTACATATGAAGGGCTTCGTGCCGTCGAGTTAGCAATAATAAATATGCAACCGATCCAGTTATACTTTTTAAAATACAGCATACTGAGAAAAAGTTACATTTTATGTGAGTGTAAACAGGCACAGTTTGGTTTGGCAAAACATATTTGTTTGGTTTAGGCACAAAACTACTCGGTTAGTTTGAGGAAAAGTTAATGTTTGGATTAAAATAAGCATGTTGAAAGTTTGTTTGACCGATCAATCCACCCAAACCACCTCCAAATGCAGACTTTTCCGCTCTTTATAGTAAGTCACCTGACTTCAAACGCACATCAAGACATTACACTAGACAGGTGCATCCATAAAGGGACACCTAAAGTGTCATACCTCGAAGTGTGGGATGATCAAGCTGCCATATTAGACAAGTTGGGAATGAGAACTGGCTGGTATGGTTACGTGAGTATATATGTTAAAGATATTAAATGAGAAATAAATGAACATATAATAATAATAAATTATTTTTCCTGTTATATTAAGTTAAGATCCAGCTCTAAACTGACTAAAGATAAAAAAAACATTTCACAACTGAGGCAATAAAAGGCCTTTTAAAAACTCATAGTGGGCTACCTAATGTGAGAAATCAAGACTTGGGCATCTTTGTCCAGCTCAAAGTAAAGTACACATGGCGATAAATAAAAATAACATTCAGTCATCCAAAATCTTAAACTGATGTTAAGAGTCTGTGGTCTACTTAGGACATTTAACAGCAGTGGGCTCATTTCTCTGGTGAGTTGATGTTGATGATCATTAGAGTCTGACAGAGACAGAAGGGTCTCCAACGTTTACATAGTTCACTATGCCATCATCTTCATCTTTGTCATTATGCTCCTGTGAAAAAAAACACAACACATTTAAGATTCTGGGTGAAAATGGAGCAAATAAATATTGAAATACAGAGCAGCTCTGAAGAAACAGCTGGACTTTAGCTCCTTGCTCAAGGGAACCAGAGTGATAGTTATTAGACAACACGTCTTCATGCCTAAAAGACAGACTAGGTCATATTGCCAATGACGATACGACATACGTGACCGGTGGAGAGAACCAGCAGCAGAAGTACTGGTCCTTATGTACGTTATGTTAAACACGTGAAACAGTTTGGTCAGGTTAAGAAACAAAAAGTACTTGGTTTAGGAGAAGATCATGTTTGGGTTAAAACAAACTGCTGGCCCAGAGGACATTTCCGTCCATCCATCAACCCCTCGCCCGTCTTGTGTCATTGCGTTAAAAGTATGATATAATACAGTCGGAAGAACCTGAACGCACATTTTATTATTAAGCTTTGAAACTCACCATGTTTTCATCCATCTGTTTTTTTTTTCCTGAAAACACAAAATAGGATTTCAGTTCCCACAGTGAAAACCCAGGTTTATCATAACTTCTTGTTTTTAAAAGTTTAATCAGTGGTTGCTCTCACCTTTATTTCTATTCCATCTGGTGACAACCAGAAGGATTATTAAGAGTGCTGAGAGTGCCACAAACACAATGACGAACTGCCACCACACTGTAAAGAGAATTTAGCAGTGTTACATATAGTTGGAAGAGTTTGTCTGATGAGCTGTTCGTGGGTGTGTTCTTGTACTGTCTCTTTATCTCTAATGTCTGAATTAAAAAGTGTCTTTTTACTGCATGTCTTTCCTTTCTGTATGTAGTTCTGTTGTGTTCAGTCACTACCTTGTTTTGATTCATTATTGTTGTTTGCAGATGCTGTCTCTTTTGTCCCTTCTGATGTGCTCATTTTCACTGTTGTCCATATATTTCCTATTGTTGATGTTGATTTCATTGTTGTTGGTGATATTGTAGTTGCCATTGTTGCAGCATCACCTTAACAATAAAGAAATGCAACAAACAGAAAAAATTTTATGTTTTGTACACAATTTGTCACATATTTCTCTGGGAATTTGAATAATACTTACTATTTGATACAAGCTTTGTAGCATAGTAAACCTT
This sequence comes from Morone saxatilis, assembly GCF_004916995.1. Classification (NCBI taxonomy): domain Eukaryota; kingdom Metazoa; phylum Chordata; class Actinopteri; family Moronidae; genus Morone; species Morone saxatilis. The sequence goes on along the minus strand of NW_023340246.1, from coordinate 19,444,641 downwards.
GTTTCAATCATTTTGAAGGTTGCCTATTTTCATTTAACAATTGTCTCTACATTAAATGAAAAATATAATAATTTAATTATTAATTAAAGTGCAGTAGTCAGAACTACATGTTAATGCTTTCAATGAAGAAACAATAAAAAATGTGACTGGAATAGTATTTTGAACTGATGATGGTTAAAACAGAAAACTGCTCATAATTCTGACTTAAACAGGCTAACGTATTCTTCAAAATTCCAGTGAAATGTGGAAAATCTATAAAAAATACAACAAAATAAAACAACAACACTTATTTCCTGTTCACTAGAATCAGATGTAACCCAACAACTACAGGCATGTCTCTGCTCTACACCTTATCACAGCCACGCGCCATTCTCTGTTGGCAATGAAAACATCATGGTTCAGGAGCTATACAAGGAGACGCAGGCAGTTGCTAAGTGGCGTATTTGGATGAAGAGTGATGACTGAGTGATGACTTTTCCACCCTATTATCTTGAAGTTATAGGCCACCAGATTGGTGTGTATAGAACCAAAGTGGTCTGTATCCTTGTGCAAGATCCTGCTGGTGGCAAATGATTGAACTAAAGCATAACACATACGTAACTGTGCATCGCTGCTGCCTTCAGATGGCTGTAGAAATGTAATAAACTATATGAAAAGGCTGGTTACATATAATCAAAAGAGTTCTGATGATGAGCTGTTTGTAAGCATGTTCTTGTCCTGTCTTGCTAATAAATTAAGTGTCTTTTTACTGCATGCCTTTCCTTTCTGTATGTAGTTCTGTTGTGTTCAGTCACTACCTTGTTTTGTTTCATTATGTTTGTTTGTAGATGCTGTCTCTTTTGTCCCTTCTAATGTGTTCATTTGCATTGTTGTCCATATATTTCCTGTTGTCGGTGTTGATTTAATCGTTGTTGCCGATATTGTAGTTGTCGTTGTTGCAGCCTTACCTTAACAAACAAGAACAAAATGCATCAAACAGTACAGTCGGAAAAAAAACGTAACCTTTACCTGCATAAAACAAACAACAAAGAATATTAAAACCTAAAATCTAAACAAATAGTTTGCGAGTCGACAAAGAGCTGGACGTCATGTAATCAGCGTTTAGTCACTGGTGAAAACATAAATACTATGAGTGAAATACAACAAAAGTAAAATGAACTTCATCACTATAATCATAATTATTGTAATGTTTCAGTATTTTGTTCTAACAAGACAGTTTGAGCTGAAAACATTATGATGTAAATACTCACTGGTAAGAACAGACAGATAAACATGAGCATCTCGACGTTTTCCTGATATGAACTGTCTGCAGGTGTAGTAACCAGCATCCTCAACTGTGACATTTTTCACAACCAGAGAGCAGTTCTGTGTAACACTCAGTCTGTCTGATTTAGTGTTGACTCTGTGAATCTGCCCACGTTCAAACAGCGTTACTATTTTTCTTGTATCACCAAAGACCCAGTTAATACTGTCACACTTATCCTGATCATCTATCATATTTTCACAAGACAAAGTAACTTCATCTCCAACTCTGGCATTGAAGGAAGAATATGTCCAAGTTGCTGCTGTTGAGAAAAAGAGAGAGAAATGTCTCACTTAAAAGAATAATGTACCATTAAAAATATGAATGCAGTTTAGTAATGATTCTTTATTGTATCCTTACCTGGAAAATGAAACACAAGCATCAGAAATAAAGAAAAAGTAATCCATCTGAATTCAACCATAATTCTTCTCTGTTGGTCTCACTATCATCTGTCAAAGTATCTCATGAGCTGCTTTTGAAAAATAATTCAGTGTCTGCTTCCTGTGATAATTAAGAAGTCACTTCCTCATATTCATTCCGGTCTGTGTGTTTTTTCTCATCTGGAGAATACAGTAATCTGTGTGAAACAAGCCAGCATTACATTCAAGAAGGCGTGTACATGATTTTGGAGAGGTGCATGCGTGCATGGGCGCAACCGTCAAAATATGCCAGCGTTTATCGCTTTCCTCAGACCTGCTTTTGGCAACGGTGACAAAGTGGCAAAGTGCCACTGATATTAGTTAGTTAGACACTGTTTAAATTTTTTTTGCATAGCATTTTTCTTAATGCCTACTGCATATGGTCTATATATTTTTATTATAGTCTTACTTTCTTTTATATCTTTATCATATTTTTGTTTTATTATTCTTTATTGTTTTTACACTTCTGAACTACATTTCCCCTGTGCTGCTGTGTCAACTTGAATGTCTCCCATGGGGGAATGAAGGAACCAATGAAGGAACATCTTATCAAACGCCTTGAAAAACGCACCCGGCTCAGTCACTCCACCCAGTGCTGGCAAGTTCACTTTAGAACACAAATTTACCAAACCTGCAGAAATGCAAAGCTAATTTAATGGCAAACAAAAATAGCAATGAATAGCAGAGTTTTGAGAATGTGTCTTATTTTTCTTCATAGTGTGCATTTCCCTCATTGTTGAAAAATAATAATAATACCCTCATACAATTTACATCAGCCAAGAGGGGACTTGTGAAGTCTGAGGGCAAAAGGACAGGGACTAGTTGGGGTCTCCAGAGATCCATCTTTGGTCCTTTAATGATATTTGGAGTCATATTACAACTACAGTAAGAGGTCACCAGAGTCAGAGTTGTTGTACTAATATGATTTTCTTGTAATTTTGGATGCATTCCTATATTATTTAGACAAATATTGGACCCCAGCGCAAACAGAGATGTTCAACCCAACAGAGGGAAGGTTTACTACTAGAAGTGAGATAACAAAAAGTGCTGGGACAGCTGGGCAGAGGCAGGTTTGTGGTTGAAACTATAGTCCAATTGTTATGATCAGTGCCATGACTCCAGTCTTTCCTTGTGTTAGAATTTCTAGTTTTTTTTGTTGTTTTTTTTGCTTTCTCTGGTTCTCATGTGTGCAATATGGGCATGGCACTCCTCTCTCATTGCCAGCCATGCTCACAAGCTTAGATCATCAAGCTCTTGCTTCGCCAGGCTGCCACTCTGCCTTCACTCACACCTCAGCCATCCTCCATTTTCCCCCAATCCTCAACGATTGCCAGATGGAGTTCTTTCTCTTCTTCTCATCCTCCATTCCTCTGTCTGTGTTTTGCATTTGGGTTCACCTGTTAAATTTAAATTAAAGTCAGCCAGAATCAACTCTTCTGTGCAGGGAGCAATTGCTAAAAGAAGAACCTGTAAATCTTGAATGCACAACAACATTTTACATTGTGAAGCCAGTTTATATCAGATATTAGATTAGATTCAACTTTATTGTTTCTGCAGTGTAAGAGAGTGCAGAGCAATGTATAGCATCATATAGTATATAGAATAAGCAGTCCCCCACTATATATACAATATTTACTGCATGAACACTATTAACATGTGCAGCAGTTACAGCAGGCAGTACAGGTATATGTATAGCAAAAAAGTACAAGTAGACATTCAACTTACTTTCTAGTCTGTAGATATGCTGTTTGTGTGATGATAGTATAGTGTAAGGACATTTGTGAGTTTTGCTACTCACCATGTTACAAACAATACTTGTCTCTCTCAGTTAAAAGAGGAATATTTAATAATATTAATACGGTTTTGTAATGTTTTATCGTATTCTTACCTGGAAATATAAACCAGCACTCATGCTTCTCTCTTGTTCTCACTTAACTGTCAATGTGTCTGATGTAATGCAAATAAATACAACATCTATAGTTCCTGTGATAATTAAGGAGTCACTCCTTAATACTGATTCAGTCTATGACATATTTATGTGTGATATTCGCTTTTATTCTTTGGTGGCAGAAAAAATCAGCAGCAGACAGAAGATCTTCAGAAAATAACACTTTTATTGTTCTATTATTGCATTTAATAAAAATATATATATAAGTTCTGCAGAAACAGTACATAAAGAGACATTTTAATACAATCTGACTACATTAGCACAGACATAGTAATCAGTCTCTCCAGATTAACACCCCATGACCATATCTAGGATTTTTCTCTTCTCTCTGGAACATAACAGGAAATTCCTCAGGTGTTTTTGCCAAACCTACGTCCTTGGCCTAGGACCAGTTGTCTGAATTTCTTAGAAATATCAAAAGAGTGAAAAATGTTTTGTAATTTGTAATTTGACCATTAACCCTGCAAGAGGGTGATACTGTAGCAGCAATAACACACATAAGATGATATTTATTTTAGTGGTGTTAGGCCTGTTGGTCCATCATTGTACCTTTGCAGTAGTGTAAGTAAGTGTTTTGATGAGAATGTGGTTAACAAGAACAGCAGAGCTCTGAAGATTTAAACCTCTAATGATAACCAGATAAACATCAAAAACCCAAATGGTGCACACACTGATAGTGTCTGATTGATTATTCTGTTTCTAATAACCTGGATATAGTCCCCACAATACTACCTTTGAACACATGTAGTTGGAGGTCTGTTCATGTTGTTTTGACTTTAGCTTTGACTCTTGGGCATTTGCAAAACTATCATTAATTTTCAGCCATAGAACTGAAAAAAGAAGATTTTACCAGAGTTGATGTCAACACTCTATCTGAAAATACTTCAAGACATCAGATCCTTCAGGCACTTAGCATCACTTTAGATAAATTACAGCTTGAATTTATACTAGCCACTTACTTACTAGCTGCTACTAAACTGCAGTAGCTAGAGAAGTGTATTAATTGCATGTTTTTTGTTAAATGTGTGTCTTTGAGTTCATTAGGAACCAAGACAAAAGAAGAGAAGTGCCAACACCTGTGTTCAATCAGAGAGCTTATCCCATAGTTAGCAGTGACTGGTTGTTAACTCTCAACTGTGGAAACTCATCTGTGGGGCCCAATAAGCTGTCAAATACTTTAACTCACAGTGAGAGTTTCGAGATTATTGATTAAATTTTGTGTATTTATCTGTAACTTATCTAAACATGTATACATAAATACATTCAAATTCAAATATACACATATAATACGCAAATACATAAGCACACCCTCAAAACATGTCATGCATGCATGCATGCACGTTCAGATTCTATCTGAGCCTGGATAGTTTGCTGAAGTGTTGACTGTGGTCTGACAAAACAGATAATGACTTCCGTTAAAGCTGACTTGGATCAAGCTGAGGTCATAGTAGTATAGTTATTCTTAACTGTAATCTTTAGGGCCTCTATAAGAAAATAAGAATATGAAGAAATATGAATCCATTTGAAACATCAACCATCATTGAATTATTCAAAAAGTTATAAAGTAGTACTTCAGTAGACAATGCTGCATCTGTATGGGCTGATATTTGTGTCCAGTAGAACTGAATTTGAATTCGAATCTATAACGAGCTGAAACTCTGAATTGCCCCACATTGAATAATTGCACTTACAAATGAATTTGATTTGCATAATTTGATTTGTTTTTTTTACTGAATCTGAATAGGCAATAATTTGAATTTGAAATTCATTAGTTTCCGAAACTGACATTTAGCCTCACTAACAATTCAACATCTTTATGTACCTTTCATCCAGACTCTAATTCAATTCAGATCTCTAAATTCAAATTCAGCGATCGCGATTCAGCATCGCTCATTTCAAGATTCGTTCTCTCAATCATTTTCACCCACAAACTACAACATTTTAAGGTACAGACGGTCCAACCGTCTAAGGAAGAAGCAAGTCGAGTGCACGAGAAGCCTGCACTTCTTTTCCAACAGTCCACAGAGAGCGACTTTCACTGGATCAAAGAAAGCCCAGTATCCATCAGCAATAATGGCATAAACTACGCTTTCCCACCTGATGTTACCTCATTAAACCGCCATATTTTATTTCATGGTTTCTTCTGATCTATTAATCGTCTGTTTTCAAGTCCTTCTCTCAACACAGCTGATGTTCCTCTTAAAGGTGTAATTATGATCCCATGTCAGTAGACATAGATGCTAAAGCAGTTTTGCTTTAGACGGGGTGTGATTGATTGTGGTGATCTGTCAATCAAGTACAGTGACTCTATCTCTGCACTGTCATTTGGCCGCGACAATAGAAATAACTTATTAGGGCTCCGGCTGGTAAGTATTTTTCCGTTAGTAATTCTTTTTTAGCAAGAATCAGGCGTCTAGGATTGCAGCAGGGTTTACTCAA
>NW_023340246.1:19430817-19438432 GCF_004916995.1 Morone saxatilis | reverse complement strand
AGTGAGGCGTTCAGGTCCAGCAGCCAGTCAGGTAAAGATCAGATCAGACAGTAACTTGAGAAAAATCTGGCAGTTTGGGGGATTATAACAAAATTCATGAACTGAAAACATTTATTTGTTCCAGTTAAACTGAAGTGTGTTGCTGTGTTTCACAGGTGCATCGTGATGAATATGGACATGACGGCACAGTGAACTACGAAAACAATAGAGTGCCTTCTGCTTCTGTCCAACTCGACAAGTATCCAATATGTTTTTGCTAATTTTACAGAATAAAGGTTTAAATGAGCTTTGATTCTTAATCGAGTCAGTGTCACTTATACACATGTTGTAATGATTCATGTATCATGTCTTTTACAATAAAAGGTGCATATCCATGTTGATTTCAGAGCGACCCTCAATTGTGTCCAATAAATGTATTTCTGTTGTGGAAAACAAAAGTAGCTGCCATATACACAAGGAATTTCTTCCTTTTTATTTTTTTAATGCAGTAAACAATTTTGAAACTCTTAACAATTAATACAACAATGACGCCAATACAGTAAAACATAATATGAGAAAATTCAAATTCAATTAAAATCAGGAAACGCTCACAGATAAAATTCTGTTTTAAGAAGGGACTTAAAGGAGATTAGCTACTCAGCCGAACTGATTTTCTCGGGAAGATTGCTCCAGAGCGCTGGAATGCTCCATCCTCTTTTATTTTCAGCCACAAAACCCATCTGACCTCTACCCGAGCCGGCGTGTATGGTGCTGATATAGCTAGCGGGAAGAGAGGCCATGAGGGGCCTTAAAAGTAATCAGTGAAATATTAAAATTACTTCTAAAATATACAAATGCGCTGTGGGACTGAATGCAGTTAATTTTTCCATTACCTTCCTTTGCCTTGTAATCAGTGACTTTGTTTTCTTTACACGCTGCTGTGACCTCTGACCTCTGACATATTTACTGATGGCTGCATCTCATATTAAGAATCTGTGTTGCTGTCAGTCACTGTGGATGAGAGACAACTGTTAACACTTTAATTTACAGGCTGTTAATTATGTAGGAAAAACAGAAAGCAGCCACATCTACCACAGTCCACTTTTCTAGTTGTGTGACCAAATAGAATGTGTGAACTCCTGTGACAAACTTTTTCATTTGAGAACAAAGTGAACAGACCAGGTAATATATTTCTGCACAATGTGACTGTCGAGGCTTGATGCTCTACCTCCAATTATTTAAAGACTGTTCCGTCAGAAACTCACCACTGGTGTTTCTGATACTGTGTGATCATCGTCACACCTCGGCGGCTCTGCTGTTACTGCAACCACATTTGACCTTCAGTTCACACAAACAGCAACCACTAACCAAATGACACACACGTCTGAAATACCTTTCCTACCTATCTTATCGGTCTTCTTTCCCAGCTGCTACAGATATTGCACCATGGACATCAAGAGTCAAACTCTGGTGGACGAGGAGTTTGACTCTTCACCTGTCTGTTCATGTGTGCTGTCAAACATCACATCACCATGACTCCTGTCTGTTTGCTAATAAACACTACCTAAAGAAAAGAAGATGCATTATTGCAGACATTAACAATCTTTACAACTTTGACTTCTTCCTCTTCTCAGGAGGTGAAACACGTCATTGTCACAAATACACCGTGGGACTGGACACAGTGTGAACTTGAGACTCAATATGAGTCTTAATATAGTTATATAGTATTGGTTATAGTGTTAGATTGGCTCAATACATGCAGAAACATTTATTTGCCTTGTAATCATTGGTTTTCTTTACATGCTCATTCTAGTTTCACAGGATATTTGTCAGGCTGCTGTGACCTCTGAACTTTATCTATACTGATGGCTGCATCGTTGTTTGTTGTTTAAACATTACAAGTAATTCAGACAGAAGAAAAGCTAAATCAGACAAAAGTATGAGGAAGTGATATCATTCTAAAATTTTAGGGGCGGCACCCATAATTTTTCCGTAGCAGTGCACTGCTACTGAATCAATATAGGGGAAACACTGCAGTAAGAAGCCGTTCAGGCTCAGCAGCCAGTCAGGTACAAGAAAGATCTGACTGCAACTGTTCAAGTCAAAAGATTTCTTATTTCCTTATGTTAATCTATTTATGATATCACAAATTGTCCTCATAGGCCCCTTAAAATCTGCTATTCAATGAACACTTGCAGAAACTTCAACTTTCAGCAGATGAATGTGAAAATATCCTTTTAGAGTCAAACTCTGCACATACATCATTCTGCTCAAACATCCAACTGTAGGAAGAAGAAAAACGTGCCTTTGAGTGGAGGGGGACTTTAAAGGTTGTCAGAGTGATGGTGTGCTTGTGTTGTGTTTCACAGGTGTATTATGATGAAGATGAAGATGATGGTGTAGTGCAACACGAACACTTTGGAGAAACTTCTGCCTCTGTCAGACAACAACGTCCTTATCGACACCAACTCATCAGATAAATATAAATATAAATTACATCACATTTCCACAAGTAGTTGAAGCCTTCAGCTAAAAACAAAACCAGTTTTGAGCAACTGATTGTTTTTATTCGCTAATGTGAGAAATGTTTGTGTGCTGAGCCATTTCAGTTTCAGCCTGACTTTGAGTCTTCATTTCATCTAATATCAGGAAGCCGACTGTGAGTTTCATAAAATGTCTTTTCCGCCATCACTTGTGAAAATCTTTATTTTCTGTGGCCATTCATGACATAGCGGCTGGATTTCATGTTTATTTTACAGTAAAGTCAGTGACAGACTACTCTCTCTCATATATGTTAACAATATCATCTGTAAATAAAAAAATGTTTCCATCCACAATGTGTTTTTAATTCCTTCATGCACTGACAGTGTCATAATGGAGAGTGAATATTCTTTACGATTAATGTCTTGCCTCTCCGAGTAGAAAACTTTCCCTCTGTTGGGTTGAACAGCTCTGTTCTCACTGGACACTAAAAATTGCCCTAATACAGATATAAATGCACTCAAAGTGACCTGAGAATGCACATAAATATAATAAGTTAGGCTGCTTTCAGAGATTTTGGATGCACATGATCACTTACTCTGACCTAAAATCAATGTAAATACATTTCACATGTCAAACGTGAGCATATAGCATGAGAAACCTCCAAACCACGGGTGGAGTGATTTCAAACAAACTCAGCCACCACTGTCTATACACTGTCATTCATCATTTAACAGTGAAAAACAAAATGTGTCTTTATGTCAAACCATTTCCTTTAAAAACAACATGAACCAGCCTGCTACTACATACTGTAGAGGCCTAATACTCCATGTACTGACAGCTAAAGACAGTTCAATCAGGACGCTCATCAATGTTTAACTGCTGTATAGTGTCGGTGACTTCAAACCTTCCAGGGGTTAAAGTATTGCTGAACAGAATTCAAAGTGTCTCTTTGTCTTATGTCCTAACAAATGAAATTGTGGACTGTCTGTTCCTGTGAGCCTCATGTGTTTCTGATGTTTATCTGGTCATCATTAGAGGGTTGAACCACCAGAGCTCTGCTGCTGTTGTTAACCACATTCTCATGAAATCACTTCCTCTTCAGTTCACACAAAACAAGTGCGGCAAACCAAAATGACTCACACATCTTAAATATCATCTTATCTGTGTTCTTGCAGCTGCTACAGTATCACCATATTGCACCATGGACATCAAGAGTCAAACTAGGGTGGATTTCACCTGTCTGTTCATGTGTGCTGTCAAACATCACCATGACTCCTGTCTGTTTGCTAATAAACACTATCTAAATAAAACAAGATGCACCATTGCAAACATTTATCTTAACTAACAATCTTCACACATTAAACTTCCTCTTCTTCTTCTCTCAGGAGGTGAAACACGTCATTGTCACAAATACACCGTGGGACTGGACACAGTGTGAACTTGAGACTCAGTATGAGTCTTAATATAGTTTGTTTGTTACAGCGTTAGATTGGATCAGTGAATGAAGAAATATATTCCTTTCATCTGAGAGAAAACTACATTTATAAAATGTGAAATGTGTAAAAACTGCAACAGAGTTTTTGGCTGTTTGAACATATATAAAAAATTCAGAGACGAAAATCTAAAAGTCACTATGAGGAAGTGACATCATACTAACCACAGGAAGTAGATGCAGCGTCTCTCTACTGAAGCACTACTTTATAAACTCACACAGTTATGAGCATGAGAACAAGAGATAGAAGAAGGAGAGAGAGACAGAGAATCACGATGGTTGAGTTCAAATGGATTCAAATGTCTTTATTTCTGATAGCGCTGCTTCACTTTACAGGTAAGAATACATATATCACATATGCCACATATACCTTCATAAATATCACTGAATATACTTTATTACTTGGATTTGATTTTACTACAAAAAACAGATTTTTCAGATGTTGTTTGTTTCTAACATGGTGAGTTTAGTAAACTATTGGAAACAAGGATAAAGAAATAATCATCACACCTATGAACATAACATATATTTTCTCATATGACTTTAATTTTAATGATCTTATTTCATCTTCTCAACAGGAGCAGATGAAAACGATCCCCCCTCCTTCATCGTCGGGGTTGGAGATGAAGTCACTTTGCCTTGTCAAAATGTGACTGATGGTCAGCAAAACTGTGAATATACTACATGGCTCTTCAGTGATTCAAGAAGCACAGGAACAGTAGAGCTGGTTGAACTTGGACGGATCAAAAACACCAACTCTAAATCGACAGACTGGAGTGTTACAGGCGAACTGTTCCTCTGGTTATAAAGAAGGTCACGTCGAGGATGTTGGTCAATACACCTGAGACAGTTTATATCAGGACAACAACAAGGTCCAGACTCTCAGGTTTATCTGTCTGTTATTACCAGTGAGTATTTACATCATAATGTTTTCAGCTCAAACTGTCTTGTTAGAACAAAATGCTAAAAAATGACAATGATTATAATTATAGTAATATAGTTAATTTTACTCTCTTTAATCTTTCTCTCACAATATCTCCATCTTCACCAGTGACTGAACATAAGGACACTGATAAGGTGACATTAAACTGCTCTGTGTTGACATATGGACAGTGTAGAAACAAAGTGAGGTGGATGTGTGTGGGTAAAGATAAAAATAAAAAAGACATGAAGACATCACAGTGAGACTGTTCAGCCACTGCTTCCTTTTTATTTACACATCAAGGAATTATGAGATGTTGAAGTGTGTAGTGCCAGGTGAATACAATGGAAAAGTGCATTGGTTTACCTTCAGCACTCAGTCTTCAGGTGGGAAACCAGTTGTTTAAAAACATTTTTAAGTGGGGTTGTTTGAGGTATTTATCCATAGTCAGTGTATTGCCTACAGTAGACAGTTTGCAGTCTGCACGCCCCCAGTTCGGAGAAGCAGACAGGAGTACCTGCACGGACGCTATATTCAGAATATATTATACACCTTGCCGTCAGACAGTCTTTTCTGACAGCAACCTGAACCCGTATATCTATCTATACTTTTTCCAAAGCAACGGTAAACTGCTTTAAAATGCTTTAGTTCCCTTCAAAAAGGGCTGTCTTACGAAAGGTAAAGTAGTGAAAATATCTGAATATACAGTAGCATACAATTAAACTGACATGGGTGATTTTATGTGTTGATGCTGTCCTGAGCCAAAAAATTTTTTCATTCTTTCTCCAGGTTGGTGGAGGTTCATCATTGTGTCTGTTTGTTTAGCAGCACTCATAATAACTGTTGTAGTAGTCAATATTTGGACAAGAACTAAAGGTGAGAACATAAAACTATAAAATAAAAGAGAAGTTTTGATATACCTAGATTTTCACTGTGGAAACTAAACTAGACTTTTTTGTCTTTTCAGGGAAAAAATCAGAGATGGGTGAAAACAGGGTGAGTTTTTACAACAAAATGATCTGTTCTTCATTATATTCTGTACATATAACACACACACACACACACACATATGTATATATAAGAAAAATAAAAAACAAATATTACAATAAAAGTGGATAGTGGACAAGTTGATCATTCAAACTAGATTAAAGGGTTGCTTAGCCTAATTTATAGCAACCTCCAGTGCCTTTAAGCATAATTTTGTTTTATTGAATAATCTATACAATCTAGCTCCGATACAAACTGTCCAGCAGATAAAAGTAAGATCAGACAGTAACTAATGGTGCATTCAGGGTCTCTTGACTCAACTGTGAACTGTGTTCATTTTCAAAACATCAACAGTAAACTGGGAAGGAAATGTTGGGAGTATGGGAGGCTTTTGGGAGCTAAAACCAAGTCAGGGTTTCAGGCACTGTAGTCTTCTGCCTCCTGGATGATTGGCTGACTCGTTACATGATGACTTTGCACTCATCTGGCTCTTCTGTCTTCTGGGCCTTTATCCCAGAATAAACTGGGTTGAAGTCAGCCTCGTTGTGGGCTGAAAACTCATATTTTCAGACTGCACCTCGTCATCTCTCATTAGCACTACCATCTCAATTTTACTTCTTAAATAAATAATCTAAGTAAACCTAAATTAAGGAATTTGTGATGTATTTGTGCAACATGCTTTAAACTTTTCTTTTAGGAGAGATGCACTTCCAATTCTTGATGACATAACTTGCATTAATTATTGAGTTTGAATTCACTAACTGCAAGTTCCTTTGTCAAATTAATGTAATACAATGGGTATATTTAAAGTGTCAAGATAATTATTTTTTCCTTGTACTGAATTTGGGGCACACCAGAGAAATGGGATGGGAAAGTTGTGAGTGTTTCAGAGTGTGGGTTTGATTGTGTTGTGTTGTTTTTCACAGGTGGGTGACGATGAAGATGATGGTACAGTAAACTATGAAAACATCACATCTTCTGATGGAGTTTGACCAACACTTCTGCCTCCATCAGACCCCGCTGATCAACAACTTCAACATCAACTTATCAGGTTTTACATAAGTGTATATAAAAAAGATAATTTTGAGAAACATATTTTATTTTAGTCTTTTCCAGCATCAGTTGTGAAAACATTTCTCATATGCAGAACACAGCAGCTTTATAGAGCTAGAAAAATCATTAACCTTTGTTTAACAATCTTAAGTTTGCACACAACTCCAGAATTTCAAAGCTGCAGCAACTTCAGCTCTGTTTAATGTCTGTTTAAGGATTCATTTAAATGAATCCACATTGAGTGTTTCCAACAGATGTTTGGTTTGCTTTGAATCTTAATGGAATCAACAACAGTTTTGTCTTTATTGTATGTGAAATGTTTAACACTGAACTCTACACTGTATTTAGTCATTTCTTATAGTAGCACCAGTGCCATGACTTTCATAATTTAAGGTGAATATTCTTTGCCATAGATAGGTTTGCACAGGGGCCCAAAGGGCTGGTCTCAAGTCAATATGAGTCGTAATACAGTTTGTTTCTTGTAGTGTTAGATTGGCTCAATTAATGCAGAAACATATTAACTTTATATGACAGAAGACTACAATGTCAAAAATGTTTGAATGAGTTTTTGGCTGTTTGGGCATCTGCAAGAAATTCAGAAAGACAAAAATATCAAACAGACTAAAATCAATATGAAGTGACATCATACTAACCACAGGATGCAGATGTATGGGCTGATATTTGTGTCAGTAGAAACT
>NW_023340246.1:19422055-19430717 GCF_004916995.1 Morone saxatilis | reverse complement strand
GATAACTTCTGTTATGAATTGGCGCTATACAAATAAAATTGAATTGAATTGAATTGAATTGAATTGAATTGTTAATCAGTTAATGTTAGCACGGTGACATGCTTAACTAATATTGTAACACATAAAAGCTTTGGATATGCAGACAATTTGTTGATAATATATGGAGCATCCCCAGACTTGTCTTTTGAGGGAAGAGTGAGAGGCATTATTGGACACAAAATTATTTCTGGAATCAGCTGAACAGCATGCTGACAGAAATGTGATGGGTGAAAAAAGCCTTTTAGGCAAATATGAGACAGAAGCTGTTCAGGAGTAGACCCTCCCTGCACCCTAGACATCCAGTCATTGCTAATGTCTGTGCCAAAATTAAATAGAGGCACATTCTGGATGTGTTTATTTTAAGATTAGTGCATTCCCAGGCCCCAAGATGGCTCAAGACCAAGTGCACTAACTGTGGAAAAAAATGACACTGTTTCCATCTTTGCTGAATCTGTTTATGTGTGTTTATCTCATTTAAAAATACAGCATGCACTTGTTGTCCTAGGAGACTTAATAGAGAGGAAAGTTTTGCTGGCACAAATCCACTGCTCATCATCACCTTCAGACACATCTCAGAGTCTCGTTCACAAGTTGCTCCAGTCTCCAGTCCACCAGTGTCTGTGGGATGGTGAAAGGAAACCGAGGTGAACAGGGAGGTAAAATGCAAATAAAACAATCCAAAATATAAAACTTCTTGCTGTAAAGTGACAGTGCTGAATACTTTACCTGAAGTGACTAGCTAAATTCTTGCAGGAGCAATTAGATCTGATTCTTTTGACTTGAGAAAGTAAATGTTTAGACATGAAAAGAGTTAGGTACTCAAACAGAAGCCCACAAACTATTTCACCCACTCTCTTTCATTCAACAAGGGCCAAAAGATAAGTTCATTATGTACTAGTTCATTCAGAAGTGTGTAATGGACACAGTCAAAGGTCGGTGAATTGAGACGGGTGAGAAATGATGATTTGTACAACTTGGGAGGACAGATTGTCTCAGATTGCACTCAGTTATTCATATGAAAATTTTAAATATTTGTTTGAAGAAAAACAGATAAAAAAAGATTGCAGTGTTCTTTGCTGCCTTTCCTTTATGCGTTAGCGCCACCGGGTCCATCAACAGAATAGCATGAAACTAGATGATGGAGTGTGAATCATCAAGCATGTGTCCTCATTCAGAATATGAACAAAACAAACGGACAAAGTCATAAACACATTGCAACACAGCTCTACTGGTGTTCGAATCTCCACAGGGTTCAACGTGTGGCGGTTAGTTTGTGGTAATGCGATTAAAAACGAATTATTTTGTTTATATTTTATGCAACCATAAAGACATTTTAAAATGACATTGAATGTCCAGTGTGTAACATTCAGGATCTATTG
Source organism: Morone saxatilis (assembly GCF_004916995.1). Classification (NCBI taxonomy): domain Eukaryota; kingdom Metazoa; phylum Chordata; class Actinopteri; family Moronidae; genus Morone; species Morone saxatilis. The sequence goes on along the minus strand of NW_023340246.1, from coordinate 19,429,299 downwards.
GCAAAATGGACTATAAAATTCATGTTTTCATTAATATATTATCACCTGAAAGTTGTGTTTTCGTTTCCTTAAAATGAGCTGTTGTTATGTACAGAGGGAGAAGGTCCCCTTCTACGGAGTCTCGCATGTTTACAGTAACTCAGAATGGACAAACCAAACGCTGGTTATAGATACGGCCTTTTGCTTTTTTCACAGTTTAGCAGCCGCCATAGCTCCTCCTACATGATGGAAGGTGAGCTGTGTTCAATTGGTTGCAATCTGCAACTTCACTGCTAGATGGCATTAAATTCCTACAAATTGGTCCTTTAAGACATGCCTGCATCTTAGTAGAGGGCCTTGAGGGAAAATCTAGCTTAGCTTAGCAAAAACTGGATACAAAAGGAAAGGAAAAGCCTGGCTCTGTCCAAAGGGAACAAAATCCAGCTTTTTCTTTTAAATTCACTCATTAACACACATATTATTGTTTAATCATTAAAATAAAGATGAATATAAATGGGACAATGACAGAGCTTTTACACAGGGTTATGTGTCAGACTGTTTCTTTGTAACCTTTGGAAGCTTAACTGGTTGCCAGGCAACTGGTATTTCCCCAAATGTCAAACTTTTAATATTTCTATCTATTTTGTTTGTTGGGCGTTTCACTAAATACATGTGTAACCAATAATATAAATCAGTAACCATTAACTAATACATTTACTATACTTTATTGCAGCTCAGCTCAGCCAACAACTTGAAGTACCAAGAGGGCATTGCGATTTCTGTTAAGTTTTTGTCTCAAAAAGACCAAACATATAAAAAAATGTATTCATTTTTATTCTTAATTCCACACTAAAGGCCACCTATGAGCTCTTGTAGTGCCTCGGTGCCAAGAATGTACAGAGCGGCTCTCTTGGGAGCTGCAGAGCATCACTTAACATTCCCTGTGAAGAGCTGTGCTGTTAGGCAGCGTAACCTAACAACCACACAGAGGAAACAAACAGAGACGAGGGGAGACGCTCATGAAAGCAGAGCAGGATCAACATTACTAGGATTAATCACATTTCCAAAATAGAGGCACCTGTAGCGACTCATATCTGCAGACGAGATTACGCTCGCTAAATTTAGGTCACAAATGTAAATGAGTAGAGACATCTACACTGATGTGGGTCTTCTGTATTCCCAGAAGTCTGTATGATGATTAATTAAATCTAGTTTTAAGGAAGTCTGAATTGTGGATTTAATGCCAATCTACCCACCAGAATTAGATTTCCCCCCTCTTATTTTCATTCAGTCAGCACTCAATTGATGAATCTACCAATAGTTTCAGTTGTAGGCAGTGGTGGAAGGTAACTAAGTGACTTCCATTTTATGCAACTTTATACTTCTACTCCCTTACATTTTAGAGGCAAATATTGTACTATGTACTCCACTACATTTGTCTGACAGCTTTAGTTACTTTTCAGATTACAGTTTTTCATACCCTTCTTCTCCAGTGAAAAGCATGTATCTCCACATATAAATATAAAATATGATGCATTGCTGTAGATTAAACTACCCAACAGTTTATAAAGTAGTTAAATGAGCTCAACCTTAAACATCTACAGCAGTAAAATGCAACATACACATTAATGCAGCATTAATATTAATCCAAAAACATCTTCTATAATAGTAAAACACTGACAGGGACCATTTTACTGCATAATGAGTACTTCTGGTACTTAAGGTACATTTTGGTTTTATACTTTTATTGAAGTAAGAATTTGGATGCAGGATTTTTATTTTTAGTGAAGTATTTTAACAGTGAAGTATTGCCACTTTTACTTTTAACATTTCTGAATACTTTTCCACCGCTGGCTGTAGACTACCTGTTTACACAGTTGAATCATTTCATTTATAACAAAACATCATATTTTATAAACTCTTCATATGTTTCCTGTGCAAAATAAGATCTAATGAAGTAGGTCAAAAGTGGCATGAAATTACTCAAGTAAAGTACAAGTATCTAAAAAAAAAAGGTACTCTTGCAGGCCACATTACAGACTGTATGTGAGGATGAGACATGATGTCATTGCGAGGGCGGAGTTATGCAAATGAAGGCGAAGAAGCAAAGAGGAGGATGTGAGCGTCGGTCCCTCTCATCACCATCACCACCACCACCACCACCATCCTCTGAGTGAGGTGTGTCTGCGCCCCTGGAGCTGCACACATACAGACAGAGCGCCGGTGCACCGACTGAAAGCGACTCCCATCTCTTTGTCCATTCGGAACATGGCGTCAAAATGTCCAAAATGCGACAAGACGGTGTATTTCGGTAAGTGCATGTTTTCTGTGTAACCGCCCAACATCATAGGCGAAAGCTCTCAGCTGCTGGGTGGCAGAGTTTGGAAAGACAATACGCTATTCTTCCTTTCATTCATTCATTCATGCATCCTTTAGTATTACGTTTGTTTAAACCGGACTAGATTCATTATAAGCCGCAGATGCAGAGTTCATAGAGGGAATGAGATGACGTGCACCCATAGACAAAAAGGGATTTCATTTTGTGACATTATTATATAATTATTTTATAAATGTAATATCACATCTAACAGACATAGAGGGATATTGTACAACATATAGCTGCTTGCTTTAATTCATGACTCTTATAAATCTTCTTCTTTTTATAGGAGTATGTTTTATTACAGGTGGGGCTTGTTAATATGGAGAACATTAATATGATGATAACACACCTACTGATGCATGCCAGACCAGTATTATATGCAAACAGTCTGCTTTGAACAATAATGTGTGTATTTTTTCACAAAATAAGCACATTCAAATCCTTAAAAAAGGCTTATCGACCAACATTTTGTCAATTTCTAAAGTTTTCCTTTAGCTGTCTCCTACTTCACTGTAAAGTCCATTCATTGTATGTGCACTGGAGGGTTTACATCACACTATAAGTTGTCATGTTCGTAGGCCCCTCCCCCTTAAAAATCTGATTTTTAGTGGGCGCAGAGAAACTTTCCACTTTCAGCAGATGAATGTGAAAACATCCTTCTAGTGTCAAATTCTGCACAGACATCATTCTGCACAGTGAAGCTCAAAGCTCAGACTTTAATGTTCCAACAGGAGGATTATAGTAATACAACAAAATGTCCATTATAAACTCACCGCTGAGTGCCACAGACATACAGTAGGAGCCTAAATATTATAGCAATGTATCACCAGGGAGAAGAACAGCTAATATCCTGATCTAATAACCCTTTGTCTGTATCTGAAGTCTAGTCTGTGCTGCCTCATTTTTGTTCTCCAGGTTTTCTAACTATATTGGAAGTGAATGTGACAGTTTCTCTCAAAAATGTCCAATAATTCTTCAGATGACTAGTCCCAGACTAAAAGTGGTAGCAGCTCCGTCTCCACGCAGCCCAGACTGGGCTATAAATTGTTCACTATCTTTGGATAAGATTACAGGGAGCCATTAACAGTCCTGTTTGCTTGTGGCCATCAGCCTAAACTTTGTTATCTGACAGCTTATGACAAATCGCCATCTTTACATTTATGGTCGCGTTTACATAAGGGTGGAATAAGTTTAGGTGGGTTGATCCCTGCTGGACACATCTTTTGTTCCCTTTCCCCTGACTGTAAGCAGTGCTGTTGAATAGTCGTGAGGAAAAAAAGGGGTGATATCATTTTACTTAGGAGTCAGTTTAGTGACCATATATCAATTTTCAGCTTCTATTCATTTTGGAGCTGCACCACATGGCATTGTAAATAATTTATTGATTGCACAAGCGTCGCATGGATTGATTTTCTTTTTGTTCTTTCCCCTTCATCTCTCTGGGGAACAGCAGCCAAACCCCACCCTGCAGGTCCAACCAAACACATTCTCTCTTTTTTATTTGAAACTCTGCATTAAATGTACAAGAGATACGTTTCCTCTGGCAGTGTGAGTTGTTTCGTAGCCGCATGAGGGATTTATTGTGGTGGAAATGCATTTTATAAATATTAAGCTCAGAAATCTATTTTGGGATTTAGAGCTTCAAAGTCGTCCGTATCCATTGAATCAGTGAATAAACCAGAACTCAAAAGAAGGAAGGAAGGAAGGAAGGAAGGATGAGTAAAATACAGGACTATGCATGCAGTTTCATCATTAACTTAATAAATGAAGACATTTAAATATTAATGGAGATTTTTCTCTAGAAGTTGCTGAATATTTTTAATGATAAGCACACTACTGTACTGTACACACACACACACACAGCCGTGCCCTGCACCATCAATGCCAAGGTGACTTACTGTCACATATCACAGTGACAGGCTGGCCAGTGAGTGTAAACAGGAAGTGTCATGTTGTATCAGGGCCTCAGTGTATCTGCTGGGATATTCTGGGAGGAGGACAAAGAGATAAATGACTGTTAGTCTCTCCCTCTGTCCATCTTCCTGTCCTTTCGGCAACAGTGTCTGTGACTGAAACAGTTCAGTAACTTGAACAAAGGCTTTTTTTAGGAACTGTACAAGAATTCTTGGGGTGGCGGTCGGTGAAGATAACGGGTAGTCTTAAGTTTTCCGGGAGAGCAAGGCGGAGTTCCCATCACATGCAATCTGATCTTTTAAATTCTGATCCGGGCCACTTTAAAATGTGGTCCAAATCAGACCTCAGTGAGAACAGTCATATCAGAATTCATGTGACTTTTAAGTCACTCTAGATCTGTGTTCGTCATGTGGGTCACTTCAGGACCTGGCCTTTTCACACTGGGATCTAACACGGGCCACATTTAACAAAGAGTGCTAAAGTTTGTAGTGTTAATGTAGCCTTAATTACATATGATATTGTTGGGTAACTTGTAAAGTCTCATCTGAATCTACAATAATACATTTATGTGTTCACTATATTTTGTGTTATTAAACTGAATCTGCAAACTAGTAACTAAAGTTATCAAAGAAATGTAGTGAAGTAAAAACTACATTCATTTTTCTCAGTTCAGTCCTCTCTGGGTCACTTCAGAACACTGCTCCAGTCTGCCTTTTTCACAGCAGCCATTTTGACATAAAATAATGTTGGTGTTACCAATGATACAAATTAAGGTTCTGTTCTGTTCAGGTCAATCATTGTCAGGGGGCTGTCTTTGTGCCTGTTGGGTCACTGGAAAGGCTCTGCTACACTAAATGGAATGGGACCTTAATTAGTGTCATTGGCATCACCTGTGATACCCTATCATTTCATATCAAAATGGCTGCTGCGAAAAGGGTCTGTTCTATTGTAGTGCTGTCTTTGTGCATATTGGCTCACTGGAAATGCTCTGCTACAACAAACTGAAATTAGTATCATTGGTAACACCTGTGTATATACCTACTATTTTATGTCAAAATGGCTGCAGTAAAGGTCTAATGATTCTAGGAGTTATCATTTTAACACTGCTCATCATATTTCAACGTTATTTTCAAGACTGGCTTTTAGAGTTAAGCTTAGAAATGGGTTTAGCATGGCGTAAGGCTTGGGCATGTAGCTGTCATACCTAATGTGTTCAGTAGCTTTATAAAAAGTCTATAAATTAATATGACTCAGAATTGGAATCCCACTGCGTGACTGTGCTCTCCTTCCAAACGCAGTGGAAAGAATGTGCTTTAGGTTGATATGAGCTCCTAAGTGGCTGTCAAGTGTCGTCTGTATCATGGAGCAAACTGCTCTGTTATAATTCAGAATACGTTTTTACATTTGTCTTTTCTTACGCTAACAATAGTACATTACCCCCTGCAAAATCTGAATAGCACTGCACGTCGGTTCCATTAACACATTGATTCTTTAATTATAATTTACAAATGATTCTGATTTCTGATTCCTCTAAAGACGATATTGACGTTTCTGTCAAAGCTGCCTGCCTGCTACCTGTCGTTGTATCCATGTGAAGATTTATTTGTTTGTGAATAAAAAGTCACATTTTCTTGACCTCCTTGACATCTGGCATTAAAAAGCAGCTTATTTAAAGACATAATGAGGATGAATCACATTTGCAAGAAGGGAACACTTTACTGCAGTTCAAGGAGTGCCAAGCTTGAAAAACATTGCAGCTCTGCAAAGCTGCCTGTTGGTTTCTTTCCCCTCTTAGATCCTGCCTTTGTGTAGAGATTGAATGGTTCCCCGCCTATTCTTTTACTGTTTCTGTCAGATTTATTTCCCAAAATATAGCTTTTATAACCTTTTTTTTCAATATTTAACCTCTAGAGAGTGTATCAAAGATGTGTACATAGCAGTTTACATTTTTCACCCTTGTACTTGTTGTAATATTCTGTCTGATTTGATTGGGGTTTCTGAAACAATTCTGTTTCTCCTGTCTCCTATAAACCCTTTTCAGTTGTACTTATCACAGCAGCCACTCTGACATGAAGTAGTAGGGTAAACACTGGTGTTACCAATGATACTAATTAAGGTTCTGTTCCATTCAGGTCAAACATCTTTGTGCATGTTGGCTCACTGGAAAGGCTACACTAAATGGAATGGGACCTTAATTTGTGTCATTGGCAACACTTGTGCTACCCTATCATTTCATGTCAAAATGGCTGCTGTGAAAAAGGTCTATTATTATCTGGTCCATTCATCATTCGTCTCTTCTTCTGCAGCGGAGAAGGTGTCGTCTTTAGGGAAAGACTGGCACAAGTTCTGTCTGAAATGTGAGCGCTGCAACAAGACGTTGAATCCTGGAGGCCATGCTGAGGTATGATGCATTATTTCAGAGCAATTTATTAATGTAATATGTTTAGAATTAACATATTATACCCACAGTGTTGTATATAAATATGTGTCCCAGGATTGCCTTTTGACTGAACATGAGGGACCAGTGATGGAAGATGATAGAAGTAACCATTGATGTGTGTGAAACCATTTGCAGTCACAGGCTGTTTCTAAAACGCTTGGTGTGCATGTACACTAATACCAAGAGAACCGAGATATAACTTGGCCTTTGACAAAAGAGAACAACAGGAACAGGAGGAAGTATTGAGGGTTTCCTTGTGGTCAGATTCGAACAGTTAGTCTATTGACTTTCTAACCACCCGGAACAATGACTGTACAAGTTTGACCACAACGAAACCGCATTTACTTCCTGTTGAGGTTACATTCTCTGCAATCAGCCTGAATTTGAGGATCTGTTCACATCAAGCGCATTTGTAACAGTTGATTCATCTTTGGAGCATCTCTTTCTTTGTCCAGATAAAAGCAATGTCATTTAAATCAAATGGCCACCAAATAGTTGCACCTGTATTTTTACTTACTTAAGTAAGTAAAA
>NW_023340246.1:19420228-19421955 GCF_004916995.1 Morone saxatilis | reverse complement strand
CATCTATTTGTAAAGAGGACTCTTACAACCTAAAAGCATTGAAGACCATTCAAACATATATATTATATGAATGTACTGAATCAACGCATCACCATGCAAGTGTACATTCAGCGCTGACTCTGACTTCCTTCAGTCTATTTATGGTCCAAGATGTTACATTCAGTTCAGTATAAAACTTGTAGATACAAGAACTGAACTTAATCTTAAAAACTTGTCAGTGTGTTATTTACGAGAGAGTTATTAGATCATGATTGTTTCTGTGGCTTTCACAGTCTTTTGATTCACTTTTAATGAGGAAGTAACGTGCTGTGAAGCACAGCTGAGCTGATAACAGTGTTCTCATTCGTGAGAAGTGAGAGGAGCTCCACCGCTAAAAGCTACTGATTCTGTCAGCGATGATTCTGTATAGTCGGTTCAGTTTAGAGATACTTTTTTTATCCGTATGTGTCCTGAACATGCGAGCCTGTGCGGACAGCTGGATTGATTAAAAAAGAGGCTGAGTGTTCGGTGAGACGCACGCAAGACGGATAACCTAAAAAGGCCTCTTGTGTGGATAAGCCTTGACTGTCAAGACACGTCTGAATAAAGCCACCATGGAAGATTTACATAAAGGACACCAGTGTGCGAATGACAAAGAGCAATTACTTTAGAAGAAGCCGGCAATGTTGCATATTTTAATGTCTGAAAGGGGTCATACATGGAAGGTTAGGCTGAAGATGATTTAATGCACACACACACACACACAGCTTATATTTAGCTCTGTTGTTATATGTTATAAATGGAGTGAACAGAGAAAATGACAGCGAGCAGACAAGTCTTATAAACTTCTGTGAATAAGTCCTGGTTCATTTGTTATTTGGCATTATGTGAATCCAAACAGACTAAATACAAAAATGTGTTTAACTAAACTTTTCCACTCGGATTTCAGAACAGTGAAAAACTGGCCCTTTTAGTTTTCTTCTCTTTTGAGCAACGGCTGCCTCTGCTTACTTTCCCTCTCTCTGTTGTATTTTGCAGCATGATGGGACGCCTTATTGCCATAAGCCCTGCTACGCCGCCCTCTTTGGCCCAAAAGGTGCTGTTTTTTTCTTTTTTTACACATAAAATGCATCTATATTGGTCATTTTCAGGTTGTAAATGCAGCGTTTTCGTGCGTTTTAGGCGTGAACATTGGTGGAGCTGGTTCCTATGTGTACGACAATCCTGTCAACGAAGCCCCCGCTGCCGTTTCCATGGAAACAGATGGCAAGCCAGAGGAGGAGAAAAAAGCCCCCGCACGGGGACCAGTGAAGGGTGAGAAATATGTGCAGCAAAAATAGAAAAACTGTCATATGTCGGGAAGGAAAATTTGATGTCTGCTAGAAAAGGGTCCTCACACACTCACACATGAAGAAAGGGGATCCTTTAAAGGTGTATGTAGGTTTTTCCGTATAAGCCTGCAACTACTCCACAGAAAATGTCATTATTAGATGTTACATAAATCTAATTCAGTGTGACTATTTCAGCTGCAAGCTTCTCATCTTTCTCTGGAGGACCCAACATCTGCCCCAGGTGCAACAAGACAGTATATTTCGGTAAGCAGAGCGGTGTTTGCACTACTGTATGTACTGTCTGTGTGTTGGAATGTGCCTTAAGTGACTAAGGTAGCTGGTTTCCATGGTGACTGTCTCCACGGCGGTGTGTTTGTGTTGCAGCTGAGAAGGTGTCGTCTCTCGGGAAGAACTGGC
>NW_023340246.1:19415325-19420165 GCF_004916995.1 Morone saxatilis | reverse complement strand
CCTGGCAGCCACGCAGAGGTGAGACATAACAACCGTCCAATCAGAAAGATGGATGTCGTGAGTCCACATGAGGAGGAATAAAGGAGGGAATCTTTTCTTTCTCTTGCAGCATGATGGACAGCCGTACTGCCACAAACCGTGCTACGCCGTGCTGTTTGGGCCCAAAGGTATGAAGTCAGAAACACTTTCAGTGCAGAGCAGCAGTGTGGTGGTTGGTGGTGGGGAGGGGGCTGGTGCTTAGAGAGAGACTGTCCTTGAGACTGTGGTTCAAAAACCACCATGTCCTCAAACAGTCTGCAGAAGGTGAGAGAAAGCAAACTGTTTTTGTGGCCTTCAAGTGTCAGATTGAAGCTCAGATAAAAGGGCAAGAGGTACATTAAGGCTATGTAGCTTATAAAAGCTAGGTACCATAACAGCAAAAATTATAATCCTATATAGCCATTCTAAAGTCATAAACCTTGGTGATCCTGGTTAATAATTTTTATTTTATGTCTTAATTAGTTATAATAATGATTTATATTTGCTGCTCTTCCATAAAACTCTGGCTCTACTTACAAAGGGAACCAGTGAAGCTCCCCCCAGCAATCTGTGCAAGTGCGGAGGCACTGTCCGCAAACAGTTCTAGTATCTACATTCTTGCACATGTCTGAGCACTGCAGTGGGCACTGTGGACTAAATCTTCAACCAGCACACAGGAAGGCTGCAGTGTAAGAAGTATCACTGAAGCAGCTTTCTGTCAAACCTGAGACAGAGTTAAGTACGTGCACAATCCGAGAGTGGCAGAGAACCTCTGGCCAAGGTTGATTTTACAAGTCAGTTTCTGTATATTTTCCATCCGTTTAGCCTGGTCTGCAGTCAAGGAACTGTGCCAGACAGGTACTGCATACTCTAGTATTGGGCGCATGTAGCCTTTGTAAACCAGTTCATGGTCTCAAACACCTCATTTCTGTAGGCGACGCAGAGCAAATAGCTTCCTGTTGGCTGAGGTCAGCATGTGGTTCAACTGCCTGTCCGATCACACGTTGCCCTTGACTGTAGTTCAAATGAAAACTGCTCACACTGGCACCTTGTTCCTCAAATGAGTTTCACGTAGCAACCTGCTATTTGTGTGAACTAACCCTTTAAAGCTAACGCCTGTGTTGTGCCCTCTGTCAGGCGTAAACACCGGAGGCGTCGGCAGCTACATCTACGACGAACCCGAGGCCGAGGCTCAGCCCTGAGCCCCCCCTCCGACGCCGCCTCCAGCACCCAGACAAAGTACCACCTTCAGGGCCCTCAATGTCTCTTGCCTTCTACAGTCACGGTGATAAACGATATGTACTGCGCTCACAGGGATGGATATTTAGATGTTTATGTTGTATTTGTATATTGTTTATATATCTATTTTTTGTACTGAAACAAACCTTTAACATGTCCTCCCGTGCGAGTTTCAGATTTGCCTTTTTAAGTTTGTTGGTTCTCTTTGCCAAATAATTATCAGCCAATTCTGTAGTAGATTAAAGCGCGTGTGGTTTTTCACTCATTATTTGTAGTTTTTCAGACTTTTGGGCACTTAAATGAAGTAAACGTACCCCCAGCCCACCAGTTTATTGTCAGTGTTTCTTGAACAGGTTCATCCTGGTTCTAAAAAGAGGGGTAAGGGGTAACTGAGGTACCGTACACACAGAGACGTGTTTCTCACTTTCCCTTAGGGTTGTGTTATTTCATTCATGCAGCGTGGCACAAAAACAACAACAACTAAATCAACACACTAAAACAGCTCAACATCAGCTTACAACAGCAGTCAGTGATACTTCAACCAACAAGGTACCGGCGAACCTCAAACAATTTCTCAACTTTCTCGTGTCTTTTTCTTTTAAAATCCTCTCTCTTCAGTCCTCCTCTCCCACATATTTGACTTATTGTGTTGTTTTTATTGTGTATCCATGTTTGGTGCAGATGTCATTCATGTGTAATTTTGGCGGCAACTACAAAAAAGAAGAAGACGGTTATTAATTAGACTCACTTTCCTGGAAAGACAAAAATCCTCCTTTCTCACGCTCCGGGTGCGATCACCTCCCACCCCGCCACCGCGCACGCCAAGAACTCATCAGCAAGGAAGTCAGCCGAAACAACCGTAGGACTGGACTCTGCTCTCTTGCACCCGCCGGGCCTCCACCACGACGGTGCGTCAAAAACCGTGCTGCCCGCACGCGTGTCACACAGCGCGCCTCTGCCCTCACAGCACATGTGTCTCCGTACGAGCGCATGTCCAGATAGCGCCTGCGCTGACATCCGCGTACCAGTCTCCACACTCTCTCTTTCTCACTGCGACAGCAGTCGCGTCAAGATCACGAATGTCCAGCGACCACCGACACTCCGCTGCTCTCGGGTCGGCGCAAGATATTCGTTCTGTGCTCAGTCCAGTCAACACGTTCGTGTGTTCGTCTCAAGCTCCGCTCCGTGGAACACACCCTTTTCCAGTCCTCCCCTCTCCACTCCTCCTTTACCGACACAATAAAAGGGATTCTTTACGACACAATAAAAATGAAGGTAGAATGATATATATATACAAAAACAAGTCTTTGCAACACGAAGATAGCGCCATACCAATAGACGAAGAGTAATGATGCTTTCTCTGAGTTCACATCACCACCACATCGGACAGAAGACACCAAGTGCGAGCTGAAAGATGTGGGTTTTAGATGCTTAGTGTCCTGTCTGTTTCAGTCCTCGGTGGCAGGGTTCTCATTGTGGTCTGTCTGAGTCTTGCAGCATCTTAATAAGTCATTGTTGTTGTCATCCAGATTGGAAGAGAACTAAGACGGTGGAGCAACCCACAGATTAAAACTTTTATAGACAAGAAGTTTTGTGACCCAGGATTTTTTATTGTGGAACCTAAAGTCGCACTCTCTTTTGTCTCTTCAGGAAAAAAATCAAAGACGGATAAAAAAATGTGAGTTTTTGTTGAGCGAATCGATGGTGTTATACCCAGGTTATCGACGGAGTTGAATCAGCTCCTCTCTGACAGTGTCATCAAGTAGATTTCTATTTTTTTAAGTTTCTCAGGTAGAAGAGCTAAACCCTGCAGTGAATCCGAAACCAGTCAGGACACGTAGGAGCATGCCCACAACGCGCGCCCGACCCCGCGCGGCGACCCCACGCCGGTCCCCCCACAAAAAAAAAAACGGCCCGCCCGACAGGCGAAAAGTTACACCAGTACAAAGTTTTACCTCACTGCAAATGTAGCTCTGTGAGCAAAAACAGTGACAGAATGAACAGAATACAATGAAGTCCACCATGTTATGAGCAGCCATGATGTTTGTCTTCTCTGTGTAGGCTCGATCCTGAAGATGGTGTCTCCTACGCCTCCATCAGCTACACCAGAAGACACAGTAAAGGCCGGTAACGCTGTCCTGTTTGGTTTATAGTGATGATGGTATGGAATGAAAACACTTCTCAGCGTAATAGAAAAACAGGAAAGATTCCTTATTTTACCTTAAGCTCAGGATCTACATGGAAGGATGTGAATCCAGTGTGTAAACCTTTGGTCCAGCAATAAATAGTCTCAACAACCTAACGGCCCCCCAGAGTGTTCACGATAATGTAGCAACAAATCTCATTCATCGTGCGGTTGGCATACTCATAATGTTGTGTTTACTTGCATTTTTCTGATCCGTTTGGATGCTGTGTAAATTTACTGTGTTGTGCTGTTTGTTTCCGTTGTTCTCCAGGTCGGGATAAAAGGTGATCGATGTGCATGATGATGATGAAGGGCAGTGACTACCCCTGCCGCCACTGTGCGAACAGGCTCCCTTCTCTGCTGGAGCCTCCCTGCTGATCCCAGCAACCTCCTACGCCACCGGAAACAAACCAACAAAACAGAGGCCCCAGCATATAGTACAAGTCATATCATCACACTCTATCTTTAATTCGAATAACTGATACTGATAAATGTTTGACTGTGTTTTCTGTATTAGATGATCAATTTTCAGGATTTATTGCTGATAATAACAACTTTCTGTCCAGAAGGGGGGAGGAGTCAGGTTAACTAGTAGCACAATGTGAGAAAGCAGAAGTAATAACAGATGGGAGGAAGAAGTATTTATCTGATTCAGGAATAAATACCTTTGATTGCAGTCCTCCGGGGGACAAATTCAGTTTTGTTACCTCAAAAAGTTGCTTACAATACATCCAGAAATAGACTGCAAATAATTAATATAAGGACATGTCTCAAATGAAGGTATTATCATTACAATATCTGACAAATGTATATAGAAAATCGAAAAAATAAGCACAATAATAGGAGTCTGAACTGTACATTATAATACAAAATATAAAAAGATATAAATATAATCGTATGCTGAAATAGAAATATATGGATGTCAGATCCTAGTACTTAAGTAAAGTAACGTCATCATCAGGTCCATATCTAGCTTTAACGCCTGTTATAGGGCACTCGTTGAAATACTTGCGAAATTTAACATTTCAACCCCCCTGGAGTGTTATTGGTGGTATAAAGCAAGACATTTTTTCCTTTTTGAACCTTTTTTTAAAAAGTTTCAGTTCTAAGCTGAAAATCGAAGTCCAATGATGTCTCAGGTGGCGCTGCACCAATAAACAGTCTGTGGCAGGCAGCAAGGCGCTGCCTTCTTCCCATCAGAAGGACTGAGCAAACAGTTGCTGCAAAAGAAATAAACTAATGAAAATATGTACATAAATAAGCCATCAGCACATCAAGATCACAGCCCACTTTGAGTTATTTGTGAAACGAAAGCAGTAACAGTGAGTGTATTCATTGTATATCACCTAAAAAACAACCACCAAAATATGCCATAGACAGTGTCATCCAGTCATAATG
>NW_023340246.1:19414503-19415300 GCF_004916995.1 Morone saxatilis | reverse complement strand
ATAATGAAGTTACCATATATGGTACTTCGCTCAATAAAGGGTTGAATACCAAAGGTAAACTCATTAGTACTCATTATGCAGTAAAATGGTCCTTTTCAGTGTTTTACTATATTATATAAGATGTGTTTGGATTAATGTTAATGCTGCATTAATGTGTATGTTGCATTTTACTGCTGTACATGTTTAAGGTTGAGCTCATTTTACTCTTTATATACTGTTGGTAAGTTTCATCTACAGCCAATGGCATCATACTTCCTGTGAAATCATCATATGTCTGTAGTGTTATTCGTCCATAACGATAGAGTTAGATAGATAGATAGATACAGTCGATACCGGATAGGATAGATACCGATAGATAGATAAGATAGATAGATAGATAGGTAGATAGATTATATGACTGCTTGAAATGTAAATAAACATAATTCTGCTACATTTTGCTTTATGGATTTGCTGTCAGGGAATAAGTGTTGTGTAAGATGTATTTATGTAATAGAATTGTTATTGTTTAATTGCAGTAATGTTAATGTCCATATTATTGTCTAACTTCCTTAAATTGTCTTTTAACAAAATAATTTAATTCCTACTTTAAGATTAACTGATCAGTTTCAAAGCAGCAGCTTGAACTCAGTTTTATGTCTCAGTTTAAGAAGAACTCATTTAAATGAACTCACATTTACAATTTTTATTAACATGTTTGTTACAAGTCCAATGTGTGTTTTATTTGCTTTGAGTCTTAAAGTTATAATGGGTAACAATTTATGCATTAAAATGTCTAAAAAACCTAGACCTCTCTTATA
>NW_023340246.1:19411159-19414461 GCF_004916995.1 Morone saxatilis | reverse complement strand
AAATCCAGATAATTACAGTAATTTTATTCTGGTAACGGTGCATTTCACCAGTTGTCTGTCACTGGTATCATATATTGGTGTTGTCTGCCAGAAAATATCATAAATTGACTTTTTTATCTAGTTTTTAAGTAACATTTTTTTTAAATGTATTTTATTTATATATTTAAACCAGTTGAAGGACTTTAATCACCAGATCTCTGGAGTTTAAATTATCAGAGAAACAAACTGTGCTCATGTTAGCAATGATTTAAGATGAAAACTTTTTAGGTGAAACTGATTTAAGTGTTTTTACCGTGTCGTACAACAAGGAGTAACTGAGTAACTCAGTAACTCAGATCATACCTTCCAATGTCTGTTACCTTCACTGTAACCAAGCAAAGACTGACTTCACCAGGGCCAAGGCAGCCCTTTTAAACCAGTAGCCCCTCCCACTAGGCTTCATATTTTCATCAGGAAATACAATTAACACCTTTCCAGTCTCTAAACACAACATATATGTGAGGACAAGAAGGTCATAGAATAAGTCATATTGTTTAGTTCATAGGAAAAGCCACCACCCATATATATTGTTTAATATTATTTATTTATGTTAATTTCATTGAATTACAACAGTTCATGTGTTGTTAAAAGAGTCACTGTGCTCCCTGCACTTAGGCATTGTAGTAGAAACGTGTTGTTTCTCCCTTCAGCCACAAGAGGGAGTACACCCTTAAATGAGCGCTTCTGTCAGGAGTAAACAGACTCAAAGCACATACATTGTACGGTAGTGCTCAGAGAAAACACTGGACAGAAACGTGTTAACAATGTACTCAATGTGTGTGTATTTTGCAGTGCCAGTAAAGGAAGAAAATACTAAGTCACACTGAGTCTTTATTCACGTGTGCAACATATATTTTAAAAACAAATTATTTATAATTTCTCCCCTATTTCCCTTTAACCAAGACATTTTTATGGTCAAAAATAGATATCCACAAATAAAAACATTGTTCTGTCAACAATGACCGTAGAAAGCCTCGCGAGATTAGCGTATTTACAGGGACCGCTCCTGTTGGCGCCCCTGTTTGGCCAACCAACTTCTAATGTGAGACAGCAGCACAACTCTGCAGCGCTCTTCCATCAATAATGGTCAGTTACACATGAATGTATCGATGAAACTGTGAAGGAAAGAAAGACAATGGCAAGGTTTATTTACGACTTAGTGAGAACAGAAAGGAGCTGAGGGAAAGTAATGGCATACTATATGTGTGTGTGTGTGTTTGTTTTGGAGAGTAGGAGACCTCTGCAGATATGATCCCACACTGCTTCACAATGTCAACCAACATATTCAAATAATTTACTTAAGTTGTACCAATACCAAACATTTTTTGGATCAGTTGGATTAAAATGTCTTTATTTCTGATGCTGGTGCTTCACTTTACAGGTAAGGATACATATAACATGTATATGAAGAACAGAAACATTCATTTTATTTATATAATTAATGTAACTTTTTGACCTAACCTTTGACACCTTTATTTAAGAAAGGCAGCTTTAGTTTTCCATCAAGGTGAATGGTGAGTTTAATGAACTGTTGAAAACCATGAATGAGGTACACTGTAACCCGTTTGTTGTATGTTAATTATCCTCAAACACAGCCACCACTTATCAGTGTTTATCCATATGTGCAACTAATCTCAGTGACTCAGTGTTATGGAAGAGATATAGAGGGAACCATCAACTTGTTGCAACATGACAAATGCACTCTTTTCTCCGCTTTGTTAACCTGCCATCACTCTGCATCCCCAGTAACACAGAGAGATTTGCAGGGGCAGAGGGTTGTTTGTTAATATTGAGCTTACTCTCCGTGACTCCTTGATGCCTTTACTACTGAGGTTTGTGCGAGTTAGAATCTATGGCCCCGACCATTGATCTGAACATATCAGTAGTGTAAACTGTGCTGCTGTTCTGATAAAATCCACTGGCGCTGTCCGTGGTGGCTGAAGCTGCGCAGCATGATGTAACTGCAAGCAACCTTTTCTCACCCCAGTCCGCGTCTTCTTTCAGTTTCATCTCGGAGCTGTAATTGGATTCATCAGTGGCAGGCAGTGACACTGCAGCCAAAAGTACAGTGTGATTGAATGAAATCCTTCTTAACAAATCCTTTTATTTTTTTTGCCATACCTGTTTTTATTTTCTAATTTAATTTAGAAACCCTGGGCGGAAAATATTTTTCATGGGGAATTACTATAGGAGAGCACTGAGTAAGATCCCTCCTCCTAGGACCAGACAGGAAACAATGTGGTGTTATAGAATAGACCAACATAAAATACGTATGGATTGATTCACATGATTAAAGTTATCAGTCTGATTGTAAAAATTTCATGAAGATGTGATCTGAAGAGACACCTGACCCATCTACCCTGATCCATGACCTCCTTCTCCAAAATGCAGACCTGAAAAGAGCAAAGCTCAAACACCGACCAACTCCACAGAAGGGAGAAGAACAAACACACAGAGGGGAAGAAATCACATTAGAGGCAGAAGTCTCCTGGAGGACAAGATCCAGATCCAAACATCTGAAGCGAGAGAGAGGAGGTCAGAGGACAGCTGTGTCCGCACAGAGGATCCTGATAAAAAATGGGAAAAAAGAGAAAATAGGCAAAAGAACAAAAGTGAGGGTAGCCACAGCTTGATGGTCATGTGTGTGAGATAAAACAGAGGATAGCAAATCTAGCGGTTTTCTGGTGATGTTACAGTGTAAACCAAAAGAGCTCTGCTGCTGCTGTTAACCATTTCTCCATCATAACCTTCTCTTTACTTTTTAAGAAACTGCAAGACAGATGAGGAAGCAACAGTTCAGACCCACTAAAACATCATCTTATCTGTGTCTTGCAGCTGCTACAGTATCGCCATATTGCACCATGACTTTATCAAGAGTCAAACTCTGGGGACGAGGGTTGACTCTTCACCTGTCTGTTCATGTGTCTGTCAAAACATCACCATGACTCCTCTGTTTCTGTTGAGATTCAGCGCACATGTGAAAATTATTTTGGATCAATTCTCCCTCCCATGTGGCTTAAATCCTTTTCTTGCCCCTTTCTAATCAAACACTAAGAAAGCTCATTATTGCCAAAGCGTTTATCTCAACTATCTTCCAACACGTTCAACTTCCTCTTTTTCTAAAAAGAAGACCAACATTATCACAAATACACCCTGGGAGTGGACACAGTGTGAACTTTTTGAACGTTTTCTTTGTTAGCAGCATTGCCTGTGAAAATACTCCACTACAAGTAAAAAAGTCTTGCACTAAGTGGTTTGGTTGT
>NW_023340246.1:19405223-19411134 GCF_004916995.1 Morone saxatilis | reverse complement strand
ACACTGATAAGTGGTGGCTGTGTTTGAGGATAATTATACATACAACAAACGTTCACATGTGTACCTCATTCATGGCCTTTAAGAGTTCACTAAACTCACTAGTCACCTTGATGGAAAACTAAAGCTGTCTTTCTTAAATAAAGGTGTCAAAGGTTAGGTCAAAAAGTAGCATTAATTACATGAATAAACTTAATGTTTCTGTTCTTCTTATACATATTATATGTATCATTACCTGTAAACTAAAGACATGTTAATCCATCTGGATTTAAAAAAAAAAAACAGTTTGGTATTGGTACTATTTAAGTAAATGATCTGAATATGTCGGTTGATATCTTGAAGCAGTGTGGGATCATGGGAGTTATCTGCAGTCACCTTAAGATTCCTTCAGTGTTCATTGTGCAGGAGGTTTTTTTTTTTACCAGGGGGATATGAAACCAGTGACAGACAACTGGTGAAATGCACCGTTACCAGAATAAAATTACTGTAATTATCTGGATTTGAACTTTGTTGGAAACATTTGGGATAATGTAAGGAAACAACTCAACAGAATATATAAGAGAGGTCTAGGTTTTTTAGACATTTTAATACATAAATTGTTATACATTATAGCTTTAAGACTCAAAGCAAATAAAACACACATTGGACTAACATGTTAATAAAAATGGTAAATGTGAGTTCATTTAAATGAGTTCTTCTTAAACTGAGACATAAAACTGAGTTCAAGCTGTTGTTTTGAAATTGATCAGTTAATCTTAAAGTAGAGATTAAATTATTTTGTTAAAAGCCAATTTAAGGAAGTTAGACAATACTAACATCCAAACTGGATGTTAACATTACTGCAATTAAACAATAACAAGTGATTTTTACATAAGTACATCTTACACAACACTTATTCCATGACAGCAAATTCATTAAGCAAAATGTAGCAGAATTATGTTCATTTACATTTCAAGCAGTCATATAATGTGTTATTACCAGCGGTGAAATGTTACTACGTGTATTTGCTCAAGTACTGTACTTAAGTACAAATTCCATGTTTCATTTATGACACTTTATACTTCTACTCCATTACATTTGTCTGACAGTTTTAGTTACTAGTTACTTCTCAAATAAATTTTCAGAGAACATTCTTCTACATTTTAACTTGAACAAATAGTCTTCTGGATAGTCTATTAGACAAAATATCACATTTAGAGAAACTTTTGATGACATACTTAATTATAAGGAATAGTGTAGATTCAGATACAGATTACTTTATTGCTTATTAAATGTGCACAAAATGGAAATGTATCATATGTTAACAACCATCAAATACATAGCAACACACAAAAACAGTAGAAAGTTGGCAAGTGAAATAAAAGTGATAACCATCACAACACTAAAACATACACAGCAATAATAAATAGTACACAGCTGTAAAATAATGTAAAAGGATATTGAAAATGGGGGCAGGAGGATTATTTAAACAGGTTCTTATTGAGGATGGTCACAGATGAAGTTTTTATAACCGTTCTTCCTCACCACTGGGAACTGCTGAGTGGAGAGGATGGGGGCAGATCAGATCATTTCTACTGCATTTTTAACAGTGCGGCTCTCAGACTGGAAACGTTGGTTGGTTCATCACTTTTATTAATTCATTAACTATTAGGTGGATTACCATAGAATTCTTGTACAAACACTCTTGGTCCCCTGAGGATGAATCATGATCCCCAGACTTTTCTTCTAGCTTCACCGTGTGCTCGACATTTGTATTTAGTGCTGAAAAATCTCGACAACCACTGGATGAATTAGCCGTGGAACGTCAATGTGGTTCAGAGATCCGGGTTCTTCTCAGGATGAACTGTTATCACTTTTCATCCAGTGCCACTGTTGGGTCAAGAATGGAATTTGTCAGTACTGTGTTTTGGGCAAATTAACAAAAGTTACACACACAACAGGACAGTGAGCCATAGACTTTAATTCACTTTGATTCAAAATGGACAAAGTCTCTGGCTAATCCAAAAATGGGCCTGTACCTGGAGAGTTGGTGGAGCTGAGGCGGGTTGAATGAAGCCTGGTGACTGAAAACAGACACCTGTCACTCAAAGTGGCCATGCACTTTTTATGCATAACTTCAAGCTTTGATTACATTTCAATGAGCGAGTCATATACAAATTCACCCACTGTACAGCTGCCATGAACGGGCAAATTAGCTATAGAGAACAAAACCATTTATTTCTACTGGCTGGTAAACTTGGACATTTTAATATAAGGGCCTTATGGAGATTCGTAGCCTGCCTCAAGTGGCTGTTTAAGGAACTGCAGTTGTTATGTCTGTGTTGGCTTCATTTGCCAGGCCACTGATGTTGCAATAAGCATTATACCTACTCGACATTAGCATTGTCATCATGAGCATGTACTGATATTAGCATTTAGCTCAAAGCATTATAAGAACTAGAAGTTTTTTTTCATGTTTTATATAAACAGTGTGTTTATACATATATTATAACATCAGGTACTCAGTTTTATCGAGGAAGCTACAAGTGCGTGTCAGCGGTTGAGCTGTTTGTTAATTCCTGCTGGTTTTCTTTGTGTTGAAAGACGTGCTGGATGTTGTTGTACAATCAGTCCAGTTGCAACAGTAGCTGTGGTATTTTGTTCCTATGATGAGAAGCTGGTATAGATGACGGGTAGATGGATGGATGATGAAGGCTTAAGAATTGTCTCATTTCTCACAAAAAACAAAAAACCTCATAGATGTGCGTCAATTCTGAATAGACCAGCAGTTTATCTGTATTTATTATATGTGATGTTTGGGGTTCACAAATTCTGATTTAAAATTCAAATGCCAGTTGTGCAAAAATTATATTCAAATTGTTCAAACTCATTAGGCTTAATTCTCATATAAACAGTGAGTCAAAGAATCTGAATTCAGGAACTGAAATTGACTATTGAAAGTTTCAAAGAGAGAACATAAATTCGTTTAGATGGTCGAAAGTAAAATATCTGTGTAATGAAATCAGTTGTATTGAATGTGTTTACATTGTTTACATGCACAACAGTGTCTGGGTTATTATTGGGTTTTTGGGATATCCTGGTTATGGTTTGTGCATATAAACAGTTTACTGGTTAAGAAACTTGGATTTAATACTGCATTAGAAAGCAGGATACTCTAGCACGTAAACAGCTTTTCCAGGTTTCTGAACATTCATTGTTCAATGTTGATCAACAAATATTCATATATACGAAAAGACAATTATTAAGTGTCCTTTTTTGTCTAAAATGTCGGCATTGTAGCTTTTTTCAGTTACTTTTTTGTGACATACTTGCACGCAAATAAGGAAACAGATCAGTCTGGAAATAAACACCAAACATAAAGAACACAACTCAGGAGAGGAAAACAGGATGGTCCTAGAAAGGCTGAACCTTTGATTGAGACCTGGATTACTTATGAAGTCTTGTATCTTTTCATGTCTCTTACCAAACTACATACACCAAAATGCAAATGTATGACAGAGACAAAGTTTAATTCTCTTATTTTTCATATTCCCATGATAACTTTTTTGTACTAACATTAAAATTATAACTTTTTTTTAACCGTATCTTGTTGTTTTCTGTCTGTACCAAGACAGAAACTGACTTGGCTTACTACGTAATGAACACAGAAGCAACATTTAATTGGGGTAATCAATATTTTAATACAATTTTAAATTTAGATATGAAAGGCTTCATAAAATAAACATTGTTTTTCTTTTCAAATTGTGGCATGGAGATGTGTTGTTAAACATATTCTCATGACTGGAATGAAATCATTTCAAAACACTGCAATAAAATGGGCAGTTTTTTGCTACAGTAATACAATTTGCCATTTACATGACATCACAGAGGTCAAGGAACGAGATCCAGCAGCTGCCTGCGTCCACAGAAACCATTCAAATAATAAAAAAAAGGTACATTCTGTAAATCACAAGATCATCTGTGCCATACTCAACACATACTGTACTCTTGGTATACATCAACATGCTTTAAAGTATCTTGGAGAGATGAAAAAAGGTAAAGAAGAGGTATGTGAGTGAAGGTGTGTGTGAAAACAAGTCCCCTTTAAAAAAAATACACAAGAAAAACAATTAACACAGACAATAAGCATAAAAGACTACGTCCACAGAAAGCCGAACAACTTTTAAAAAATGCAGTTTACGTGTAAATGTTCTTCTGGTAAAGATCTCCGTCCACATTGAAATACCTGAACTGGAACAGCTTCATCTCTCTTTCTTTGTCCTCCTTTCATTCAGTAAACAAAAACTGTCACCAGAGCCAACATCTGACGAGGAGTGACACAAACACTCTTTCATCCTCTTTCCTGTCGCCTCCTGCTCTCTTGTGAGGATTCAAAAAAAAAAAAGAAAACAGCCAAATCCCCTCTCTGTACCTGTTGGCAGATAATGGAACTAGTATAAAGTCATGGTTTGGTCACAGCTCATAAATACTACGCGTTAATGCTCTCCGGTGCAGACAAAAAGCAGCAAATCCTCACATTTCCGAAGCTGCGACCAGCACACGTTTGGCTTTATTGCTTGGACATAAACCATTATCTAAACATTTGCAGATAATCTTTCTGGCAATCGACTAACGGCCAGAGAACGGCCACTAGGCAGGCTTACCACATCACAAGTCTGTTTACACGCTGAAACACCCAAGACCACATTTTAAGATTTTTTTCCAGTGTTTAAAAAAACCAGCTTAGTGTGGAAACAAAAAAAAGATGCTGTTTTAAATGTACCCGGCTTAATGTGAACGTACTCTGAGTCAGTGCAATAGAGTTAAAAAAAAGAAAAGAAAAGGAAAAAGCACTCATGTCTGGATGCTGGATACTGGCTTTTTTTTGCAGCAGCTGGTTGTGAGGCGTTTCACATTGTCATCTTCTCTTTTTCGGTTTCGCTGAGGCTTCAGCAGCCTCACAGTCCCTGATTCCATGCTCGGCTTTCCACCGGCTGGACCCGTGTTCGGGGGGGGAGGGAGGGGAACTTCGAGCTGGGAAATTCCTATCGAGCTTAAGAAGGTAACCAACCGCGGAGGTGTGGAAGTCCCTCTCTCCCCTCGCTGAGCCTGCTGTCCCAAAGTTGAACATCAAATGTTCCCGCCTTCACCGGGATCTTTTCAATGCAAATCAGTAAAGAAAAGTCTCTCTCTCCGTCCGCTGTGTCTCACACTGAAGGAGCTGTAACAAAGTGCCTCAGTTCCGCAGGGGACCGTTCTTTTTATTTTTTTTTAGTTTTCTTTTTTTTTTTTTTTTTGGAAAAACCTCCAGTAAAAAAACTAGAATCTCCAGTTAAAACAACAGCAAAAATTACACAAATATATCGTTCACACTATACGATTATGTACATTTACCTCTTAAAAAGTCAAATCAACGCGAGGCCTCCCTTTTTCACAAGTGCTCACGAAGAAAAATGCCGTCGCACTTTTACATACGATGTAACCTGAGACAACCCGGCCGCTCGCTGTCTGGAGACGACCTCCGACTTCCTCACAGTTACTATTTTCTCGCGAATCAATCACGACACACAGCATTGTCCCTCTTCTACTCTGGCCAGCGAGAAGGAGAATAACGGTCGGTCGGAGCTCCAGCAACAACAGGACATCTCAAAAATGTGCACGAATACAGGCAGCATGGTTGACTTATGGGTAAAATTGTACTCACAGTATCATTAAAAAAAAACTCTATATTGTAATCTGGCAGTTGTTGTTAAATGCCAAACTTAATTCAATCCCCATGCTCCATTTTCCAATTGTCGGCATTCTGTGCGAATCACACGCTCGATAGGTCGGCTCCGATCTGAGGTCACGACTTATCCTGAACCTTCAGCAGCGCCTTCAGGTGAACGGTCATTTGCTCTCGGCCTTTGGTTGCTCTGTTGAGCGCTCGTTTTCT
>NW_023340246.1:19403564-19405198 GCF_004916995.1 Morone saxatilis | reverse complement strand
ATGGAAGTCAGGGACTGTGAGGCCTGCTGAAGCCTCAGCGAAACCGAAAAAAGCGAAGATGAAAATGTGAAACGCCTTCACAACCAGTGCTTGAAAAAAAACGCCAGTAAATCCAGCAATCCAGACATGAGTGCTTTTTCCTTTTCTTTTTTCTTTTTTTTTAAACTCTATTTCACTGACTCAGAGTACGTTCACATTAAGCGGGTACATTTAAAAACAGCATCTTTTTGTTGTTTCACACTAAGCTGGTTTTTTTAAACACTGGAAAAAATCTTTAAAATGTGGTCCTTGGGTGATTCCATGCTCGGCTTTCCACCGGCTGGACCCGTGTTCGGGGGGGGAGGGAGGGGAACTTCAGCCACCGAGCTGGGAAATTCCTATCGGAGCCGTTTAGAGAGGTAACCAACCGCGGAGGTGTGGAAGTCCTCTCTCCTGCGCTCTGAGCTGGCTGGTCAAGAGTTGGAACATCAAAATGTTCCCGCCCTTCCCGATTTTTCAATGCAAATCAGTAAGAAAAGTCTCTCTCTCGTCCGCTGTGTCTCACACTGAAGGAGCTGTAACAAAGTGCCTCAGTTCGCAGGGGACTTCTTTTTTTTTTTTTGGAAAAACCTCAGTAACAAAACTAGAATCTCAGTTAAAACAACGAGCAAAAATATACACAAATATATGTTCACACTATATTATGTACATTTACTCTTTAAAAAGTCAAATCAACGCGAGGCTGCCCTTTTTCACAAGTGCTCACGAAGAAAAGTGCCGTCGTCACTTTACATAATGTAAACCTGAGACACCGGCCGCGTCGCTGCTGGAGACGACCTCGACTTCCTCACAGTTACGTTTTTTCGCGAATCAATCACGACACAAGCATTGCTCCCTCTTTCCTCTGCCAGCGAGAAGGCAGAATAAGCGCGGTCGGTCGGAGCTCCAGCAACAACAGGACATCTCAAAAATGTGCACGAATACAGGCAGCATGTTGAATTATGGTAAATTGTACTACAGTATATATAAAAAAAACTCCCTATATTGTATTGCAGTGTGTTAAAGGCCAAACTTAATTTCAATCAATGCTCATTTTCCAATTGTCGGCATTCTGTGCGAATCACACGTCGGATAGGTCGGCTCCGATCTGAGGTCACGACTTATCCTGAACCTTCAGCAGCGACTTCAGGTGAACGGTCATTTGCTCTCGGCTTTGGTTGCTCTGTTGAGGCTCGTTTTCTCCGACCCAGTGGCTGGGCGGTTTAGGTAGGACACTCGGTGAGGGCGGCTCGCTGAACTTCGCGCCGGCGTAGACCTTCTCGCCGTCTTTGAGGTATTCGAGCGCAGCTTCGGCGGGCGGCGTGTTCAAGATCTTCACGTTGTTGGAGGCGTGGAGGGGCTTTTTCTGCTCTCGGAGCGGAGGCTGGCGGAGCGGAGAAGGCTTGTTCGGGCTGCTGTTATCTTTCTTCTTCGTGGCGGGACAGGCGGCGGCGCTTTGGGCCTGCTTGGGCTTGTGGCTCCGCGTGATCCCGTTCTGGGTGACCTGATCAGGTCTGGGCAGGTTGCAGGCGGGTTGGCCACCCGGCTGCATGGTCCCTCGCTCCAATCTGCCACCTTTGGAGTTCAGCAGCTAAAAAACACAGAAACAGACTCTT
>NW_023340246.1:19401152-19403525 GCF_004916995.1 Morone saxatilis | reverse complement strand
CTTGACCTATGGCATGATAACAGGTTTGTTTAAGCCAAAGCTCCTGACACTACCAGAATAAAGTTAACTTTCTAAATAAACTTAATTACAGAAGCACAAAGTTTATTATCTTCTTTTTCCTCAGACATTAATATTCACAGATTAATTAGGATTTGGTAGAAGTAAGCAAAAAACATGCCTCTCTTATGAGATTGATTTTAAAAACACAAAACTAACAATGCTACTACTCTACAGCTAGCTTTAAAATGGCACCGAATGACACATTTACACAAAAGACGAAAGAAAAAGACCAAAAATCATCATTTAATACTTATATTCAACCATTTGGCACATGGATTGACTTGGACACTGTGGTTTGGAGCAAGAGAAACACGCTGCGAGACACATTTACTGGAGATGACTGAAGATCTGCTGACCCAAAACATAAATGTAAAGTTCCACAGGAGTCTTTTTATTAGTACGTTACACAGTTACCTTAACGAGGCAGTAACCCATAACCATGTGATAAAGCTGAATGCATTTCCTACATAACAAAACCTCCTCCGGGTGTTACGAACTCTGCCCTGTTTACACCAGCTTCCCGTCACTCTTTGCTGCGCAGACGAGCCTTCGAGCAAAGTGCAACCTGCCAGCAGAAAGAGGAAGACGTCTACTTTCGATTCGTCACAACAAGGATTAGTAAGTGCGTCATTTCAAAACTGCCTCAGGCACGGCAGGAGACTGAAGCACCAACAAATACACTTTATTTTGAGAACACACAAACATTTTATTTGTTTAGTAGACGTCATATGAGGCTGTAGAAGCACACAGGTTAAGAAAATATATGTCAGAAAATGGAGTAAAATGTCAAAAACGTACAAATAATCAACGTACTATGACAAAAGAGTACGAAAACTCAAAATATATTCACTTTTGAGAGGTTAACTTTTGGTATTATTGCTTAAAAACTACTACTTTGTGCAGATGTTGACAAAAAAAAATATTTTTTAAAGATTGCAATATGATTCACAATAAAAAACCAACCTGAAAACTCAGTTCAAATCCTGATGGTGTGAGATTTGTTGACTCTGTGTCAAACAACCTTCCTGCTTCTTTAAGGATGTGTTCTCCTCTGCAGCAGCACACAGTCACAATGCTCTCACTCATTTCACACGGACCAAAAACCATTTATAATACTGTAAAACTGCAAAAGCACCAAAAACTCATCACACAAATATCTGCCAGCTTACACTGACAACACTGAGCTTTAACCAATATTCCTAAGACATTTAAACACGAGTCTGAGCTTATTATTTGACATTTATAGTTCATTTCTACTGATAATTTTATTTATTTATAACTTCACTAATCAAGAAGAACAATCTGGATGTCACATGAGCTCGTAAACGCCACACACAAACAACAACAACAACAACAACAGCAACAACAGCCCAGTAAGTTACCTCTTTCTTGGCCTCCTGTTTGAGGTGATGGAGGCTCAGTGCGGTCTGCGTACCGGCGGACGGCTCGGTACCGGGGCTCGGTACCGTCAGGGTGTTGTTGTTGTTGTGGTCGGACAGGCGGATGTTGTTGTTTGGACCGTTTCTCGGGGCTTTCTGGTGATGCAGCGGCGCCGTCGACCGCAGCTTCCTCCCTCCTTTCTTCAGCAGCTCTTTCTGCCTCGTTTTGTTGTTCAGCCCGTCGCCGCTCGACAGCACCGACACCGGGCTGTTGTTCTCCACGTTGCCGATGTTGGCTTCATCGCCGTGAGCCGGAGAGCCGTCCAACATGTCTCTGAAGTGGAGGAAACATAAACGGAGAGCCGAGTGATTCCTCCGCTGTTAGCCGACGCACAGCGCCGTGAGCTTCTTCCTCCTCTTCCTCCTCTTCGTCCTTTTTATCCACAGTATCCTCCGCCACGCAGAAATAATCAGACGTGACGAATACAGCGTTGTATTGTTGTATATGTGTGGAAGTTGTGGAGGTTTTAGTTATTTCTGCTGCTGAAACAATCGGTGGACGTTTCTTCACACGAGATGGCGACGGTGTTGCTGAGCTCGTTTAAAGCTAAAGTAAAGTTAGCCAGAATGAAAACGCGTGACTTCCGGTGATATATTTCAAAGTAAGATGTTTTTGTTTTTTTTGTTCCTACACCTGACATTATTTTATTGTTGGAGCTGTGGAAAATTCATATTAAAACATGGGAATTAATAAATCATTTAACTGTTTTACAGCAATAACAGATGAAGGGTTTCTCCTACCTTGTAAATTAATTTCACCACCAATAATAACTACTAATAATACTAATAACAATAGAACAATACAGTCTAAGAGCACCTTTTTACATAATCTGTTCACTGCGACTTATATTTTTACTTTGCACTACAATTATAC
>NW_023340246.1:19400352-19400991 GCF_004916995.1 Morone saxatilis | reverse complement strand
TATCTATCTATCTATCTAATAAACTAATAAAAACCCTCTGCGTGTTTCTATAACTGTCATATGTTATTATTAAATGTAATAAAATGTTTAGGCTGGGACCCTCCAGGAGACAGTAGACATCACTGGTGCCTCCTTTATGTCTGTTTGCTGTCAAAGTATTAAATATCATTGACTATACTTTAAAGTCTGTTAAAATCCTACATTCAAATGTGTACAGAAAAGTACAAAACTAATATCAACAAAATATGTATCAAATGTAAAAGTTGCCTACTCATCAGCAGGACTGTGACCAGAATCGTAGAAATACTTTGATTACTTTTTTTTTACTTTTTTAATTGTTTACTGTTCAATTATAGTTTTTATAAAACATGTTTCCCAACAAGAAGGTTTAGGTTCTGATTCAAAGCCTCTCCACACCACCAGGAAAACAATTCTTTATTTCTAATAGTNNAGACTCTAAAAATACTGGAATCAGCATACAAACTATCTATAATGTTTTTAAGCTTTTAATTGTAAGATATAAACTCCCTCTAGGTTGCTAAAACTAGAAAACTGTGGTAATAATGTGAGCAGTAAGACTGTCAGTGTTGTCCTAATATATCCTATATATTCCTATTTATTATCATATTATTGGATAAT
>NW_023340246.1:19397556-19400252 GCF_004916995.1 Morone saxatilis | reverse complement strand
AAACTGAAGTGAACCCATGTGTAACAATAAAAATGTATATGAATGATTTTTCACAGGTGCATCGTGATGAAGATGGACATGACGGCACAGTGAACTATGAAAACGTTAACGTTAACGTTAAAACGCCTTCTGCTTCTGTCAGACTCGACAACTTCCACTGCTAATAAACATTTATTCACAGCATTATTTTACATAAGACCATGAATCATAACTTAATTTTCAGGTTTTAGATGAGGTTTTGCTTATTGTATTGATGCAGGAAAAAAAGGAAAAAAGAGTTGATTTTAAACATCTCACTTGCAGTCAGAAATGAAAGCTTTGATTGGATTTTAAGAAGCTTGCTGTACTATCTCACTGATTCTGGTGATACTGGATCATATTTTACGGAGAAAATGTTTCCAGCTCGGCTTCTGCCCATCCCCCATGCCGTCCGTCCAAGGTCCTCCACTCCGCCTGAGGTCCTCCACTCCGCCCCCTTTCCTCAATTCTTCAGCTCCCAGACCACTTATCCTTGAGTCTCTCACCCACCTGGCTCACATTGAACTTTTTTGGACTTGTTTTTGAAGGGACGTCTTGGAGCCATCCCTTGAAGATGGGGGGTTTTCCCACCAATTTTCTTTGTCTGCCCCGCCCTAATAAGGTTCACCTGTGTTTAATTATCCTCCCCTCACCAGCGTATTTAGTCAGTGTGTTCCTTTGTCTCAGTTAGCAGTTTGTCTTTGTCAGTTTGGCAAGTGTTCCAGCCCTTTCCCCAGCATATCTCAGTGTTTTTGGCAATCCCCTTTTGGATTTGTTTGCCCTGTGTACTGCTTTTCTGGTTTTGACCTGTTTCTAACTTTTCTGTAAGCCTTTTTGTATTTACTCCTTTTATTAATAAATCATTTGTACTGCCCCTAGTGGTGCTGCAGAGGATGCTTCTGTACCTCCTCCCAGATTGCATCAGGGTTAACAGGCTGTGGCTGGGGTGGGTGCCGCCTTTTAGTATCCTTTAGGCTCTACGCAAGCACCTCACCTCACCACTGATGCTGGGTAGCTGATTACCAGTGAGAGAAGAAGTAAACTGTCTTTGAACTACTGGTCTAAGCTACAGAGAGCTGATTGTTTTTTGGGGGAACGCTGAACTTCAGGGGTGGGGGAGTGCTTTAGTAAATTCTATGGGTGAGAGGGCACAGGAAGTGGGAGTAAATGGTTTGTTGATGGACCCGGCAGGATTTGAGTAATGATGTAGTTTTACAAGTGACCTCTGGGGGGCAGCAATACGGCCTTTTTGTATCTAGTATGTCAAGCAATAAGAAGAGAACCAATGATCTTTTGTGACATTAATATGTTACAAATGTCAGCAATGTCTTTAACACGGCCAGGGATGTTATCAGGCCCAGCAGCTTTATTTATATTCACTCTGAGCAAGATTCTTCTCACATCCACTGATAGTGACTGACAGTAATGGAGTAGATTTTACAGTTAAATCTTTGTTGAAGAGATCCGAATAAGTATACAGTTATATATAACTGTTATCTTGTTTAACATTTATGACAGACATGGCAAAATGTGCCCCTGAACTTCATCATACGACTCTGCCATCTAAAATTACAATTGAATAACCCTGTATTAACAGCTCACAGTGAAGCTTGCGAGTGAAGGTACAGAGCAGTCACCGGAAGTTGATGATGATGATGATGATGAGATAGGTATGCTAACTTAGGCTACAATACCAAGATGTCAGATGTGCAAAAAATATATATGACATAATGTTGCCAACAAACCACAATGAAGTTTTAGTGTGAAGGAATGAAGGCATATAATGTATACGATACAAATAAGTTGTGATCCACAATATTCATCAAACAGAGGGAGGTCCTCAAAGGTGCTTTTTTTTGGTTTTTGGACACTGTAAAAATGCATCATGTTTATTGTTCAAGACAAAAAAGAATAGATAATAGTGGTGGTGTGATATTTGTCCACAATAACTTTAGATTTAATTTGCATACTCATTTCAATGAAGATCATACTTTGTAAGACAGAAATTTTTAAAATACATAACTCTCAAAGACAAAGAAGTTGTTTCTGCAGAAGGAAGCGCGAAGGGAAATTATAAGTCTAAAATAAAACAACAATAAGCAACTGACTGCTCACTAACCACACACCATTACGCCATCGTTTTAAAGCTATATACATACATATATATATATTCATTATATTTTCAGCTTGTGAGTCTTTGTGTGTGTGTGCAAATGTAGTCCTGGAGACGCCTACTGTAGAAGAACTACCACAGAAGCTGTTTTGAGTTCTTTTGCATGTGTTTATGTCCGTGGGCAGCTTTTTTAACACAATAGCATGACAACTGTGCACTATGCAGTCACAAAACTGTACAGGTGTGAAGGCAGACTTTAAAAAATACTTTTTACTACTATTGGTTGCTGTACAAGGTCACTGTTGTAAAGCATAATAAATGTGGCACAGTGCACTCTCTTCTCTAATGTCATGTGTTCCATTGCAGCATAGCTACACGCCATATTCATGGCTTGGTTACTGTGATCCCATTGCAAAATGGTTGCTCCATTAAAGGCTAAAACCACCAATGCTCTGCTGCTGCTGTTAACCACATTCTAATAAAACCCCCCAAATAACTGCAAAGCCTCAGACCAACTTCCTCTTCTTCTCAGGAGGCCATGATTATGGGCTGATATTTGTGTCAG
>NW_023340246.1:19397312-19397456 GCF_004916995.1 Morone saxatilis | reverse complement strand
AACCAGGTGAGAATATGTTGAGCTGTTTAAAGTTACTTCAAACTGATGTGAATAATTAACTAAAATATTTCTTTATTTTATGGTTTTAAAGTTTGAATATTACATCACAACAATTCATCTTCCTCCAGTTAAGTGCTGTTGGAT
>NW_023340246.1:19393609-19397187 GCF_004916995.1 Morone saxatilis | reverse complement strand
AACAACAACAACTGATAATGCTTCAACAGAACTAAAAGGTAATGAGCCTTTTTTTTATTTCATCTGTCTCGGCTTATTTCTCTCTCTCTCTCTCTCTCTCTCTCTCCTCTCATACACACACACACACACACACTCTGTGGATAGTGCTGTTGTTGTAGCTGAGGGTTGTTTTCAGTACAGTAGTGATGGCCACTCTGACCGGAGAGGTGGAAGGTGGAGGTGAGAAGTTCACACTTAGAAAAAGCTTAAGGTGTGTGCCGGATGCGGAGGCCTCAGTGGAGGACTTGCTGCTGGCTGTCTGCAAACACGTAGCCTATCAAAGCTTCACAGATGAATAATGCGGTGGTTGGTGTTGAAGCAAGAAAATTGGGTTAATAGACTTTTGGTCTTGTAGTGCGGGTGATTGTATCCAGTATTCCTCCTTTTCTTAATGATGAGGCTTTGGCAAAGGAGTCATCTCATTTTGGGAAGTTTGCAAGCGGATTTGCCGATCTCTCTGAGGTGTAGGAGTCCAGATTTGAAACAAGTGTTGATGTATCCGAAATCTCCCGAGCGGACACTTAATGTCACTTAAAGTGTGGTGAGATTGGGCTGTCTAAGGAAGGAGAGGGACGTTAGGGCGAAGGAAGATAGTAATTCTGCAGTTTGGGTTGTGGGGCCAAGCAGGTGGTCCAGGGGTCTGATATGTGAGGGGATCTGTTGCGTGGGGAAGATCAGGCGGAGCAGGTGGAGACCATGGAGGAGGATGGATGGACTAAAGTGGGGGGGGGGCATAGAGCACAGCTGGTGGAAAGACAAGCAGGGGTCCAGAGAGGGCAGGCTGGTGGTGAACAACAGGAAGCCAGTGGGCTCAGCCAGTCTGAAAGAGAGTGGTATTTTGATTGGTAAATTGAGCAGGATGGTATTTTAGTTTCATTGCACTATTGAGCCTTATCTACACAGGAAGGGTAAAGAGTCACATGTCGTTTCAGTTGAAGTACCCTTGCAGATTTTAACAGTGTACGAGTAGACACGTGGAGGGTCAAACATCCACGCAAAAAAGGTCACATAGATAAAGTGCAGCATGGTTGGATGGGATATATGGGATATATATTTTCAGTGGAAATAACAGACACTTTTGTCCCCTGCAGTGTTTTCAGACCACCACATGGCACAATGTCATATGAACATTTATACAGAACACAGGCGGCCTGCATACTGGAAATTTAGTGTGAGGCTATGGCAAGATTCCAAATTTTGCTCAAGTTTTAAAAATTGTTGGGTGGTGTGGAGACAGAGAAAGGAAGAGTTATTCGCTGATGTTATGGCGAGATGTAGAAAAAGACATTTGTGTCAACTGTATACAGCATCTGCTACTGCAGAAGAAGGATGAAGGGTAGCATACAATATGTGGAGGAACAATTTATGGAGCAAAACACTGCAGAACAGAGACCAAAACCTCGTTGAAATAAGGAGGGATTTGGGCACCTCCAAGATAGAGCAAGTGGGCACATATGGTATCTGGATGTTTCCCAGGAGCTGTTGGGCTGCCAGCAGAATTTTATAAGAGTTTCTGTGTATTACTGGGCCCTGACTAGTATGATGTGGCGCTGGAGTGCCTTCATGCAGGAGATCTGCCACTCAGCAGTCGCAGGGCAGTTTTGACACTGACACTGACTTGAGAAACTGACGGCCAGTTGCACTACTCTTTGTGGATTTTAAAATTCTACAGTACGACAGTAATACACTGTAAGCAGACCTACTATGTACCAAGCCTTTCTATTCATCATAACCTGCATCTTTTGTGTGATATTATGGTCTTGGCAAGAATTGCTGGTGTGAATTTGGGCTCCTCAGTCTGGTGCTTGTTAAAAATGAGCAGGATCTTCAGGCAGGGTACACTTCAGATTTATCAAAGAGCCGCATCAGCTAAAGGGAACTTTAGATCCTGACAGATACGTTGTCTCTGTGTTATATTGTTTCATTAGTAAAGGGTTGAATGTTTTGAGAAGTTCTACACAGTTCTACAAATTAGATGCCTTTGCAATTATCATTTGTGGAGTTTTCAACCACATCTTGACTGTAACATGCATTAGAAATCTCTTGGAAGAACTAGTAAGTGGAACTTGTTGCAGACTGTGTTTTTAATGGATGCAAGTTCTGTACTAAAAGTAACAGTTTGATTTGGTTAAAAACTACCAGATGAATCTTTAAACACTTTTGTTGAACATTGTAAACAAGGTATTTTCTCACTTTCTTGGGTTGTGTTATTTCATTCATGCAGGTGGCACAAAAACAACAACAACTAAATCAACAACAACTAAAAACAGCTCAACATCAGTTACAACAGCAGTCAGTGATACTTCAACCAAACAAGGTAGGAACTCAACAATTCTCAATTTCTCGTGTCTTTTTCTTTAAAATCTCTCTCTTCAGTCTCCTCTCCACATATTTGACTTATTGTGTTGTTTTTATTGTTGTATCCATGTTTGTGCAGATGTTTCATGTGTATTTTGGCGGCAATACAAAAAAGAAGAGAGGTTCTTAATTTACTCACTTTCTGGAAAGACAAAAATCTCCTTTCATCGTGGTATAGAGCCAAAAATATAAGTGATCAAAAAAATGATGATTGATTTAGTCAGTGAAAACATGTGTAATGCTGGAGTACGAGGCTTGTACAACCACTGCTGTAGTGGACGAGCCATTTAGATACTGTAATGTAATTATTCTCTCTTCTCATTGGAAGTGTAAAGTATGAATGTCAGAGCGACACTCTGCTCTGGGTGAAGATATTCGCTTGTTCAGTCAGTCAAACAGTGTTGTTGTTCATGTTTCCAACCTTAGTCTGTTGAAATCTTCTTTACAATTACTTTGATTTACACACAATAAATGAAGGAAGTAAATGTTTGGAAAAGGGAAGTTAAGTTCTTTAACTGAAATGGAAACATGATGATTTAGTTCTTTGCAACACAAGATAATAAATAACAAATAAGATGCTTTCCTCTGTTACCTATAAAGAAGGTCACCTACGTCGAGATGCTGGTCGTCTACATCCAAAAGTGACAGACAGTTTAGTATCAGCGACAACAACAAGGTCCACACTCTCTGGTTGATCTGTCTGTTGTTACCAGTGAGTATTTACATCATAATGTTTTCAGCTGCAAACTGTCTTGTTAGAACAAAAACTGAAACATTAACTAATTATGATTTTAAGTGATGAAGTTCCTCATTTTTTAGCTCTTTGTTCGTCCTTTCTCTCACATATCTCCCATCTTCACCCAGTGACTGAACACAAGGACTCTGATAAGGTTGGACATTAAGCTGCTCTGTGTCCGACATTTGGACACGATGTATACCAACAGTGAAGTGGCTGGAAATGGGGGTAAAGATTCTGGATAAAAGATATCAACCATGACGAAGTGTAAAGACATCACAGTTTCATCTCCCTGCAAAGTCCTATCGCTGACCTTTTAAGACTTCATCATTTTCATTTACACATCAAACTATAACTCATTGAAGTGTGCTAGTGACTGATGGTAAGCAAAGAGCAGCAGTTTCCCTTCAGACCTTCAGCCCGTCAGCTGATGCAAATCCCAGGT
>NW_023340246.1:19389832-19393584 GCF_004916995.1 Morone saxatilis | reverse complement strand
CCAGGTGAGAATATGTTGAGCTCTCTGTTACTTCATATTAGTTACTTCATATTAGTTTTAACTTTTTAAATTCTCCCTCTCTTTCTCTCTCTCTCTCTCTCTCTCTGTGTCTGAGAGTGAGGCTGCACGCTGTGTGGTCGCTTCAGTTGTTCCTTAAATTTTCCTAACTTCTCTTTTGTTCTGTTGGTTTAAACTTTACTTTCTTTTCTGGTGATTCAGGACATGTTTGTCCAGGTGCCGTCCACCAGAGTTACTGTGTCCGGTGTCCCGCCGTTCATCCCAAACGAACTGCTTGAGAAAGAGTTGTGGAGGGCGGGGGTCCGCTGACGGGGTGGATGTGGCAGAGTCGTCTACCAGTGAGCAGGGCAGAAAGGACTCAGAGGAAAAGGCGTTATTCACTAGTCAGGTTATGAGTAAAGATGATGATGAGGAGGAGGAGGAGGAGGAGGAGGAGGAGGAGGAAGAAGACTCAGACACTGGCCGGCTCTCTAATAATGAGCTTTACTCAATGGAGGAGATCAATGGATTTCTAGATGAGACTTTTGATAAGTCTGTTAAAGTAAAAGATTATTATACACTGGAAAATGTGTGCGTTCAGCTGTAATTTTAATGCCCTGAACAAAAAGAAACGCTACAGGTTGAAGAAACACGTCACCACATTAAAAAAGACTGCGGCTGTTCTCAGAAAGAGAAGGTCTAGTAAACAATGTCATGCATCACAGGGTGTTTCTTCTGCTGCTGCTTCTCTCTGTTCTTTCCCTTTCCATGGATGGGCTTAGGGTGGGATCTTTAAACATGAATGAAGGGAGGGATAAACAGAAGAGAGCTCTGATAGCAGAAACCTTTCAGCAGAGGAAAATAGATGTTGTGCTTCTTCAGGAAACTCACTCTGATGCTGACAATGAGACTGACTGGGCTTTATGGACCGATGTCTCCTGTGTTTTTAGTCATGGAACAAATTTTAAGGGGGGAGTGGCCATTTGTCTCTCAACAGGGTTGAATTTTAAAATCTTGTCCTCAGTAGAAATAGTGAGAGGTCGGGCCCTGGTGGTCGTGGCAGAAATAGACGGGGTCACTTTTTCTTTTATTAATGTCTATGCTCTGAACTTCTTTGAAAAGCTGAAGGACAAATTGCCTCAGTTAAATCTCATCATAATGGGGGAGATTGGAACTGCACTTTATGTTTTACTTTTGACAGGATGAATGAAGAACCTCATCCAAAGTCATCCATGATACTGAACAATGTGGTTGGTCTTTTTGACCTCTGTGATACATGGAGAGTCAAACATCCGGCTGACAGACAGTACACCTGGTTCAGAGTCCAACAACACAGTCAGTGCAGCCAGGTTAGACAGGATATACATCTCTCACAGCCTCAGACCAAAACTCAGTGACAGCTCCATAACAACAGTAGGTTTTACACATCATCATCTCATCATGGCCACTTTGAACTCCTCTCAAACAGGAAAAACATCCTCTTATTGGCATTTTAACAATAAATTACTTCAGGACAAGGCCTTCTGCCAACAGTTTTACTTGTTTTGGGATAACTGGAGAGGAAAGAAAGGGCAGTTTGTTTCTTTAGGTCAGTGGTGGGAATAAGGGAAGGCACACCTCAGAAGTATACATCTTACTCCACAGCCAAGGCTAAAGCAGCTTTTAAAAAACTAAAAGAGGAAATTAGGCAGTGTGAGAAACACATAGATGTCCAGAAAAACAAGGACATGTTGGGAGAAAAAAAGAGACTTGAGTGTTTTATTACAGGAGAGAGTGAAGGGGGCACTCATAAGATCCCGCTTCATCGGACTGAAAGACATGGATGCTCCAACTGCCTTCTTTTTTAATCTAAAAAAGAAGGAAGCGAGGAAAAACACTAAGGGCCTATCTGCCCGGCAAAAATTAGACAACATGCAGTAGGACTGTAGGCAGTAGGCTGAGGACTGTGACCAGAGCTGTGCTGCAGAGATTTTACAGGGTCTTCCTCAGCTCAACGATGGAGAGAAGGCGGACATGGATAAAGAGCTGAGCCTAGAGGAGCTGACCACAGCATCGCAGACCTGGCCTCATTAAAAAACTGGAGGCCTGTGGCACTTCTGTGCACGGACTACAAAATACTGTCCAGAGCTCTGTCTAACAGACTCAAACAAAACATTGACCTTATGGTGCACATGGACCAGAGCTACTGCATCCCTGGGAGAACAATAATGGACAGTCTCTTTCTGTTGAGGAATGTAATCGAAGTGTTGGATATAAACATCGGCATCCTGTCACTTGACCAGGAAAAGGCTTTTGACAGGATTGATCATGCATATTTGTTTTCAGTATTTCGTGCTTTTGGTATTGGGGAGGTTTTCACATCATGGGTGGGTTTGTTATACAATGGTGCAAGCTGCATGGTGAAAGTTGGGGGGGGGGGGCTGAGTACACGTATACAGGTCCAGAGGGGAATAAGGCAGGGCTGCCCTCTCTCTGGTCAGTTATACAGCTTGGCTATTGAACCTTTGCTTAACAACATAAGGAACAAACTCAAAGGTGTCAATCTGTCCAACAGCCCACTCAGCCTGCCCCTAACATTGGCTGCTTATGCTGATGTAAACGTTTTCATAACTGGACAAGCTGATGTGGGCTTGTTGAGAGAAAGCCTTGAACTGTACCAAAGAGCCTCCTCTGCTCAGGTTAACTGGGCTAAATGTGAGGCTCTGTACTGTGGCTCTTTAAATATAAACATGATGCCTGTTCTTCCATCAGGACTTCAATGGAAGAGGAATGGGATGAAGGTTCCCTGTGGCACAGGCTATCTTCCAGGGGAGGAAGGAGGACAGGGACTGGTTGATAAAAGAGCAAAAATGATGTCCTTTAGACTGCAGACTGTCCAGAGGCTGCTGTACCAGTGTGGTCTGTGGTGGCACGAGACTGCGGAGCAGCTACTACAGAGAGTAAGTAGACTAGGATACAGCAAACAGCTGTTCCTGGTCCGGCTGGAAGAGGTGGATCTCACTGGCCTGACACCTTTTTACACCTCAGTCCTGAAGGCGTGGCAGGGTCTGAAACACACCAGGGACTCTGCTGCTTCACCTGGCAGGTGGCTCTTACAGGAACCATTACTACATAATAACTTTATAACATCACAAATACTGTCATCCTCCAGTCTGTGCTGTGCTCTGCAGAGAGCTGGATGTCTCAAACTGGGACATCTGATGCACGATGCAGGGACATCTCTCAAGGGTTTGGCTCAGAGGATGAACATCAGGTCCACTAGGATCCTGGACAGACTGGTAAAGGAGGTCTGTGATTCCCTGCCAGGACCCGTGAGGACCCATGTCAAGAACTTTAAAAGTGATGAACCATGGGATGATGGAGGCCCTTACAGCTTTCCAGCCTCCAGAACTACTGACATTCGTTACTCCCAGGTTTGGGAAGTTGGAGTCCGTGGAGAAGAAGCCGCTGTATCAGCTCTGTGTGAAGGTGTGTCATCTGGGCTCCTTGGTCGGAGTGAAAGAAGAAGAGCTGCTGCTCTCTTTTTGATTGGTCAGATATTGTTTTGGTTTTATTTTGTTTGTTTGCGTGCTTGTTTGTTTTGTTGTGTTTTGTTTTGTTTATTTGTTCCAGTGATGCA
Organism: Morone saxatilis; assembly: GCF_004916995.1. Classification (NCBI taxonomy): domain Eukaryota; kingdom Metazoa; phylum Chordata; class Actinopteri; family Moronidae; genus Morone; species Morone saxatilis. The sequence continues at coordinate 19,389,968 of NW_023340246.1, read as the reverse complement.
CACCTGACTTTGATTTATCTTTGAGATAAAAACTAAATAAAGTTGTCGAAAGTCTCATACAAACTCTCTCACACTCTCACTCTCTCTTCCTCTCTCTCTCCCTCCATCTCTCTCTCTCTCTCATTCAGTCTCAATC
>NW_023340246.1:19374141-19389732 GCF_004916995.1 Morone saxatilis | reverse complement strand
ACACAGCGGCCCGGTTCGGCCCGGTTCGGCCCGGTTAATCCTCCCGTTGAGTCAAAGAAAACGGCTCAGTTTGAACTGGAATAATTGAACGGCACTCAGAGCAATCAGCTGGACGCTCGGACGTTACGACCGACGAACAAAAAGAGGGGGGCGTCCCGGTGGTTCGCTCGACACTAAAAAGCGTAGAAAAATCGCAAGCCGTCCACCGACACGGGTTAAATGCAATTGTGGCGACGTTATATGCATGGGAGGGTGCGAGAAAAGAAAAAATAAAGGGACTGAGTAAGCCCTTCCCCTCTTATCAGTTCATGACCACCCCTATTCACACGTCGCTGGTACGAAGTATGCTGGGCCGGAAACGAGTCCATCAAACCAGAAATGTCAATATTGCCCAACGAAAATGAAGCAAAAACATTGTCAGAAACTGCAACTTTAAACGACTAAACCCCGAGATTTATACAGTAAAACGTTACATTGGTGTATTCTCTCAAACTGAGTACAAACACAGACTGTGCTGGGGGTGTTTGACTGGCTTTGATCACTGGCTTCACTCACTGTAATCCGTTTTACCCGATTACAGTGAAGACTTAACGTTGTAATACATGTGTAATTAAAAGAAAATATCAACTTGAAATAGAACCATTCTCGGTATTATCAAATGGAAGACGGCCAGTAAACAAATACTTATGTGTGAGTTGTGAAAGGAAATGTCTTGAGAGTACATTACACTGAAATGTTGTCCACCAAATGCTGATTTTTAGGTATTTAACATGTATCTATAAACCTCCCTTCTTTCCCCAATCACTGCATTGTGTGTGTATCATTTTGTGGTAGTTCTAGTTTTATTAAACCACCACTACTGATTTTATTGAGACCTTATAAAGCTTAAATGGTGAACATGTCAGCAAAGAGTTGACTATTTACACATCAAATACACACAAAGCTAGATTAGCATTCATTTGCATTCATTTTTCAGACAGAAGTCACATATTCACTCGTCCTTTTGCTCAAATTCGTTATTCTCCAACTCCTGAGGGCTATATTTTTTTAGCTACTAAATGCTCCACTTTGTTCACCTGTTAGTTGCTAACTTCGTCTGTCTGCTTTTTGGTACTGGGAACTATGGGTTTATTGGATTTTTTCTTTCCTTTCTGCCTGCTGTAAACCAAAACAGTGAGCTGAAAGAGGCTAAAAAGCTCAGAAGAGCAGTTTGTCACTCGTAGCAACACCTTTCAGGTTACACATTGGCATCTGACTCATTGTTAATATAAAAATAAAGCCGATTAAAGTTCACATTCATTTAGGAATATGTGCCATGTACACAAAAGTAAAATAATAAAGGGCTAAACACTTTATCTTATCCTAGGGTCAAGATCGGCCCCTCCTTCTTTTTCTATTGTGCTTTTAGTGGTGGATATGGCATTACTAAAAACCAGAGGGGAAGGGTTTTGGGGCAACCAGGGCAGCTGCCCGCATTACTTTAATTTAGAGTAACAATTCTGCCTGTGATCAGTGATTATTTTTGAGACAGAAGCCTCAAAAGTACACAAAACTTTGAAGTTTGATAGGTAAACTCTGCTGGTCAAATATATGGGCTGGCTCTCAATCACCGGTCTGCTTTTAAATCTTTTCTCTCCCACAGTTGTGCTCGACACTGTCTAGTTGCTGTTCCTACAGGCTGGGGGAAACAGAGCTTTATTTGAGCAACAGAAACAAGACAAAAATGCTATCTGAGGTTCAAAATGAGATGTTTTTAAATGTTTTATGACAATAAAACAGCTCCTTGGGCAGCATTACACATCAACAGAGATCTACCAGGGCATCAGTGCCTGGAGCATGATGAATACATGTTGATTGATCAATCACTACTGTTGGTCTGTAACAGAGGCTCTCCAAAAGATAGAGATCACTGTATTGCTTGTATCAAGGACCTCCACTGTGTTTAACAGCAGCGATTCAGGCAAGCAGACGGGTGTGACCCCTCACAGCAATGGACATTAATAAAACAATGTCAGTTGTTTCCATAATCACATTTTTGACAGGCAATGTATTGAACAAGAGGCAGTGAAATGCAATCACACGTCAATGGTCAAAACTAATATATATATTAAGTAAAACTATACACATACATAAAGGTAGATGGGGGGAGGGGGGTGAGGAGTGTGTTCTCTACATTACAATGTAACCTGAACAAAGCCCTATTTCAGTTCTCTAGTTAGTTATTAAGGAAGACTTTATCCAACTATAGGTAATCTTCTAAAATGTAGATTAGGATGACTAAACAATGCTTATAAAAACATCAGCGGGTCACCCAGGGTAGGTATTTCAGGTTACTTAACATCAAATAAAAGGTTTGAAACAAAGGAGTTTTTCAAGACAAACAACTCAGAAGTGCAACATCAGGACACAAAGGAAACAAACAGGAACCACAGCGCTGATAGCTTAATTTAAAAACAAACTTCCAAAAAACACACAAAAACACAGCTCAAACCTGACAGATCCACGAGCGAGGAAGTGTTTAAATTAATTTAACATACAAACAGAAAGTTACCAAATCCAGCACTTCAGTACTGTACTTCAGTCAGAAGACCCAAGCTGCAAACTTTATTTCTGTGTACTTGAGTAAAATAAAGTGCCAACAGCAGCTGCTCATTAATCTACTGTATATAAACTTTCTTCTTCGCAGCCCTAGTGCATACATAATTTGGTCCGAGCCCCTCAGCCCCAATTTTCGCAACCTAATTGATTCTCCCAAACCACCTATGCTAAGCTATTCAAGTGCTTAAAATACTACATTAAGACACTTAATTCAATTTAAGTTTAGCTTTAGTGAGGTTTTTTTCTTGAGGTATGAATTTTTAACTATCAAAAAGTCCCACCACATAAGAACCGCAGATTTTGGTTTCGGGTGTGAAAGCCTGTCAATACTCAACAGCTATTACTGAATATGCAAATGCATAATTGGATTAAGTGCAAATTGCATACAAATGCCACAGAATGCATTAGATCCACAGTTTTGGCAACCGTTTGAAGAATTTAATTCCAAACTTTGAAAAATACTTGACCGCTACTCTGTTAGCTTGATGGTATGAAAAGTGAGTAGAGTCGGTTTAAGACAGTTTTCTTAAAAAAATAGCTTGTTTAAGGATAAAATCCGTCTCTTTTGGAAATATGAACTCGTAAAATTCAGATAGCAACCCCCTCCCGCCCCCCACACACCCTGGTCTTACTGCTCTTTGGTGGTATAGTATAACCACAGTTCAGTATGTGCCTTATCTTTGGAGAAGTAAAGATTCCACTTTGATGATTTTGAAGGAAAAAACTTGAGTCTTAGTAGCTAAAAAGTACCTTCACAAAAATGTAAGAGCCAGCGAATGTAATACCTAGCTTTCTGTTTCAAAACTGGGAAGACTGGAGCCCTAAATACTGCTGCTACAGATATACCAGTCTCTAATGTTGCACTTATGACAGACGAACCATGGGTTATGACAATGAGACGATCGCCTTTAGCAGCGTTGTAGCAGTGCAGTCTGGATGATGAAGGCTGTGCAAAAATGGCATTCTGAGGTCTCCCCTCCTCTCAACACCTTCCAATAATGGTGGCGACAGGACTCCTAATGATGGGACTGTGATGAGGATGAGGAGGAGGAGGAGGGGGGCTGGGAGGGCAACAGGCTGTGCGTGCGTGAAGGTCGCTGGGGTCGCGTCTGCTGGGAGGCGGTCCCAGAATCAGACGAGTCCAGGCCCGGGCTGCCTTCATTAACCTCTGTGTCCAGCTGGGCCGGACACTCGAAGTGAACACAGTGGAACACCTGAAGAGAGATCAGAGTCAACAACGTTAAGTTGATCTACTTTACCAGCCACTGACGATGCCAATAACCAGCCAACATAAATCAATCAACTATTATTCTTCTATTAATCTAGCTGGATATTAAAATAAATTAAGTACTCTGTGATTTGGTAGCTGATGGAGTGTGATTCATTAAAAGTTTGGTTTGTAAAAAGGGGCCAGCAACACATATTAACACAGATTAACTACATATGTATGATTTTGTGTTCCTTGTTGCCTGTTGACCATAATAAACTGTGTTTTCACCTCATTAGCTGTGTTGTGAGTCCCAACAATACGGATGAAGGAAGCAGGCTGCTTATCAAACTTCAATGTCTGCCATGATCTGTAAGAGAGGCGGTAAAAACATAACACATCAATAATAAGGAAACATTCTGATTGTATCTACGTTTCCATATGTTTTTGTTTACCACATTTACAGTATGTCTATTATGATTACGTTTTCCTGACAGAGCACTGACTATTGTTCATAGACTTTCAAGGAAAAGTTTGTTTGACTAATTGACTATAAGGGACAGAACATTCATGGCTTAGAGAGAGAAAGTAAAGTCTACCTACCTATAAGAGCAACAGCTATTTAAGCGCTCATCTCCCAAAAGCTTAACACTTAGTCAGTAGTAGCTGGAATATAGCCAAGTATTGTTTAATCCTGTCCCCCTCAAGGAAGTGATTTTCAGACAAGCCTTCTCCTTCCTTAGCAAGGAACACATATGTCTCAAGGTTCCTTTACAATTGAACAAGCTTTCAGAAGAGATTGGGTACTGAAAGAAAATCAGCTAGTTCCTCTGTTTGTTTTTAAAGTTCAAGGCCTAGTGGGATGAATTAATATTAACAACATATTGATAAGAAATGAACAATATTAGGTATTATAATTTTAAAAAATGCATAAGCCATACGTACAGGACAAAATATACAGTTTATAACAGGTAACTCCTGCAATATGATCTGTAGATTAAATTCTGTACAACCTGTTAACATACTGAAATAATATGCAATTGTTATGCCAAAACTGTTGTATTTTGCGGACATGTCTTTAGTTAGATGTTCTTCATAAGCATTCATTTAGTCATTCAAACATTAAAGGAAACAACTATTTGCTATGTGAAGATACAGTGAAGCCATGGTGCCCTGAGCAGAGAACGGTGTCACACTCCCTTTACCTGTGTGTTTGTGTAATGGCCTGTTCGATTTCAAGATGTACATCTATAGAATCTGTAAGTGTAACAGGCCGTTTGTAGTTGTTTGCATTGTGATCCAGCAGAGGGCACTCCACCATCAGCTTGACCTTTAGCATGCCCTATTGACCTGTCAGTAAACTAAGCTGGGAATGTTATGTTGTTTACTGAGAAAATGGAAGAAACTCACGAGCAGAGCATAGAAGAGCAAAGACGTCCTGCAACCATACGCGGCCCATGTGTATAATAATCATGTAATAGGCAAATGTCTCATCCTTTAATATCGTCTTTATGTTATGTATTCCAGTGTGGTGTCATAAAGGTTTACATGAAAGGCTTCATTCCAAAACATTCAGAGTCAGAATAACAATCTGAGCTTGTCAGTGGTCAAAACAAGCACTTTTTTCGTAGATGTATTTTAACAGATGCATTTGTCCTAAGGGTTAGTGTTTAACGTTAAACATTTAATGTTACATGCTGGCCATGGCGGCCATAACCTGCAGCCTGTTCCACACTATTTTCTCATCTAAATTGGTGAATTAAGGGATTATTTCATTCAAATCTGTGTTGGTGATTGTTGTTAAGACTGTGAAAAGATGAACAGATTCTTTTGGTGAGTTTTATTTTGTTTCTGTCCAGTTTAAAGTGCGTTTGAGATTATCTGCTTGGTAAAATAACTGGTTTGGTCAATGGACTCTGTTTGGTCACAGTGCCCATTTGTTTTGGTCTGAGATGCTGGTGCTCTAGCTCTAGCCCCATCTAGTGGCAAGTGAATTTTGTACATATGACCTTTAATACATGTAGTACCAAAACACTCCCACTGCTTACATTTCTAGATCAGAGTGTGAAGTTATTCAAGATGTCTACATCCCAGGTTTGACATATCATTCTGAAATCTGTGTTCAAGGAGTTCAGGTAACAAGGAAAAAGTCACTGTGTTAAAGGAAGAGACAGACAAGAAAATGGGAGCCTCACCGACATGCCACCCTGGTGCGGTCGATCACCTTTGTCCACTGTTGCTGGTTGGAGGAGACTTCAATGTAATAACTGTATGAGCGCTCGTCACAGTCCCACAGCAACAGCCTGAACAGGTAAAGGAAGTGAAGGAACATGAACACCATTTAGTTGTTTTGTACTTAATTGTATTAAAACTGTTAGAACTACCAAAGCATGTATTCCCTGTATGATCTGTCATAAACCTGAAGCACCAAAAATTCAACGTTCACAACATTTAAAAAAGGGAATAAAATACAACTGAAGAAAAATTGTCCCAATTGTTCTGTTACATTGTTGTTAACATTGTCACAATGTCAGTGTGTAGGATTTAGTGGCAGATTTCCCTTGTTTCACCCTCCCCAAGTATGAAGGAGAACTACAGCTGTGAAATTAAAAAAAAAAAAAAAACAGAAGACTCCCTATCTAGGGCCGCTGTTTGATTTGTCCGTTCTAGGCTACTGTAAAAACATAGTGGTTCAAAATGGCGGCCTCAGTGACGGGACCTGTTATAGATATACAAGGCTCATTCTAAGGTGACGAAAACACTCTTTTCAGGTGATTACAGACTAATAAAAACAGTTATACATATTATACTCCATTTCTGACAGTAGACCTAAATGCTACACAGTGGAACTTTAACTGATTTAGATGCAGAATTGTTCTCTTTTTAATTGTGGTAGATCCAACTGCGCTCAGCTGGGTGAGGGACAAAGTTATTGTTTGATTTATTAGCACACACTAAACAATTACTTCACCAGATGTTGATGGTATTCAGAGATATAGTCAGAGTTAATGATGTGGTCAGATGTACCTCAAGGAACTAATGGAGTAGGGCTGAGCCAGCTGGATGACGATTGCTCCAGAGCCCAGCTGATGGCAGGTGTAGCCGGAGTCCCAGTCGTAGTTGCGCGTGTCACCGTTGAGCAAGGCATTTCTGCTACGGCTCACACCCTCAATGACACTGGCGCACGACGCGATGGTCGCCACGTTCTCACCGGGAACTGCAGGCGTTAGATGCAGGGTTATTGACTTGTTTTGCTATGATCTGCACTTGGGATCTAGTTGCCTGCATCTAGCTTGAACAATTTAAACAAAGAAAAGGCTTAAACTAACCCAGAGTAAAACACAGATGTAAGATAATGCTGTAATATGAATGCTAGAAACATAAAATAAGTGCACGTATTAAAACAATTAAGATTACATATGGATTTAAGACAATTTTTGTTTCTGTACATCTGCAACTTACCCAGAAGTCCGTTCTCCAGGGTAAATGAGCGGTTGGTGAACATGCATTCAAAAGCCACGAGATGGAAGACCTTGTTGACTGTGTTGTGTGTTCCCACAATGCGAACATACCTGAGACACAAAGAGCAACATCACATGTGAGAGAGCAGGAGAACCAAACAATCGTAATTCAATCTTTAAATAACCAGGAGAAACCAGACTTGAAGGTGCAACTCTTCAACTTGTCCAAACACACTGGTGGAGGTTTTATCTTTAAATTCAAGCTAAAGAAATTCTATTTCTTTTCTGTTAAATATTCCTTGTCTGATTTTATTGTCTGTTGATTTTATTGTTACTATACTTATACTATATGCGCTTCTTTAGCCTACCCTTATTATATAAATGGGGTGGAACAATTAATAGAAACACAGATCAGTTCAATTCAACAGCAGACTCAGCCTCCAATATGACCATACAGTTCAATCAGCATGTCTCAAAACAAAACCTGAATGTTATACCCTTCACAAAGGCAGGATTCATTGTAGGTCTATTGTGTTAAGGCTGTTTTAATGTCAGCTAGGTGTAGCTAATAAACTAAGTGGCTAACTGAGTGTATATTGATATATATGCTTTCAAGATTGCATTGAACACAGTTAGTTTGCAAATGAAATGCTGGTTGTATTAGTATGATGGTACCGCACTACTGCTGCCTTCCTTAGGACAAGCTTGAGTCACGTCCTCTGACATCTGTTTTACACACAGTTATCACAAACCCGGCGTGCCTACAACACATTATTCCATTTTTTGCCCAAGTATCTCCAATGTCCCCAACTCAGGAGGCACCAAAATACTGTACCAGAAACACTTTTAAATATGCTTCTCTGTCCTCTGCCAAGCAAACACCAGTGTGGTTTGTAAACACTGAGCATATAATCCCAACCAACTACAGACAACAAACTCAAAACACACTGTAATTGCACCAGGTTAAGGCAAGTCATGGCAAAGAGCAAAAACAGTCCTTTCATGCTTGGCAAAAACTGCAGAGATGGAATCAGATTTGTTTTGACACATCATGCAACCAAAATCTCCAGACTGGCAAGATGACAGAACACCAAAAGATACTGAACTACTTGTGAGTACAAGTGCTTCTTGTTTACACGTCCTGGTTTTCTTGTGAATAAGGGTGGTAGAATGCTACAAAGGGAGGGGGAAAATAACTGTTGGTGTAACTGAACAGGGAGCCAAGAGGTTTAGTTTAATTTACCTGCAAACTCGTGGAGTGAAGTAAAGATTCTGCCATGAGCGGCACAGATACTTGGAATGGTCCACGACACGCACCCAGTCCAGCTCATCCATAGACACCTCAATGTAATAGGAGTAGGACCTTAAATAATCAAGAACAACATTTTAAATCAGTACACAAACTCTGATTGTCATAATTATATAAAGTCATTATAATCAGGTTCATTAAAAAGCAAATCAACTATATACATGTTTCTTCAGAAATGTGCCTGGAATTATTAATGGGATAAAAATACAAGAACCTTTACTAGTTTCTTCCTATTAGTTAAAGGAGTCCCTAAAATGGGTTCTGTCAGCAATCATTTTGTAAGAACTTTTTTTATTTTGGAACAACACAGTTCAACAAAATACCCCTACAAACAGACACAAACACAAAAAACAACATTCATTTTAGCCCTCTGATCACCTTACATTGTTGGAACCAATAAAACTAGATATCAGTGCAGTCAATCAATTATTTTAACAATAAACTGAACTTGAGTATGCACTCCAATATTCAATAAAAACATTGTGAGTTATACAACATATGTCTAAAGATAAAATTCAAAGCCTGCTATGCTAGTTTGAACTTCTTTTTGTTTGTTTTAGCAGGATGAGACAACCCTGTCTTACCGGCTGTCTCTGTCCCACAGCAGGAGGCGGACGTGGTTGATGATGGACGGCTGGCCCAGTTTGACCTGGATGCCGGCCCGGCCGTCCTCTTCTATGGGATGTCTGGAGAAGCCATGGTCCAGGTCGTAGTTCTGGGTGTCTCCGTCCAGCAGCGCCGACTTCAGCTCCCCTTTCACCACCTGAGCTCCGTACTTCATGGTGGCGATGTTCTCCTCTGGGACTGAAACCGAGAAGAAGAAATGTACATTAAAAAATAAAACATGAAACGTTTATAGTAGTAATAACAGTAAGCAGATGAAGGAGTAAGAGCACTGACTCAGCATGCCACGGTAGTTCAGGTCCATGTTGCGGCTCTCGGAGCGGGTCTTGATGGCATCCAGCAGGTCGTCTGGGCTCAGCAGGCCGGACGGTCGCACCACGTTCAGCATCTCTGTCAGAGTCATAAGGGGCAGCCGAACTGCTGCCATCACTTCCTCGGTGTCGGTTCCCTCCACGTGCTGCCGGCACCAGCGACACAAGGCCTGGAAGATCTCTTTCTCAGTGGCAGCGAACGAGTCCCGCCTGACCACAGTCAGCAGAGCAGTCTGCAAATAAAAAGATAATTCAATCAAATAACTGTTGAACCAAAATGACCATAACATGTAGTGTTACAGCTTCTTAGTAATGAATACGGGCTTGTTTTCCTGCATTTCATATCAATGAAAATCAAATGCTTTTTTCTTACTGGTGTATAGTTTACAGGACTGTTTTTGTTTCGTTATCTTAGCTGAAGTTGCATTAACTGACATGCTGGCCAAATCCCAATCTCCACCCTAAAGCCTGAGCACTGAACCCACCTGGTAAGTGCTTGAGTGTGAGAAGCTGCAAGGGTCTGAAATTGCATAAATAGGAATGGGACAGCATTTTGTGACATATCAGGGACATCTTCTGAAACATTCTAGCACACCATTTTATTACCAACACGTCTTATCTGTTTGATTATAAATACATAAAAAGTAAGTGGATTATGTTAATATATCACTTTACATTGACAACACTAAAACATGTTACAGAGCCTACAATACAACTTTTATTTGACTCTTTATAGTTTTTTTTTCTCTACAAAGGCACTTAAGGGACCAACTACCTGAACTGAATGTCTTCCAGAGCAGACAAAAGGCTGCTGTCAAAACAGCACAGCATCCTAGACTTACATGTAAACTTCTACCGTTTTTTAATGACTCAGGGCTTCCCCTGGTAGCGTATGGGTAATTCCCTCAGGCAAAGTCTGCACAAATACAGATAAGGGGATCAAAAGCAAGAGAGCCATCATGCACTTGATGATGTGATAGTGGGACAGCCATAATCTCTTGGGATTTTACAGGAATGCAGCTCAAAGTACGTGAGTCTGCGTAAGTGGAGATTGGGGCCACGGGGCCAATGGTTTCATACACATCTGCATTAAAGACTGAACTCTTCTTGCACTGTCTGGTAGAGATCACTTACCTGCCACTAGAGGTCACTGTATTTTAGGTTTATGTTATACCAATGCACACATGAGGTACGTATAGAGAAATTTAGGCTACTCTAAATCTAAGAATTAACCAGATAAAATCATGATTACAACTCTTCATACAGCATTCTGTAACCCTGCAAACTCTTACCTTGGAGAGCATAAGGAAGCCGTCAGAATTCAACACTTCAGGTGCGTGTCTGTCCATGTAGGCGCAGCAGGCAGCACTGAGTGCGCTCAGAGAGTACAGACTGGCCACATCAAAGACCAGGCAGACGTTGTTGGTGTGCAGGATGGTGCGGAGGAACTCGGAGGTGGAGTCCTCCAGTGGCTGGAGGCCGTAGCGGTGAGCCAAGCCCAGGAAATCAAGCAACACCTCTTCCCGGGCAGAGCTGAGGCTGGCCCGGCCCGTGTACAGGTAGTTTAGCAGCATTGAGAAGGCTTCGGCTCGTGTCTCCTCCAGACAGACCTCGGCCTGGGGCTGGGACTCTTTCATCCCGCCATACAGCAGGGCCCTAAAAGCAACCAGAGAAAGAAAACAGCTGTTCATATTTCCGTTTCAGCTACTATAAGTTTTCTAACTTTCTCCACAGAAACTGCAGTCAGTCCTGCTCTTACAAGCGTTGGACTGTTTCAGCCAGCTGCCAACAATACATTCTGAAAAGCATATTGAATAACAAGAACCGTCACGGTATTAGGATTGTGTACACACTACACTGTAGTATTAAATGATCCTTGTGTTGTTGTTTGTGTGTTTGGAAAAGTTGATACAACACTAACATGAAATATAGGTTTATTGTATAGTATTAAATGATCCTCGCGTACACAAGACACAAATATTGTTTGTGTCTTGAATTTCCCTCGGGATAAATAATAGTATCTATCGCGTTACTCTATCCTATCTTATTACTTATCGTATCGCGTATCGTTATCTATCTGTGTGTTTGGAAAAGTTGTCAAATTGCTGTCAGACACAACACTAACATCAAATATGAGCAATTTAATTTGTGTGTCACTGTGAAAGGAAGCATTTTGGAGGAAATATAGAAATAGAGAGCCCACAGCACCAACACACAACCAACTAAACCCTCACAAAAGAGAAGCTGGAACTAAAAACAAAAACGTCTCAAACAACTCGACTGCTTCAGCTGTTGTTCGTGGATCAGTGGATGCACTCACAGGATCCGTATCACAGACGGAGCCAGGTTGTAAACACGTACCTGAAGTAGTGACAGCGAGCCGCCAGGATGACCCGGTGCGCCGGGAAGCGCTTCCCCTCCACCACGAAGGTCACATCGCTGTACTCCTCCCCGAGCACCAGAGCCCCGAGCTGCTCCGACAGCAGGTGGATGTGGTCGATCTCCGACACGGAGGCCAGTGGACGCAGAGGGTGGCTGTTACTCATGGTCGACGGCTGCCAGAGTCACATCTGAACACGGGAGCAAGCGAGTCAACACACAGGCGGACCCAAGCGGGACAGACGAAGGGCTAGCTCAATGCTAAATTGCTAACAAAGCCATGCAGTCAAATGCAGACGGGGAGCTAATGTTAAGTTATAAAACCCAAGTGTTGTTAGTGTGTGTTGTTCATATTCCAGTAAAAAAAAAGGTACTAAACAGGTTAAAATACTCTTTAAAATAATGTAATAGCGATAACTAGCTCTCTTGTTTACAGTCGCGGACATTTGACACCTGAACAAACAACGTTTCCTGTTTTCTCTCCGTTCATTCCGCGTTTTAAACTCACCGAGCAGCTCTCATTCACTCGTGTGTTCGCGTCAAGGTGTTTTCAGATAGACAGTCCCGGTTATTTTTTGCACTGTGAAGGAAAATTCACCGAATTCCGCATCGAATTCCAACATCACACACAACCGGGAACCGATTCTGGGTCAGCGGACGTGTACTACCGGTTCGAGGGACGGTTTTTCAAAATAAAGGCACCCCGAGAGAGACTTTGAACGAGTTCCGCTTGATATAGACACATTATGAGTTGATCAATTAGCTCGACAGAGGTTTATTTATAATATATCGCCTTAAGTCTTGAGTGCATGCAGTTATAAACACATTTTAGTAGTGGGAACGTGACTCTGTACTGCAAGTAGGTTAATATTCTGTATTGCACTTATATACTTTACAATTATAACCCATAACAGTATGTAAAATGAGTAGATTTACCACCACAACCAATATAAAAATGCTGCTCAATGATGTTAATACATCCTTAAAATATTCCAATAAGTATAATATAACAAAACACAACTTTGATGCCATTTTGCCTACGTACTAAGTACTGTTACACCTTTTTGCTGGTAAGTAAGACTTTTACTTGAATCTGAGTGTTTTTACATTGTGTTTTTGCTTCTTCTTTTTTTGTTTCTTTAATAAAGGATGTGGGTTTTTCTTCCGCCACTGCCAACTTTACATGACCAGTACACACAAAATACAACCCTGATGAAAATTATTTGGACTTTTTAAGTATTTCACCAATAAGGTAACATAATAAATTAATACTATAATACAGTTTTACACATTAGACCCATTTATCACAGGACACAGTTCCCCAATCAATTGATCATGATGATTATCCATCAGCATGTGACATAAAGACATTTTAATCCATCTGAATTTAACCACTGTGCATGTCTGTGTCTCTTGCCTCTGCTGTTCTCAAACTTGTAATGTTCAATAAACTAGTTGTTTCTTTAAGAGAAACACATTATCTACATCTTGTGAACACTTCCTCATAGTGACATGTAGCCTTTTTTTGAAATGTGAGCCACCGATGTTATTGCATAACTTCCTTCTAGCTTATTTGTTGCGATATGTTGTGAAGTTACTGCAGTTCCATAGTTGTTACTGATTTTGTTGTTTACTACGACTTTCTATTATGTCACATCCCACCTCCTTTTAGTTTGATGTGAATGCTTACCGGGAAGTTCAAAGCAAACTGAACTAATAGGTTACATACATGGTGAAATTGATACAAATTATAAGAGAAGGAACTAAACAGAAAAATATGACTATAAAATATCAATACAATTTGAGTATACATCCATTACTGGACACAATAAAGTGCCTGACAGCAAGTTCATCAAGCAAAATGTGTTTGCTCATTTATTTTTTGAGCAACCATCCATATATACAGTATGTAAGTTATTATGTCACCTTTTTACATTCTGTCACTACATACTACTCCCCCTTCTGAATAAGAAGCTTTTTACATTAATCTATCTTGAAAATGATGATTTAAAAAAAACTTAAGAGAGATTAGGAAAGATCTGATGACATGAGTTTGTTTGTTTGGTTAGTTGATGGTAGCGTAGAGGTTGCTGGGATCAATTGAGGAAGTTTTCACGGTCGTGTAGGTTACTGCATCACCTTCATCGTCATCGTTTTTATTCTGAACCTGGCAGGAAACAACACAATATATATTAAACAACAGGATATGGCATAGCATGGCAATGCATTACAACATTACAAAAGATAAGTGCAAAGGAACACTATGCAACAGTAGAACACAATATACAAAACAACACAAAGAAACATGAAACATTTTGACAAAATGCAAATCAACATTATCATTCAGATGCACACTTATCCTGTAAACAAGTGTGCATCTGAATCCTGAAATTGAGACATTCCTCAAAACCAAACAGACAGCTTACCCGGCCTTTACTGTTGGTCTTCTTGGTGTAGCTGATGGAGGCGTAGGAAACACCATCTTCAGGATCAGCCTACACAGAGAAGACAACATCATGGCTGCTCAGTAACATGTGGACTTATACTGACTCACACTTCTAACTTTATTCCATTCTGTTTGATCACAGTCAGCATTTTAAATTGACTTCTGCCAAAGAGGTTATGTTATGTCTCTTTAAAATGATGTCTCAAAATGTTGACAGTATTTAATTTGTGGCGGTCTGACCTCTGGTTTTAAAAACCACAGTTCTCTTCTGCTGTAGTCCAGTTGCATCATCTAACTTCCCTTTTTATCTTTATTGCACATTCTCACACTCTCAATACTGTACGTAAAACAGTTATATTTCAGAGAAGTGTAACTTTGTACTGGGTGTAGTGTGTGATCCTCCACCGTGTCTGACTGGTTTCTGGAGTCAACTGAGTCCTGAAGGGTTTATGGTCAGCCCTGGACAAACACAAGAACATTTTACAGTTCAGATTATCAAAACTTTTTGTTATTTCCTTGATCTTTGCTGCTGCAACCACAAAACAGTCAGTACTGTTTATTTATCTTAAACTTTGTCCAGAATAAAGATTTGAAAATATGTACAGGAAAACAGTGTTTTTAACTCACAAACATTGAACATTCATGACCTGTTTTCTTTGAGCTAAAGAAGACAGCAAAAGAGTCCCGACTTTAGTGTCCAAAGAAAAAATCCAGTTTCATTAAAACTTCTTGGTTTAAATTTTAATCTGAGGTTCAACCTTTTAAGTTCCTCTTCCATCGATACTTTCACACTATTATATAAAGCAGTGCAGCTAAAACCAAAGACACAAGAGGTAACACCCACCACAAATCTGGAAGATACGACTGAAAATACTTTGAGCCTGTTGGCTGCACTTCTGTTCTGTGTCAAAATCATTTAGCCCATTAGAACTGTGATTAAATTAGATAATGATATTGCACATGGGCAACGATAAACACTGATCAAACATAAGGTAACTAATTTTGATAGCAGTTGTGTTTTAAATGTGTAACTGGGTAGTGTGTGTTAACACATAATGAAGGGAAATTTTCTTAAAAACAGATGTAGACAACTTATGCAAATATAAGAATAATATATTTTCATCCCAGCCAATAACAGTTTGTAAATCAGATTGTAAACTCTCATCTAAGAGGAAGCTACAGTGTGAAACGTCTTGTTGAACGGGAAGGGGGGGCAATTTTGATACACTATAATATAAAAATTACTCATTCTGTGA
>NW_023340246.1:19367025-19374116 GCF_004916995.1 Morone saxatilis | reverse complement strand
AATGACTGGCAACAGGTTAAGAAATACTAACTCCTTCCTTGGTGACGGAAAAAGTGCTGTCCTGTCGCAGCACTTTTGTCCTGCTTGCATTCGTCCACGATATAGGCTCCGTCAGGACACAATGATCTGAAAAACCCGGCCGGCAGGTTCCAAGCCCTCTGTGGCCATTGACTCGCCAGCCGACAGAAAATGGCTGTATTGTGTTGGCGTGACATTAAAGAGAGATCAGAAAGGGAGAGGAAAGACACGGCAGGTAGGAACAGGTACCCACCACGCCCGCCAAGAAAACCAGAGACGTACGAGGACTTTCCCCGAACAACCGCTCATGTTTAAAGACTCAAAATCGCAAGCAGAGGTTCACCCGTTTGTCCCTTATAGATGCTTCTAAAAACGAATCGGAGGTGTCCCACAGTAATCGCTTCATGATTTAGTTGTTCCTTATTGACTGTGTGATGACTATGCTTTTCGCTGTGTCTCGGTGTTCTCCATGCCAACAGTAAAATCAATACGCCCACCACGGCAAAAAAAAAGTTTTTAAACATCACTGTGTTTTCTTTTGCTTGAAAATTACCCTTACAGCTCACGGATGGCTCACTCCTGCAGCACTGGATAGAAACACGGTGAGCGACAAAGACTCTGGGCTTTTGCCAGGACCCGCAACCTCCTGTAAGTGCAAACCTGCATCCATACACATCCCCTCCCCCTCTCCCCTCACCTCGAGTATAAGGCTTAGCCACCACCCCTAAAGTAGGTGGCCATTTTAGGACATCTCATACTCCGCTCTTGGTCAGACGTAGCTGTATACTTTTTGTCATCTTAAGCTGGCCTTTGTCGCGCTCGACCCCGCTGTGTCAGCCTCAGCTGTTCTTTGAGCTTAAGGCTAGCATGACTGTTCAAATATAGGCACTGCTTGCGTATTCAGGTGTTGTACACGGGCGTTAAAAAATCACCGTAATGTCTCGACGCCTAGTTTGATTTGATTAGTGACGTTATAGTTGAACGCTTACTTGTTTGACTGCCGAAAGACCCACGGTAATCGACGCCAATATGGAACAGGAGATGGATTTTATCTGCCCGTCGGAAGGAGAAAAAAAAGTGTCTCTGTTTGCATGAAACTAGTTGTGAAGACAGAAAATGACAGTAGTAAAACAGTAATATAATCAATTTATTACAACCGTAGCCTCCTACTTTAGGTGATTTTTAGTGTCCCCATAACAGTCGTTTGCTTCCCGGTCGTCTGTGATTTCCTTTCCTTCCGCCTTGAATTTATTGACACAAAGGCCCAGTTGCCAGACTGACAAACAAAAAGAGGGGAGCTGAGATGAAACATTAGGAGCGATTATGAAAGACGTTATGGTTGACGCTCAGGGTGTGATATAATTGTCATTTGAGTTATCGAAAAAGGGGGTAAGGTCCTAAAAGTGTTCGTTATGGAGGCAGTGCCGTATTCCTGAACGGCATTTCTCTTCCACATTTGTGTTTAGCCACTCTGTATGAAATTGATACAGGTATTGGTCTGTGGGGGAAAAGGGACAGAGAGATTAACATGGCAGAAAATTGTTAACCAGATCGTTTATGATAATCATGTGGTTATTTTGTGTGCAGTTTACAATTTTTTTTTCTTCCCATTTTTAACTCCATACAATTGATTTGTGTTTCATTTTTTCATGCCACGGTATTGTCTATTGTTTGTTTCAGAAAAGGTTTATGTTGTGGAAGTTTGTAACAAGTAGAGGCAGAGCTTGGATATCGGAGGAGGTCAATGACATTCATTTTCTCACCTGTTTCCTCAGGTCCAGTAAAACCATGAATCTCTGCTCCAAATGTTTTGCTGGTAAGTGTTCACTCACTACACACTGTCTTAAAATTACAAAGATCATCATAAGCTAATAACTTATTAACATCTAGTAAAAAAAAAAAGAAGTAATTAAACAGAAATGACAAAAAAAAAAGGTTTGAAACTGGTAAATAAAATAATTTTCACTAATACTATAACCACATGGTTTCTTCATGGCTGAAGTCGCAGTTGTCATGAAATAAATGTACATGGATGTGAGGTTGAACACCTGGCAAGTCGTGCCTGTGATTGAAATGTTGCTCTCTCGCTTAAATTGTACAGCACATAAATGTGA
Source organism: Morone saxatilis (assembly GCF_004916995.1). Classification (NCBI taxonomy): domain Eukaryota; kingdom Metazoa; phylum Chordata; class Actinopteri; family Moronidae; genus Morone; species Morone saxatilis. The sequence continues at coordinate 19,371,984 of NW_023340246.1, read as the reverse complement.
CTAGTGTTTTAGGCCTGTAAGCCAAAAGAATAATCACTTCTGCCTCGCTTACCTGGAGTTGTTCACCTGTAAAATGTACAATTGTTAACTGATGCAAAGGAACTCATTTATGCTCAGAGCCAAAGAGAACATTGAATTTCATGTTTCCAACCTCTAAAATCGTCTTTTAATCTTACTTTCAGCTGGCTCTTGTCACATATAAATGGGGGAAACAGTTCCACATTTGTTTTTACTGTTGAGTTTCTTCTTGGCACGCAGAGCTGTTCTCTCAGACACAGCTATAGCAGAAGCTTGAGGCTAGGTGTGCCAGTTGATTTCGGTTAGGAATGCTAACAACGCTAAGAAGCCATTCTGGGAAAATGGGAAGACCGAGTAGTCTCACTACAAAGTGATGTATCCGCCATTTGGAGGAAAATATTGAAAGGTAAAAGGTAATTGCCTTTTTAGGGAATATCGGATTCTATGATAAACAATTACCTTAAATTGCTTTGTAGAGAGTCGTAGTGTTTGGAAAAAGAGCAATGAGTCTTAGTCTGGTAACCTCCTTCAGCATTTTGTTCTGAAATAAATGTAGAAAGTTTGCTTTTCCACAACGTGAAGGTTTCTGACAAAGAAAAATGCCCAATTAAAGTTTGAAAATGTCAAGGTACACATTGAGTTTTCTCAATGACTCCTCCAGTCTGGTTTGGGAGGATGGGTTGAGGGTGCACTGCGGCCCTGTCGGTGGCCATGGCAACCAGTGAGTATGGCAGACAGCGAGGACCTAAGGGCCCCGCTTTGAGTCTAGCATCACAGACGGCAGTAACGCTCAGAATAGACTCAATACACATGAGTATAGAAGCCGAGCAGAAGTGGGTTAGTCCACACGTGGAGGAGAAACTGAAATCTAGGCTGACCTCCGTCACCCTCCCTGGAGGGGAAAGAGTAAAGACAATACTCTCGTGGATCGATAACATCCGATTATCATTATATAGAGAGGTCCGAAGTGCAGCCCAGTTCTCCAAGGTGATCATGTCTTTCTCTTACCCAGTCATGTTTCACTTGGCAAAGTTAACTTGTAGTCATGTGGTCATGTAGTTAAGAGCAGGGACCTGGAAGACTTGGACATATAAAAGTTGAAAAGGTATTTTTTGGGGTGTTGAATTTGTCTTTATTAGACAGACCACTGTGGTGAAAACTGCCCATCACAATTTGCCAGAGCGCTAGAGGAAGTCTAACGACAACCAATTTACTATCATCAACGACTAAAGTAGAACCAAGGAGATAATATTTGTTTAAAAACTACTTGAATAAATAATCACTTAATGACTCAATGTTACCAATTAATTGTATGCTACTTGACCAATCAACTCGAGCTCTAATTCAAATTCTACTTTGCATAATGTCCATGGGTGCTTAGGGCCATTTGATTTTCCCGATCAAAAAAAAAAGAAGCGGGAATTTAATCCTTTAAAGCAGCTAATTGTCAACTGACCGAATTTCCTTAAACGCACCAAAGGAAGAGTTTTCTAAACCGATGTGTGACATGTGACTTAATGTTTGACACCAAAAGACAAGCAGGTGACTAAATGTTTGCCTTAATGGATCAACCAAGTTTCAAAACACCCTGTAACATGATGTTAGGAAACTGTACACACATTTACATTTACCAAGCAGCCGTTGTGTAATCATCGCACAGACAGGAAAAACGTCTCCTTAGTTTTAATTGAATATTCATACATAAATGTCTTGAAAGGTGCAGCTTTACTATGTGCAAACTATCAGTAATGTTTGCCTGGTACCCTATTTTCAACACACTTGTACTTATATACTACATATAACCTGTTATTACAGACTTAGTCAGGAGGTTTGGGGTGTGCGCCTGCATCTCCGCACTACGCACCATAAACAGGCGGATGAGTCCAGATCTGAGTGTTTTGACAGTTTCTGCGTCGTCCCTCTTTTCTTCTCTTCCTCCCTCTCTGTCTGTATCTATTTCCCTGTCCTATTTTTACATTTCTCTCTGCTTGCTTGCTCGCTGTCCTTGACCACAGATATCCAGAAGAAGCAGCCAGGGGAGGACTGCACCTCCAAGCCTATCCAAAGCACTGGGAGTAGCCAATCGCCAGTTTTCAGTAGCGAGACGAGCAGTAGCAGTACCCAATCCCTATTGTCGTCGCCGCCCTCTAGCTCCGAGCAGCCATCAACCGAAGAGCCCTCGCCCACGTTTCCCAGCACGAGGGAAGGTAAGATGGGGCAACCAGTGATATCCACATCAAGGAAAACAAAATAATGCAGGGTTTTATGTTCTGATTTTTTTTTAAATGTCCTAAAACAAAGACAAAAATGTTTAGGATGTATCACAGACTGGATACGTGCAGCGATATGTCCACTGCAAGCTGTTGATGAGGAATGCACCGTCTATTCTTTACGTCTTTAAATCCAGTGAGAAAGTACAGAGTGAGCTAGAGCGAGACAAACAGGAGGTAAAGTTATGACTGGGTTCAGTTCACAGGCCGGTGGGGCGCTGAACCTTTTCGACTACTCGCACCGAGGAAGCATAATTTAATCTGGAGTGCATCGCAGAACTCAGGAAATCATTTCATACTGTAATTCTCAAGAAAACATCAGCAGTGTTTCTTTTATAGATATCAGTAGTGTGACGTCTTTGAGGTCGGACCAGTCGTACAAGCACTGTGTTTACCATGTATGTCTCTGTACTGACTGTGTTATAAAGTCACCATTATTTAGTCTATTTTGGAGTTCTAAAATTGTAACCTTCTTTGAGCAAGTGAAACATGCCAATTGGGAAAGAGAATTTGATTTATTTCCGCTACAAATGGTTCAAAGAATGTTTTAGATGTTTGTTCTGTAATTTGCTTTGGAAAAGTAGTGCAATTATCTAGCCCTGCTGGATAATTAAATCTTTCAAATCGAACATCTAAAGAGTAATCTAATGACTAAATAATCGTTTTTAATAAGTGTTCATTGAAATCTCCCGTTGTGGAGTAGAAAGTATTTCTGCTTCTTTCTCAACATGACTCAACCCTCAAATATTACTCAGTAATATTAAAGATGTAAGATTCTTGTTATGACAGTCAGTCGCCTGTCTTCATTTACAAGTGGAACTAATATGGAGGACTGTTTGATGTTCAAGTGTTTGTAAAGAGGTTGCTCTTAATAGAAAAAACAAATGATTTTTCTTAAAGGGTGGTTCATCAGAACATGTAATATTTTGTTATTTTATTGTGTTTTTTCCCCTCAACATGGATGCATGGTATGGGAAGAGAACATTTAATATCTTGTCTCACACCACACGTCTCTTCATTTTCCGTCTGTAGGCGTGTCGTCCACAGAAACAGCCCAAGGCACACTCTGCACACCCACAAAACGTCCACGAGAGTCAGGTACAGTCAGCCTCTTCGTCCTGCCAGTGGCTCCGCGTGACCTGCCCCACTTTGAGCGCTAACCCTGCCGCTTGCTTTTCAGCGTCGGGCTCAGAGAGCGAGGCGACGCCAGAGAAGCGGCCACGGACAGACGAGAAGGAGGGGAGCAGCGAGGAGGCCCGCGGGACGCCCAAGCAGAAGAATCGCCGGCGCTGCTATCGCTGCCAAACCAAACTAGAGCTGGTGCAGCAGGAACTGGGCTCCTGCCGCTGTGGTCAGTACCAACACATCAATGTAGTCACGTGTCATTTTTAAAGGCTGCACGAACTTCCTCCTTCATACCACCGCTTTAAAACTGACTGACTCTGTTCACCCACTGTGGTTGAAAATGTGTCGAGCAACAAAGTCAGCTGCTGTGGTGTTTTAGGTTGACCTGAAAAACTGAAAATACATAAACCACTGCCATATAGCAGGTATGTCAGCACCTGCTTTTATTCTTACTTTTGAGCATATATTTTACTTTTTACTTTTAAAGGCACAGTTCGTAACCCAAATGAAAAAAAAAACAAGATATACTTTAAGCTGATTTAATTAAAGTGTTCATTCTTAAAGTAAATTAGTAAAATTATTAATCTTTTACAATGCTGTTGTCAGTTTACATGTGTATTTTTTGCAAACACAAGTAAAACAGGCAAGATTTTAAAATATTAAAAACTGATGAACCCCAAAAAGGCTTATTTTATAAGTCTATAATGCATGTGAATGAAACACACATTTGCATTGGCAAACCACTTAATGTTCCTTCCCAAGTAAAAAAAAAAAGCCATCAAAACACCTGTGCACATGGCACAAGTATGATGTATGTTATTATATTATTTAAAAGCTATATTCTTATTCTTATTACTGATCAATGTATCCCGATAACCGATATTGATACCAAACTGCAATTTTCACTTAAAATTAAATCTCAAATATGCCAGTGTCATATTTAGGAACCACTGGGGGAAAAAGTAGACCTTGAGTTAAGATAATTTATATAGAATTTACCAAGAGTAAATTTAACACCTTTCCTGGATCACTAAAATCTAGGATCTAGTATTATTGTACATAAACAGATAATACACCGAGCTGCGCTTTATTCAGAATCATAACATTTTCGAAATGGCCCAATATTTCTGTCCCTTTCTCTTCCATTTGGGTGAGGAAAGTAGTGCAAATCAGTTGGAGGACTCGGTAAGAGGCTTGCTTTGCTGCGTTTGTGTTTGGCAACGAGCTCTACGCGGTAAAACCACTGTGATATTTTCTCCCATGCAAAGCGGGAGCAGTGGAGCATTTATCGGGGTCACTTCCTCCCTCACCGCTCTGCTCTCTGTTTCCCTCCCAGGCTATGTATTCTGCATGCTTCACCGTCTACCCGAGCAACACGACTGTCTGTTCGACCATCTGGGCCGCGGGCGTGAGGAGGCCGTCCTCAAGATGGTGAAGCTGGACCGCAAGGTGGGCCGCTCGTGCCAACGCATCGGGGAGGAGTGCTCCTGATTGGCCACACGGTGACCAGCCATCCAGTTAGAGATGAGGCGCTTACAAAGAGGAG
>NW_023340246.1:19366793-19366925 GCF_004916995.1 Morone saxatilis | reverse complement strand
ACACACACACACACACACCATAGTGTAAATGCATGTGTTGTGTAGCGTGACAGAGCGGTGCATGTCTTGTCTCTGACAGTTCATTTCCAGTGAATGCTTGTCAATTACAAAGACACAATGTATGTATGTATG
>NW_023340246.1:19366451-19366766 GCF_004916995.1 Morone saxatilis | reverse complement strand
TGTGTGCGCGTGTGTGTGAGTGTGTGTAGCACAACACACTGAAATGACACGGATATCAATATAAATGAAATATTATATGGATGTAATTTCAACACACGTACAGTTGTGATTTATTGATACTGGATGACTTCATCCTAAAGCAATTATCAGCTGCTTTCAGTCTTTCCATGCCTGTTTATCTGTGTGTGTGTGTACGACACACACACACACACAGTATACTTAGATAATTTTGCAGTCAAAGATGCTTGATTATGCCGCATCCTCAACTCTAAAAAATCCCATTTATGCTGATTCTTGCTGTTCTTTTACTGAATC
>NW_023340246.1:19357925-19366426 GCF_004916995.1 Morone saxatilis | reverse complement strand
GTGATTGCAAATTGCCTGTCTATGTATGATATCATAACTGTTGATTTAGCTGAATGCCACAGAGGAAGGAAACATGAAATCACTGAAGCTGGTGTCTAAAACTCCTCACTTACTCAGCCATCAGTCATCTCCTCAGTGGGCACTCACAACATTTAGCTCTACCTGCTGCTGTTGCTGCTGGTAACCTCAGACGTCTAACCTGTAGATTGCAGGGTGCTTCCACATAATGCTGCATTCACCGGTCAAAAGCCTAAACAGGGACAGAGCCTAACTATGTTTCTCTGTACTGTTGAACAAACAAACAAATAGTGAGGCAGGGAGAAACTTTGAGACCAAAAAAATGCTTTGGACGGACCTGAGATCATTTAAGCGCAGAGACACATACCCTACAAAATGACACTAATGCGGCATTCCGGTGATGCTTATTAACTCATTAAATTAGCAAATCATTAATATTATCAATATTCAGCAAGTGGCCATCATTCACTGAATTTGACCAATGAAAAAAACAATGCAGGAAGTTTGCTCTGTTAGTAGTCAACATTACAGTTATTCACCAGAAATAGAACATGTGGATACATTTGTTGACGACCTTCTAAGATGATGAGGGCCTCCTGAATGCTCTGTAGGCCAGCAGGAAAAAAAGTGCCGGTAGAATTAATTACATTACTAACAGCTACATCCCATTGATGCTATTGTTCATGTTGACTTGGCATGACTTACAGTGACACCTAAACAGAACAAAGCCGTCCTTAATGTTGTTGGTTCCACCTGTGGTTTTTTTCTGCTATGACAAATAGATCTATTCACTCCTGCAAAATTGTGGGTTTTGCTGCAGTTTTCTCTCACTCCTACGTTTAATTTCTTCCCTCAAATTAACATTTCGATTATTTGATGGGAAAAATAGTTATGCACGATATTTTTAGGTTAACTTAATCGACCGCAGTAATCAAAGTTACACAACATGGCAGACAATCAATTCCTGCAGCTTGACCATTTCTTTTTCACACGTAGTTATACCTTTACCTTTGTGGCATGTCTATAAAGTACATTTACATACAACAGCAACACACACAAGTGCACACGTACCGGCAAGGATGGCGGACCAAAGCGGCAAATGTACAGCCATAAATCTAACACAGTACAAAGCAACATGAAAAAACTGTTACCAGCATCCAACTGACTACTCTTGTTATTTAGTTGGCTTCAGATGAGGATTAACGTTCACAGGTCCTTTACACTGTTCCTCAGCAATAGTTCCAAATCCCTAAGCTTGGGGCAGTAGTCACTTCATTCAAAGTCGACAGAAACAATAAATAAATAAATGGTCCATTCACCAATGTATATGGGGAAAACAGCAGTTTCAGTAGCTCTGCTCAGTTGCACATGGAGCAGACTGGCTACATAGAGACAGGCTGTGATAACAACACACACAGAGGGAGCATGATGTCAGTCTCTACTCAGGACACCATGACTATATCTTTACATAGTTGTTTGCTGCTATGTTCATGTTTTAATGCTAATATATACATATATATATATATATAACCTTTGAAATTTTAAAGTTAATACAATGTTTAACATTGTTTTAGAAGGCTGGACTGCCATTTAAGCTATCCTATCAACACTTAATAAACATTTAACACTGTGTAACATTGAGCTGATAGATTAGTGAATCTGGTAGGATTTTCTTTCATTTCTCCAAACTGATGTACTCTGACTGTCAAAAGAGCAAAACTGGCAGGTGACTTTTGTGATTTATCAGCCGCTGTAGTTGTTGAACCACAGACGGGTTCATTTCCCCAGTGTGTCTCACAAATGAGGGCCCCGGTGCCAGAGGCCAGTCTAGTTAGCCAACCTGTGGGCCCTGCTGTACAAAGAGCCTCATATAAAACATTATTATTATTATTCCCTCCCTGGGAGCTGGTTATAGCTGCTCTGAAAACTCATTTCCCTCTCCTCTTGTCCATGTGAATACCTCCTGATAGGGAGAGAGAAGGAGAAAGGAACAATAACTGCATTTCATATGACGGGAAATGAATAATTTCAACTGCGTGTGTGCATGCAACGTGTGTAAAAGTGTGTGTAAATGTGTCGTGTAGGGTATTGGGGGTGTGTGCGTGTGTGTGTGTGTGCGTGTGTGTGTTTTCCTTGTGACATTGTGGAGCGATTGGGCGTTGTAATACACCAGGCGAGCACACAGATTGGAGCATCGATCTTGTTTCCTCAAGACATGAGAGAGAAAGAGAGAGAGAGAGAGAGAGAGAGAGAGAGACAGAGAGAGAGAGGAACTGAGACCAAAACTAAGAAATAGAAAGAGAGATTGAGCTGCAAAGAAAGTTGCAATAAAGATATATGAGTTAAGACAATGGTGCATTCAGATGAACAGAATAAAGTTGGGTTGTATTTTATCTATTCACACTGTAACTCTCTGTATGAGCTCTCTAAAAGTCCATTTTAGTCACCTTGCATGAATCTCAGAACAGTCCTGCTCATTGACACATGCTGGGAAGGAAATGACAGTGAGAGATTTTAATTTTCATGTCTGCCAACCAGCCAGCTTCAGGCCACATTACATTATTTCAATGTGGCTGAAAATCTTAAGCCGTGTTTTCCTATTTTACAGGATGTACAGGAAATCTGACCAGAGGCTGATTTATCCAGGTCCGAGCCTGCCCATCAAACCTCTCTTATGTTATCAGCTTGTCCATCGTGATGAAGATGAATGGTAGCAATGAGGCGGTCATTATTACTGACTCACAGGCAAAATCTTTAAATCATCACCCACTGATCAAAAACAGCCATGAATATGTATGTAATACACAGCCAACCCTGTTAATGCTAACACTAGCTGGCTGCTGCACATGTCTCTGTATGTAGACATAAAGAGAGACAAGGTATAAATCATCAGTATGTATTACAGTAATATCCACTAATAATAATTACAGTAACACAACAGGCCTGAACTTGCAGTACGAGTGTGAAAATGTGCACAAACCAGGCAGTCATGAGTTAAAAAAGACCTGGACAATGAAGTCTATTTGAACATTTAGATCAACTGATCCCTTTGAAACTGAAATCAGGTCAAACGTTTGACCTCCCAAAAGTCCAACAGGGACCAAAGCGTCTATTTAAATACATGGGGCCAGTGTCAAGGTGTTATTTTTTCAAATCACGACTGACGGGCACGACATATTTGGCTGGCTCGGTGCACATTTTCATTTTCACATTTTCTTTGCATTTCTGATTTATTTAGATAGTGACAGCTGGAGAGAGTCAGGAAAGGAAAAGAGAGAGAGGGGATGGCATACAGCAAAGGGCCACGAGTGGAATCGAACACGAGCCACTGCGGTGAGGACTCAAGGCATTACTTTTTATTGATGCTGTTATGATATGTAGTAAATAAAATAGAAAACTACCTGATTAGAAGCACCATTTGGCTGATCTGACAGATTTTTTTAAAGGTTAAAGTCTGAGGAGCTGGGCTGTGGTAGTCATAGAGACCAAACTAACAAAACACAACAAACCAATAGTCAGTCTGGGTGTGTTTGCAGTGTGGCAGGCAGCACTGGCACCAATCAACCACAACACTTGGAACACTCTGATGAGACACACGGATAAGGTTTTGGAAACAATGCTCTTAAGGCAGACTGAACGGTGATAACTGTAATTCACTGAATTCTATCTTATTATTTATGTCTGCTCCTTTACATAGCACATCCTGCCTGAAATCTGAACAAGCACCTGCACTGGGACAACTGACATTCAGCGATTATAGAGAGAGAGAGAGAGAGAGAGAGAGAGAGAGAGAGAGGAGCACACACAGAGAGGCAGAGTGTCCATTCAGTATTCAATGAACCAACAGATTGTTTCCTCTCATGTTTGGACTTCTGAAGGCAGAAACTCCATAAAGATCCCCTGCCAACCTGCCTGAGGACACAGGCACACTCCAACCATGCTGCTTCAAAGGCTTTCTCAGTGTGTGCGTGTGTGTGTGTGTGTGTGCGTGTGTGCGTGTGTGTGCGTTATCACTTCTGTGGAAGAAATACAATTTTTTCCTGTGTGCACATGCAGATGAGGGTGTGATCCTGCATATAAGCGTTTCTGTGTGTGTGTGTGTGTGTGTGTGTGTGAGTACCATGCCTTGTACAGGAAGTAGTCGTGCTAGGTAAACAGGAGTGCAGGCTAATCCTGTGAGGAATGGGAATTCTGCATTAGCATTTGAATAGCGCACAGTGCCACGAGTACTGCTGACAAAACTAACACACATCCTCAGCCCTGGCTTACACACACACACACACACACACACACAAATGCACTGCATGTATTCAGAGGAGAAGAGGAAGATTTTTATAGCAGTCAGAAACATGTAGCTTATGTGTACACAGGAAAAATAACCACCTGCTGATTGTTTTTACCATGCTGGAGCTTTATCCACTGAGCTACAACTTGCTTCCATTTACACACCTCTCACATGCAAGCTGCCACACACAACCACAGGCTGCATTTACATGCACATTAATAATGTGATTATACTGTAATTAGACCAATAATGAGGTTAAGAGCCAACATAAACAACATCTGATTACAAGCAAGTGTGCATAATCGCAGGAACATGTGCGGTTGTCTGGATGAAGTTTACCTGTGCTACTGTGCAATAATGATGAAGAGTTTCCCCAAATGTCTGAGCCCTTTCCAGGAACCTTTATAGCATCTCATGTGTTATAACAGCCTGAACTTCAGAATCAGAATCAGGTTTTATTGGAAACATTTACAATAAAAATAGGACAAACATTGTTCAAAATACACTTGTAGGTTCAGCGTATCCTTCCATCCGCATTCAGACTACAGCCACGCACTGGTTGTCACTGATGTTAATGTTTGAACTTGAACTTTATGACATCAGTTTTGTTGATGGGGAAACAACCCGAGGGCTGGAGCGGTGCAGGTTGAGGAGCAGGATATACCACAGCACAGACGCTCACCTCAGCGGCAGACGGACGTGTTCCCACACAGTCAGCAGCGTGTGCCGTCTTTACAGCTGGCCCGGTCGTAAACTGTGGGCTGCATGCCCCCTCACAGACATGGGCTTATGACGTGGTGTGGCCCCTCTCAGCTGTGTGGCTACAGAACGTATATTTTGCATTTACGGGAACAGGCAGGAGAGTGTGTGATCAAAAATTGTACGAGAATATCAGGTTTTGACTTTTAGCGTGTTATATATCTCATTAAATGAAACCTATGAGACTGAGCAGCCTGCTTTGTTTTAGCGAGCTCAGGAGGACCTTCCATCTTTACGAGAGAAAATGTGGTTATGGTTCAAATGTTGCTCTAATTAAGATTGTATCAGATCCCTGGTCCTGTTTTTAACTCGTGTTTGACTACCACTGCAACTCAACTGGCCCAATTTAGGTTTCTGTTTTTTATGATAGGAACAGACGGTGCCCTTGGTAATGAGGCGCTCTGTAGCTGCTGAAGGATTCTACACTTTTACACTGGGTGTGAAGAACTGAAGGATTAAGTTGGCAGGTCTGCATCTGGCACGGGTATTAGCCGAGGTGTGTTACAGCATGAGTGTCCTGACTTAAAAATTATACACTTTCTCATGCTCCCACACACACACACACACACACACAGTCCTGCTGAATGAACACAGTTTCTCTCATTCACTCACATCTAAGAGAACAAGTCCACACAAGACAGAGTCTATTTTTTCTTCTTCTCCTGATCAGCTAAGTGGTTGCAGCTGTTTCTAGCCCTTCTACTCAAGTACTTTAATTACATTTCAAATTTCATATTTAAGGCATTTAGCTGAGGATCTTATCCAGTCAAGTTACAAAGAGAGCAACAGCAGATTAAGCTTCAGTGCCTCCTCCACCATTTGAAAAACCCACTCCTACTAATACAAAGTTAAGGCCAACCTCAAAATTGAGACAGAGTGTGGCTCTTCTTAAGAACTGTTGATGTCTTAAGAGCTTTGTTGATACATAATTATCATACTTGTATTGACAGGAGTCTCGATTTTTCACAAATTAACTGACTTTCTCCAAAATGGAGAAAAGCATGTATCAACTAATCCTTTTCATCATCACTTTAGAACCAGCCCTAACCTCGGCTCTGACTGCCCGTCTCTCACTGCCTGTGACTTTGTGGTCGAGTGATTTGCAGCTCTCACTGAAACTGAGTGGGAGGCAGAAACTCCGCCTATAGATTTCTCTCCCTATCTTTCCCCATCGAGGTTCTGTCCTTCCTCACCTGTCCACTGCGGGCTACTGCACAGATCCATGGATGCACCAACTGTGAGATTCTGGGCCGATACCGATCCAGGTGTTTGAAATAATAATTCATTTTGCCAGTGGTGGATAGTGATGTCGGTGCTTTTGTGCCAGGGAAATAACGGAAGCAACGAACACAAGCAATCTCTGCCTTGCTGAAGCTCAGTCGGTGTTTCTTCTCCTTCCAGATGTGAGGCACAGAGCTGAACAGCTGCTCACCGCTTTGATTGCAATTTGTGCCCGGCGCTGAGAAGCGGAGGTGATTAGTAGATGGTGATATCGCTGAATGCCATCTGATCTGCCAATAGGCCGAGGTCAGTCAACAAGGCGGATATGTGCCAATTTCAGTGTTGGGCTGATATATCGGTGCATCCCTAGTCTACGCTAACACACAGCACCTGTACGCTCTGTGACATCATGTCTGGGTCCTCCACACAGCTTCATACCGCACCGACTCCCACTGAACACCAAACTAAGTTTCAGTTCCAAGACCACCTGCAGCACAAGCAGCCGTTAACCAGGACAGGACAAACTGTCTTGTGGTACAAGAAGGTACACTTTTGGAAACTACCAGGAACGCGGAGAGATGAGCGGAGAGCTATCAGAATTTAAATGCGGCTCTTTGCAGCATTTCTGTATTTCTGTTTGTCTCTACATAAACCCTTGTCACCTTGACACAGACTGCTGAGTGTGTGTGTGGTGGAGGCGCTGAATATGCAGCAGCCCTCACACACAGAAACGCACCGCACACACACACACACGCACGCACACTGATACAATGGTGTTCCCATCTAAACATCTTTCGTCTTGATGCCTTTGAAATATTCATTCAATTGGTGGCATTAAAGTACAATGAACTGGGTGGATTTTCCCTATGCAGCACAGTGACTCAAAAATAAAGCAATACATTCTGATTCTGGTACAAGTAACTTTCATTATTCAAATAAGTGGCAGCAGAACACACTGATGACATTCATTTCTTTATGAATTTGGGCTGTTTCTTTAAATGTGGGCTGTTTTAGCTTGTATAGTTTGTGTGTGTGTGTGTGTGTCTGGTAGCGGGTCAATAAAACAAGGTAAGAGAGGCAGGATCAATACAATTTATCCCACCAGTCACAGTGAACATGCTGCGGGTGTTTTGCATAGCAGACACCCTGCGGCGCACGCTGGGCACAGGCACCGAGCCGGGTCGCAAATCAACCGGATTATCTTCAAAAGGAGCCAAAGTAATGTGATTTTATACAATTATAAAAGCTCCTATAGTGGATGTATGGGTATTGTAGGAGTAGCACGTGTAATGTAAATCACAGGAAGTAAAAAAAATAAATAAAAAATCAAGTTGAGTATTACATCATTATATATAGAGTCACTACAGAGAGGAATATTGTAGGATTACATAGGAATATCTTAAATGCTCACTGATGCCAAAGACTTTTTTAAGTTACAACACAGCAGATTTCCTTTAGTTTGCATTAGGAGCTGGAAGAAACACAAGACAGAGAAAATAGCTCAAATAACTTAGTACATTTACTCATTTACCTGAATTTAGCTCTTAATGTTTGACACTTCTGGTTACATTTGGGTGTGAATTTTGCCTACATTTCATAAGGAAACGTTGTACCTTTTAGAGTTAGTTGCAGATGAAGAATTCCTCTTCTAAACATGAAAAGACAGTCTCATGAAATAGGAATATCTGCAATATGAACTACTCATTAGTGCCAATTAGCTGCACCTGTTCCAACCACAACAACTAAACACATCAACTTACTTTCCTCAAGTACATGAATCTCTTTGCTTTTATTCAAACTGTAACTACATTTGCTGAAGACTCAAGAACACTTTTTTTCCCACCACTGAATCACAAACTGTCACTGAGCTTTGGGAGGAAACGCAGATATGAGAGCCAGGGCTACCGGGGATGGAAACACCATAAACAAACAACCGCTATGTCACAATAAAGTCCTTACTGCTGCACTTTAACTCCGGACACGGTGATGTTACGGGTTTACTGAAGGGGATCAGCCTACAGTGTGTGTGACTGCTGTGAACTCCACACACACACAGTCAGTCCCTACAGGGACACCACAGCCAATTTGTCTTTGGGACACACACTCACACACACACACTCAGTTCCAGCCGCGTCCACACACAGTAGCAGAAGTGGCACTAAGTGTACTTCACCTGGTTGTACGCTGTCTCTCCACCTCCTCCTGCTCCTCCTCCTCC
>NW_023340246.1:19357402-19357825 GCF_004916995.1 Morone saxatilis | reverse complement strand
GTGGGGGGGCCAACAGGGGGCCTGGTGGTTGTTCTGCGGAGCCACGTTCAGTATCGCATGTTCACACACACAGCCTTAACCCAACCCCCCAGTCTTCAGAGGAAGGACGCCGCAGAGACGAATCCAGTTAGTCATACATCATGCACAGCTCCGCTGTTTGTCGCCACGGTTTCCTCCTCTTTGCTCATGCTCCTTTTTTTCAGAACAGGAAGTTATGGAAGATGAACTGTTGTAGCGTTCGGCTGAACTGATCCGTTTTGGATTGTCATTCGACAATTTGTTTTGTTATATTTTTATTTTTTTTCCATTTCTTGGTCGCGGGTGAGGGGTCTAGCTCTACCCCACGACCACTCCTCAGGTCGTCATCAAGGGGTTGGAGTATCAAACCTGTAACCCCGCCTTCCTCTTCTTCTTCTTCTTTTT
>NW_023340246.1:19350549-19357325 GCF_004916995.1 Morone saxatilis | reverse complement strand
AAGGATGCTGTCATGGTTTGATTTATTTTTTTCCTCTTTTTTTTTTTTTTTTTTCTCGTGTGGCCGTCATGGTGATTAGCTCTGTTTTTACTGCTTAACCACGGTGTCGTGGAGGACAATACAGCCAATCCCTGCCTCTGCTCACATGGACTGTTGACAAAAAGAAAAATACAAATAAATATAAAAAAAACACACTAATGGACATGAGTCACTCGGATAAATCCTCTGTGTAGCAGATCCTCTTCTCCCTCTTTCCCTTCCCCTTTTTCAATTTACTGAGTAGTACTGTTGTTTTACATAAAGGGGAATACGACTGAATTTTTGTATTCAAATGAAGAGTTCTTCGCCAAAACGCCATGTGTTCGTTTATATAAAGAGTTACCCAGAGTTCCTCACGGAGTTGTTGACCATCAGAGTGCAAAACTGAATACATAACTTACTTACTACCCTTTAAATTGTTCTATAATTTATTTCTTATTTTGTGTTTTGTGGGTAGGATTAGATGTCATTTAATTTTCGGGGATCTATTTGAAATATAATTCTTGAAATGTTATAATTTCTCTTTTTTCTTTTTTACATCATTTCCGCTAATGAGCGTTCACTAAATCGAAGAGAGAGAGAGAGAGAGAGATGGGTTTCGTCCCACAGTTTAAATCGGTGATGTCATATTGATACACAGCACAAGTGAAAAAGGCTCAGAAATTAACCAAAAGCTGGTTAAGTTGGAGACGTTATACAGCTAAAGCAAAAATACAAATGGGGTTATTATGGCTGGACTCTTTAACTCGCCACTTCAGCAAAGTAATCAACCATAATTGGTTCTGTTCAGTTCAGTTTTGCTTTTAATTAACCTTTACTGAGGGTGTATGTAGATGTTAAGATCAAACGTGACCTTAAGGCTCCCAGCGGTCCATTGGGTATTTCTTGTTTTCTGTCGGACCCTGACGAGGTTGTACGTCTCTTGACATCACAGGTTCAAACTGTCTGCAGTGTCTGTTGCCTCAGCTGGTTTTGGCTGCAGAAATAACATGTGAATTCTCAAATTGAGTGGTTTCCCCTATTCCTCATACGTTTTTGTCATTGTTTGTCTCTTAATCAGCGTACACAGTCTGACTGCTTGGACTTTGTGCTGTGCATATTGTTCAGTTACACACCTCTCTTCCTGATTCTCCTGAAGGGGCGTTCTACCCAAATCAACTTTTGTGACGTTGCAGCATCCGACCTTTTCCTTCAAAATTTAAATCTTAGTCGTACGTTTTGGCATTAAGCACGCATTGCAGGTGCATTTAAAACTACTTTTGTTTGATTAAGGTACGAAATCTCCATTTAAAAACGTACTGTGCAGCATCACAGGAAGTGCAATCTGATGATGTTCAATCGTTGATTGCTGTTTTTCAATTTGGAGAAGTAAGAAACATGAAGCAGTAGATTTCCTTGAATGGCAGGAAAATCAGAAAGCGTCCTTTATTGCAAATGAACTTTGGAAAAGTTGATTCAGGTGGAGAGCCCTTTATAACCAGACACCACTTAACTATGCTAATCCTCATGCACAAGTTATTGTTTCTACTCTCCATCACCTCTCCCCACCCCGCTCGTCTTTTCCAATGAGAACACAGCGAAGGTTAAAGGGAGCTCGGCTGGTTCTTATTTTGATATTTTGAAAAATGTGTTCCTTTTTTGAGTGCTAATGAGAAATGGAAGAAATGGAATATCTTTCTGTACCTTTTAGAGAAAAAAAAATTATTTAACCTTATATCAGTTTGAGTTACTTACACCCTAGCATAGAGTGGCATATTTAGTTAAATGTATAAAAAAGCAAGAACATAATTCTGTCCTATTTTCTCCTTTTAATTTTATCGTGTTCCATTTTCTGCTGAGGAAAATAAACTGGATTAGAGGATGTGCTGTGTGTTAATCTCTGTGTTTCTTTTCCCATATTAACATTTGTTTGAAACAGGATTTTTCTTTTTATCTGGAAATAAACCACGAACAGTTGCCATAATATCCATCAGTTTATTATTAGCTAAAATGCTAGAATATTGAACCTCATCTAGGTCATGATCTCCTTTAGTATTTGTTTTTCCTGCAGCAGTTTTGTTAGTTGATATTAAAACACTATTTGTTAATATGTATGATATGTTGTATAATACTCTTATGAGAGGGTGCAGGTTGGAGCTTTAACAATATCACAATATTATTGATGAACTGGAAACTGTTGGCTAATTTGGTTACCACCACAATTTAAATATAGAACACATAAAGGAGATCTAGGCATTGGCATTGTGGTTTCAAATTAGCATAACCATAAATACATTATTTCCAACACAAAAACATTTCTCATAGTCGTACTGTATCCAGGAGGATAGTAATGGCCCATCTGTGAGTGGTTTCATTGAAGTTTTTGGAAAGATGTGCTCATGAACACTGCAATAAGGTTGAAAGGTCAAGAGCAAGTAAGTGGACCTTGACTTGAGCTGGTCAACTGCTGTTTCTGAGGTCACTTAAGTCTACACGGATTTGAACAGTGAAGAAGAATTCAGATCTTAGTAAGTAAAAGTAGAAAAAGTACTGAATTGTAATAACACTGGATTCAAAGCATTAGGTGGAAGAAGTATTCACAACTTAAAGTATCAAAAGTAAAAGTATTCAGGCTCTTCAGTGCCCTCTGTTCTATTCCCATATTGGTAACATTATGTTATCTGATTATTGTTACTTATAAACATCATTTTAATGATGTAGCTGGTTAAGGTAGAGTTTATTTTAACGTCTTTATATACTTTTGGTTTCATACTTCTTGTAGCATTTGATAAACTCATCGTCTGTGTTAAATGTCTATTAATCCTAATCTGAGAAGTGATGAGCAAATAGGTAGTGGAGCAAAACCATTATTTCCATTTAAAGCTCACATTGAGTTGTGATTGGTTTGTCAGCTGATGTTTGTAATGTCAACAATGACCTGTCAAACTCAGGATTAATCTCATTGGTCGGGTCAACTAAAGTGGGCAGGGCCAAACAGCCAACATTATTTTACAGGTAAACTGATTGAGGTCAAGCTAGAGACATAAGGGAGAGTTTTTGACAATAATTTAAAGCTGGAACATATCAACTGTCTGTGTTGTGTTCACAGCTTTGACAAACAGCAGATGAGTAAGTTAACAGGGAAAACAGTTCCCTTTCAGTTGACTGCTTTGCTGAGGCGTTGTTAGCTGACGTGTTATTAGATTATATTTCTGGCAACAGACAAAGAAAATAATTTGATGGCGCTAAATGGCTGAGATAACCCTTTTTTTCCCTTAACAAAAGGTTGTAAATGTAAGTGATTTCTTACTTTTCTTCAGAAAGTTAATATAATGTACAGGGTGTCAACAGATCCTTAAATATCTTAAGGGCCTTAAAAGCAAAGTGAAACGTGACAAATACTGGACCAGTTGAGTCAATGTTTATTCAACGTTCTTATTTATAGTATAGTTATGTGTACATCACATTTCAACAATAAAGTAATTATAGTGCTTTGTGGTCCAAAAAAAGACTAAGACAAGATTATTATATTAAAGAAACACAATGCAATATAAAAAAGGGTAAAAAAAATAAAATGAGATAAAACTAAATGCTTTTTGCTCATCAGTCAACATGTACGTTTTAAATAGTCTAATAGTTTTAGAGTAATAAATGAGACTCCCTTTGTTACTGCAGGGATTCAATATGACACCTCCATGTTCTGCCAGCTGCATATCTTCAGTGTTAATGAACTCAGACACTCCGAGAGAGAAAGATGGAACCTGTGGAAAAGTCACCTTACAGGAAACTTGAATTGTATTTTTTTTTAACTCGATATATACAGTATAGGGAGCAGTGGTGGATTGTAAAAGTACATTTACTGTACTTAATACAAATTTGAGGTACTTGTGCTTTATTTTAGTCTGTACTTAGTGCAATCTTATGCAACTTAATCATCTCAGGCATGTTTCTGACAACCTAACCATCGCCTTTCAGATTACAATGTCCAGTGAAAACCATGTATCTCTAAATTTAGCGATGTTGGATGTTGATAGTAGTAAATAGTGATGAAATAGTAATAGTGATAAACTGAAGGATAAAGTTTTCCTGCAGGGGTTTAGAAAATTCTCCTACTTCTTAGGCTAAATAAACTATTCAAAAAACCCTCTTGGATTAGCTGGAATACACGTTGTCACAAAGCTGAGCTCATGAAAATGGACATTTTAAAAGTACAGGACAGCGACACTGCAAACACATGATGATCTTATAGAATATGATGCATTGCTGTAGAATAAAACAACCAAACAGTATATAAAGTAGTTAAAATGAGCTCAACCTTAAACATGTACAGCAGTAAAATGCATTGTACACATAATCCAAAAACATCTTATATAATAGTAAAACACTGACAGACACCATTGTACTGAATGCTTTTGATACTTTATGAAATAC
Organism: Morone saxatilis; assembly: GCF_004916995.1. Classification (NCBI taxonomy): domain Eukaryota; kingdom Metazoa; phylum Chordata; class Actinopteri; family Moronidae; genus Morone; species Morone saxatilis. The sequence goes on along the minus strand of NW_023340246.1, from coordinate 19,352,876 downwards.
GTTATGCTGATAATACTTACATTTACTGCAGGACTTTTACTGAAGTAAACTTTCTTCAATACTTTTTCCACCTGGCTCCAACAGCTCTGATAGCTGAACTGATCATGAAGCAGCAATCTGTCTCATCTAATGCTGCATTTATTGCAATGTTGGAAGATTGGACCCCACTGCAAGCCTTTTAGTCACATCATTTCACTGCTTTAACAACAGAAACCAGATAGCAAACAGTGTTTGTTCCTTTTAAATGGGCAGAATTAATGTTTTATTTTAATGGCTGGCTTTGCAGCCCTTTGCAGCCCTTTGGCCACTTTCTTTTCTGATAGTCCTGTAGTTCTTTTTTTTTTTTTTTTTACCAAGCAGGAGATATGGTTGCTGTCAGTAATTCCTGATATCTCTGACTTTGAATTACAACTATGAGGCTGACATGAACGTTTTAATTACGATCTGAACAACATAAACAGTAAAGCTGTCAACAAACTCAAGTGACTCACCATTTATCAATGCTGGGGGTGTTGTAATAATTAAATACAGTGCTCAACTGCGGCGGTTTGGTTTGGGTGTTTACATCTTTCTAACTGCTGCCTTCGGCTTTCAGTTTGCATCTGAAACAATGCAGCTTGACCTGTCTGAAATGTGTAAAACTGACACCAGTGAACCCTGTAAAACCTTTACAATAGTGTACCTTTCTTTACACTAAAAAGTAGATTTTAGTGAAGTAACCACACAGACTTCTAAATGCTGAAGAGGGCTCAATTTGATTTGTGTATTTTTGTTGAGTTTCCTAATAGTAGTTTTGAGACTTTTGGAGGGAACGGGACTTTAAAAAACAAATATTTAGGTTTAAAATTCCTCCACAAACTGCACACTAAACAGACGAAGGACAGTTGCTCTGCTTGCACACTAGATGGTGCACTAAGACAGTGAGCTGTGTCTTCTCCTCCTCGGGTACAGCTCTTCTGGCATGAGAAGGATCATTTTTATTTTTGTTCCACAATGTTTTATTGATAGTGCAAAGATGGAGCCACGTGCTCATTGGTGTGTCTGATAATTCACTGAAATAAAAAGTGGGAAAATTGACGGGTTTCTTCCTTTCAACTTGTCATAAAATCTGTCCTCTTCCCACCCTCCCTTTCTCCCCTTCCTCTTCCCATCTCACTCCTCTTCTTTCAGTTATTTTCTCAGTTCCTCTCTTCATCTTTTCTCTCCTCCTGTGTTCTTCTATCTGTCTTTCTCCACTCTTTTCTCCTCACATATTCAAACTCCTTAGGGTTTTTTTTTGCTCCCATCTTCTCACCTCACTTTCTTCTAGGAACAGTTATTTTTTCTTTTCCTCTCCCTTTTTTTATCCTCCTTTTCTTTCAGCCTACACAAATATTACTGGGTTAAAAATAGTCTCAGAATGGCTCACAATTAACATACACAGTATCCATGGGCAGATAATGATCCAGTAACCCAACATTAATATAAAAATAACATTAACACTGAATCAAAACTGCCCATGGCTACTGGTCTAAAGTATTGGTGCTACATTTACCCATACAGTCATTTTTAGTGTTTAATCTTTAATCTTTTCCACTCTTCTTTTCCATCTCTCTTTATTTATTGTTAAATGTCTTTATCTAAATGCCAGACAGAAGCCTTGTTTGGACATTTAGGGTTACATGACTTCTCCCCTTTCGTTCTTGCCTCTTGTCAAAAACTGCAACTATTTAAATATTTTGAATTTTGGATTATTTTCTTCCTCTTTCATCGATTTGGTCAAGAACATGTGAAGATTTGCAAGATTCAGCCTCAGTTGAACTCGTTTTGTTCGACCAACAGTCCAAAATCCAAAAGTATAGCTACAACATAAAAGAAAGGAGGAAGGGTCCGTTCCCAATCTCTTCTGGACTACACCCAAAGCTTCAGACGGACTCGGTGAATTATTCTGTTCTACTTTAGTGGAGTAGTTGTGGGTGTCGGCAGGTGGAGCTCCACGCTCTCCCATTCAAACCTTCAGGAGGGTCCAGGACACCCTCAGACAGGCACACTGATTCACACACACACACACGCACGCACACACGCGCACACGGCTGTCAGGCGTGTCAGAGAAGCGCTCGAGCCTCTGTGAGTTGAGAGAGAGAGCGCGCGCTGTGTAGTCGGTGTTTTCCAGTCAGCGGGACCGGACACACTTGCGGGTGTTAGTTAGTGCGGGTTGGCTTGGCTTTAGTGTGCTTGTTTCATTTGTTTTCTCGCTTCTATACAATGGGATTCTGACAGCAGCCGGGCTGCGGGCGCCGCCGGCTCCTCCTGACCGGAAAATGAAGCGTCTCTGTCGGAGGCTGGCG
>NW_023340246.1:19346040-19350449 GCF_004916995.1 Morone saxatilis | reverse complement strand
ATAAAAGAAGTTCATAAAGTCATTGCTACTTAAATTTATGGGGATACATGGCTCAATAGAGCTGTGACTCTCTGTCAGCCTGGCTACAGTGCTGAAGAGGAACCTAGGGTTGTTCTTATTTTCTTCTAAAGTAATATAAGTAATATAATGATTAAAATAATTATGTTACGTAAGTTAAAAAAAGACAACGTTGACTTTTTGTCTCACATGGGCCATAAACAGTGGTCTCCTGAGTATAAATCCTGTTTGTTTGAGCCATCCTTCCTCCTCAACCACTTCCACCTCTTTATACCACATCAAATCAATTTGACAAAACATCAAAACATTACGCTAGACAGGCACATACAGTAATTATGCTTAGGGGGTAACTATGCTCCACGAACAATTTATATCATCAGTCAAAGTGTTTTGCACTTTTATTTGGCATAAATAGACATGGTTGCACTGCTCAGCCTTACTTTACATTTTTCCCAGTGGCCACTTGTGGTATTGCGGTGAAAAATTACCCTGCACCACCATTATAAGCTAGAAAACCTTTTATGCACCATATGAGCAATTCTTTTTGGACTGAATTGGCACCATCTTGGTATACAGTATCTAGTTCTTATTATATATCTATGATATTTGGTCATTTGTTGACAATAAATGTAAATTTTGACCTAGCTAAACCGTGAAAGGATCATTGAAGGTATTACAGTTCATCCTGAGGGAGGACATGACTGTCTGAACCAAATTTGATGGTAATCGATCCAATAGTGTGACATTTCTCTAAAAACCTTGGAAGGTCGATCTCATGGTGGCGCTAATTAAAAAGTCAAGGGATCACCAAAGTCAGTGACCATGAATGTCCGGGTTCATGTCAATCCATCAAGTAGTTGGTGATATATCTGTCTGAATCACTTTGCTAGTGTTGCTAATAATGACTGATTTTAACAGTGAGGATCTTTTATTGAAGCTGAGCTCTCAGTGGTTGTAGATTAACACATTTAATAAAATTTAAATGTATCTGTTCTTTTAGTTGGACGCATTAAAACACTTCAGAGTCGGCGTGTATTCACAGTTCATGTATTCAAATAGTGTGAGAGAGTTATTAGGTGGACTGACAGGCAGAGCGGCGGTGTTTGAGCGAGGCCACATGGATGTAGAAAAAGGCCGATGGTTGTGCTTAATTCCCCTTTGGGAAAAAAAAAAATCCCCTAATGATGCAATCATCCAGGAGTCTGCCTCCCGCCAATCACCTGTCAAATTATGAAAAGCGCTGTTTGTGGTTTTAATCTCGCTGAATGCCATTCAACAATTTTCTATGCAGAACATTAGAGCGTAACATGAATTAATCAGAGGGAGAAGAAATCAATCGAGCCCTGACATTTCGAACCGCGCAGCACGACTCCTCAAACACACACTCACACACACACTCACGCACACCTACACAGCTGCCGTCGAGAGATGTAATAATGAATCTGTGTGTTGTGATTACGTCCTTCAGTGTGTGTGTGTATGTGTGAGTGTGTTTTCACAGAGAGGGCATACTTCTCTGTCTTTATTAGTTTTTATTACTTCTCCCGTTCGTTGTTTGATAACGGCACACTGTGTTTATATCTGCTTGTGTGTCGCTGCGGTTTCAACATGATATTTATTTCATTTCTGTTAGTTTACCTGGGCTGAAATACCAAAAAATATAATTTGTTTGAGGGAAGCTTGATGCAGAGCGAAGGTGAAAGAGAGGGTGAGTCGATGTGTGTGTGTGAGAGAGAGAGAGAGAAAGTAAGAGCGAGGGAGAGGAGACAGAGAGAAATAGAAGAAAAGAATGAGCACATTTTGTATTTTGTCGCTTCCCCTAAGTTTGTTTTTATTCATGGCTTTTGCAGAGGGTGAATTATTGCTCTGCTTCCAGACTGCTTGCTCTGCAGTGTTTGCTGAGCATCCCCCACCACAACACACACACGCACACACACGCACGCACGCACACACAGTCCTAGGCATTTATATTCACCAGTGAAGGTAGAATTTGCGGGAGAAGGTGAGGAATTTTGAACAGCTGTGATTGGATAAACAGTTTCCCAGTCTGCTGTCCACTGGGATATATGTATGGATTAGAGGGGGAGTGAGAGAAGGAGAGAGAGAGCGGTAATATCCTATGGCAACAACGGCGCCTGAATTGTTGATGTGGTGTTATTTTGTAGAGGAGCATGGGAACATCCTGGTGACCGTATTGTACACTAGATGTAACCCGCCTAGGAACACAGAAAGACTGCTTCCAAATATTGATTACAATTCACTGGCAATGTAGGAAGTAATGCGATGTTCATGTAGAACAGGGGAGGTGCAGAAGCATGGACAAGGTGGTGGATGGTTGTTTTTGTATTCAGTTTTTCAATTCCAACACTGGATTCATGCCCAGTCTCCTTTGTACGTGCGGACAGTGCAGTTGCAAAGTTCCGGAAAATGGAAGTCAAAGCAGGAAACTGTGAATAATTTTATCTTGAATTTAAAAAAGTGACTGCTTTGTTTCGCAGATGGCTGTGATTGACTGGTGGCATCACAGCAACACAACACAGAAGTAAAATACAACACAGTTCTATTTTGTAGCTACAAGCTTACTGCTTGAGCTCAAGTCTAAGTTGTGCTTTGGAAAGAAAAGCTGCACACAAAGCCTTTTTTTGTCTTTATATTTAAAGAGAGTCAATATAAATTGATGCTTTGACTTGCAGTTTGCAGTGTGTGTCAGACACAAATGTTGCACATTCAGTTTTTTTCCCTAATCTTAAGCAGCAGGCACTAGATGTGTCATTATTTGAGTAATTACATGCCACACTAAACACTGACAGTTCATTTGTATGAAAACATTGTAATATCCACTATTATACCCACATTTATATGATGGTTGAATAACATCCAGTTTGAAATAAATTCAGATGGACACATTTTGAACATAAATGGTGGTGTAGATGAAGGGGTAATTGAGTTCATTGAACTGGGCTATGGGTCTTACAAAGAAGGTTGGGAACCACTGCCTTAGAGTGGATTAACTGGCTTATAAAATTGAAACTTGCCAGAAATATCAGATTGACCTGCTAGGGGACCATAAGGCAAAAATGAGCTCTGGGCGGTGAGCATTGGCAGATATCAAGAGTGAATATTTTATATATATATATACAGTATGTTCCCCCAAAACATAACACAACACAAAATAATGATACATCTAGAGATTTAGATACAGAAATTATTTTAGATATTAATGATCACATTATTTTGTAGGTTGTGAGTAGAGTTTCTGACAATATTTCAGTGTATTCAGTATTTCAATAATGTATACTACATTGTTTTAGTAGCATATATAAAACCATTGTTGCAGTTCCTAATTACTGATTTGCAGTATATCAGTAGGTTCTAACAGTATTCCAGTGTGTATTTCTTGCATCAGTTTTCTCTCTGAGGCGTCTCATATGTGTGTGTGAAGGGTAAAATGTGCATCTGTACAAGGTAACGTTTAAATTACATCCCATCTGTCTCCTCATACATATGCATGCAAAACACACACACACACACACGCGCGCACACACACACCCACACACGCACACGCACACACACACACACAGATGTACGGCCTTGGTTGTTTTTTCTCTACAGTTTTGAGCTCAGTGGTTGAACAGAGACAGAACGCCTTGCAGAGCTGCAAAGAAAAATACTTTAAATTCAAGGAGAATTTTAGATTTAAACACCTACAAACATATTCTCTCTCTCCCTCTCTGTGTGTGTTTATCTCCTGCTCTCTCTACCACTCTCTCCGTATGCTTTATGGTTTGTGCTTTTATCCCTCTGCTCTTTGCAGTACCATGAATATGCGATGTGATCCTCTCTTGATCCCTGTGGGGAAGTTCTGCCTCGTCTCCTCTCTGCCGCCTCCTCAGGTGGGGGCCAGAGGTCAGAGGTCAGAGGTCAGGCTCACCTACAGAGCAGTCACAACCTGGTGCTGGACGGTCCTTCAGCTGGACTGTACGTCTCCTGGTTTAAGACGAGGAGGAAGGCTTCTTTTAGGTTTATTTTTCAGTGACATTTTTAAATTAAGATGTTTTGAATTAAGATACATGTCTGTTTATGTGTGTATGCCAGGCATTTGTTGTTATTCCATACTGAATGAATATGTGTGTGTGTGTGTATGTGTGTCTAAACACAAAATTTAAGGTCAAATCCAGAGGGAAACAAACCTTTCTGCTTTCTGCTTCTTCAAATATTACTAAACTATAATGTGACTGGTTTCCACTGTGTATGTCTGTGTGCAGTCATGGGACCCCACATAATGCATGCACCCTTTCTGTGCTTCTAAAGGGAAGACGAGTGTTGAGCTTTTTCTCCATTTAGATGTAGAGATAGAAAACACACACACGTTCGCACACACACACACACAC
>NW_023340246.1:19342274-19345940 GCF_004916995.1 Morone saxatilis | reverse complement strand
GTGTGTTATGAGATATGATATGGGTAGGTGTGTGTGTGTGTGTGTGTGTGTGTGTGTGTGTGTTTGTGTGTGTGCGCACACTTTTTTGAGGATGCTTATTCATACTTTTTTTTTGCAATTTTTCACCTGATAATTCCAGGAACTGTCAAGAACTAAACTCATCAGGGCCTAAAAGTCCCTTCATGCATATTTTCAAAATGCAGATAAAGTTCTTGAGCTTCTAAAAAGATTGCTATAAGATCGGGTAGCAGAATTCAAGTTTGTGTGTGTGTGTTTAGGTGGTTGTGTGTGTTTGTACGTATGTCATAGACAGAGATGTATGAGCTGGAACAGAAAACAATGTAGAAACCAAACAAGCACCGCTGCTGCAGGGAGAGATCTATACACACCCTTAATTGATGACTGAGCAGTGTGTGTGTGTGTGAGAGAGAGACAGTGTTGAAGGGAGAGGAGAGGGAGAAAGAGGAGAAGGTGTTTGTCTTGGTGTGTGTGTGTGTGTGTGCGTAGTATTGACGTAGCGATGCTCTCTCCAGACCTAAGCTCAATAAGCCCCGGCTTCAAACAAACAGAAACCACTTCACACAGGAGAAGAGCAGAGAAGGAAGGAAAGACGAGGAGGTGAAAATAAATGAAGGCTTAGCAGAAGAGAGAGGAGTGAGACGGCGTAGAATAACCGGGGAGACGAGGTGATGTAGGCAGAAAGAAGGGTGGATGAGGGAAGAGGTGAGGACTGGAAATGAGAGGGCGGGTAGAGGGAAGATGGGCAAAAGAAGGAAAAGAGGAAAGGAGGGGGACAAGAAATGAAAAAAACTGATGTGACCAGTTTTTTAATCTCAGATGAGCAGCAATGTGTAAAAGCGAAGAATGATTTTTATTTTTTTTTTCAGTTCAGTTTCTCATACTTAGAAGTAATTACAGAACAAATTGCTCCGATCAGAACTGTTTTGTTTTACATCATTTTGACTACGCTCACACAAAAATCGGATTGTTTCACACACTGTGACCCCCGTGTAAACAATCATATCAAAATGAATTCATTCAGACTTTTATGCCAGTCTAGATTGACATTCTTCATGCAGGTCAATTTAGGACTGGGAACTGTTCACAGTAGAATCTGAAATGGGCCACTTTAAAAATGTAACGTGAACAGTCAAACAACAACAACAACAACGTCAACAACAGAAAAATCTGATCTGAAGCAGTGAATCAGACTAACAGTGTGAACGTTGTCCTTGTTTCAGTCTTAGCAGTCATGTACACACAGTTTAACTGTCTGGTTATTCTCTGTAGGTGTTTGGTTTGGACTGATGTCACTTAAAGGTCCCCTGTAGATTTTCTTACCACTAGTAGTGCTATGGAGCAATGATTAGAGCAAAGTTTTCTTTTGTATTTACACAGATCTTTTGTAGAACGTCTGTTTTAAACACGCCTCCCTGACAGATATCATCCAATCAGCTTGCACGCAGGGCCGCACAATGCGATGTTGAGATTTATGACTGACAGTTACCCATAACAACCTTCCCTTAAGTTTGAATTATATTATATTTATTATATATATATTATATTTAATTATATAGTGTGATTTCCACTAGACACAAAACTATTTCCCACATACAGTTTTACACTATTCTGCAGATTGTTGTGATATTAATGCAATAATGAATGTACTACAAGCAATGTGCCGGCGAGTCAGGGAAGAATAAGGCTGCTAGCTGATGTAAGTGTGGATGTAAAAGATGCAATATTTCAGTAAATCAGCTTTTTAAATATTCTATGAACAAAGAAATGCATCAACATGTTTATATATTAACGCAGACAGTTTACATAATGTATGAATGCTCAAGAAGAGCCTGCTAACAACACTAGTTCCAAAAACTGTCCGGCATTATGGGCCTCGTAAAACAACTACAAAAAACAACAAAGCAAACCAAACAAAAAATATGATTGATTTCTTTAAAAAAAAACACGAGACAGATACACTAAGTTTGGGGAGTGAACTTTACTCTTGAACTTACTCTACCCTTGAACCCACTCCCACTCTCTTACTAGTACTTGCATACATTTTCACAAATTAATTATCATTACCAAAATATATCAAACTCCAATTTCTCAAGATCAAGGTTTAGTAATCTCATTATCTGAAGACAGCCAAATATAAAAGCCGTTAGTTGAAGCAAACTTTGAATTTTATCTGTCAGTGCAGTTTCTGCCTGTTCCACCCTGATTACAGCAGGATGTGAAGCGTTGATCAATCGTTTTCTCTGACTGTGTCTTCACCGCTTTGGTTTCTCTTCAATGAGTCAGACTATAAAGGGCAACGCCACCCCGAGACGCTCTGATGGCAATCTCAAGATCTAAAGTCACGATCTGACAAAACAGTTTTCAGTTTCATAGGATAACAAGATAGTTAGTTGTGACCTGAAGATAAGAGAAGTTTGATAACTCGTTGTGGCACAAAAACTAATTGGCAAAGCTTGAGATAACGGGATTAGAAAACAGCCTATGTAAATTAGGTCTTTCTTGCTGTGAGAAATTTAAACAATCCTGCAGATTCTTCTCTTTTTTAATGTTTTATGCAGCGTCTGGCCCGTCTGGACTGCAACTAATCCCACCTTTTTCTGTTCTCTGTTGTTGTTTTATTTTCTTACTCTGCATAATCAGTCCTCTGGATGCTTGCCTCTTACCTGTTTGTGTCGGATGTTTTGGATGGAATAATGGATTTCACTGTCTGTGCTGCATAATGCTTAATCTGGAACTAAAAATGCATATTCATATGTTTGTTGTATTGCTGCAAAGGATTTTTCTTTTTGCCTATTTTGCATGACCAAAGCTCGGAAATAATAACCAGCATTTTCAGCTTATTTTTCTATTCCACATTTTTTTGTTGACTTTATGTTATTAGAGCATTATTGAACTAGAAGTTACTAAATGTGTTTTTGAGTTTGCCCTGGGCAAAATGGCAGCAGTATGATGTTACAGAATCAACATTCACTGAGGGAAGAGGAATAAAGTAAGTAAGAAAAAGGCAAAGGGGGGAAAAAAATCATAATATCTGATTTAACTTATGCTCAGCTCAACAATCTTTTTGTTTAATCCCACCTCTGTAACCCAAGTCAGATAATTTTGAAATTGGAGGAGATGAAGGATGATATTGTTCTTACCTTGGTAATAATGCCCCCGATAACTGTCAACTCTCCGGCTTTAATCTCGCCTTTGATAGATAATTTAAGAAGAGAATAAAATAATTGAGATATCACATTTGTTTTGCTGCTTTGTTACAGTTGTTACAGAGGTAATACATCACAATATAATAGAGGGCTTGACATGTGTGTGCGTGTTTGTGTGTATGTGTGCGAGGCAGAGAGGTTATTGTTCATGCTGTGCACATGAACAGGGGATAATAAAGAGGAGGCGCACACACTCACTCCATATATGATTTATACCCTGGATACAATGGGTAATTCATCATCTGACTGGGACACATATTAAGGTTAAGAGACACTGAGGAAGAGAGAGATCTTAGTAGTATGTGGTTTATCAGAAATAACAGCGGCAGTAAATTGAAAACTTGATTTGTAATGTCTGGTTTTCTGAAACTACACACTGTTCTCAGACTGTATCTTCTATTTTCTTATCCATGTGCTGGATGGCCTGTGACTCTCCCTC
>NW_023340246.1:19342024-19342174 GCF_004916995.1 Morone saxatilis | reverse complement strand
GTGTGATTGTGTATGAGTGTGTGTTTTGTAAATAGGATAAAATCCAGAGGACCTTGAACGCAGCCTCTCCTGAGCTCCTAGCGAGACGAGACGCAAACAAATCTTACAGGGAGGCGAGAAGGCCGCAGGTGGGTGGGTGTGTGTGTGTGT
>NW_023340246.1:19341481-19341975 GCF_004916995.1 Morone saxatilis | reverse complement strand
GTGTGTGTGTGTGTGTGAAACTCAGACAAGCTTAATCGCACCCCGCCCTTGTCGTCTCGCTCCTTCTCTCATCTCGTCCTCTCTCCACTGCACTCCTCTCCTCTTTTCTTGTCTACTTTTCTCTCCTCTCCTCTCCTTCCTTGTGCCCCTCTTCCTCTTTACTCTCCCCTTTATCCGTTTCCTCTCATTCCTTTTTCATCTCTTCTCCTCGTCTCTGTCTTTACTGACTTGTCCTCTCCTCTTCGCTCCTCTTTCCCCCCTCCTTTCTTGTTCCTCGTGTGTCTTTCTCCTGCTCCTCATCTCTTTCACCATTTCAATCTTGTCCATCTTCTATTCCCCCATATCTTCACTTTGATTATTTTCTCCAACTACCTCATTCCTCTTGTCTTCCTCCTCTGTGAGTTTTTATCCTTTACCTTCATTTTTCCTCTTCTCTTTCTCCCTCTTCTCCTCTTGTCTTTATTCCATCATCTTGCCTTCCCAATTCATATCTT
>NW_023340246.1:19323547-19341405 GCF_004916995.1 Morone saxatilis | reverse complement strand
TCTTCCTCTTTTCTTTCTTTCTTTCTTCTCTCTCTTCCTGTCTGCTTCCATCCTTTTGTTCCCTTGCTATCGTCTTCCCTCTCTCTCATCCACATTTTTTTTTCTATTTTCACCTTTTTATTTCCCATTTTGTCTCTTTCTTCTCTCCCTGTCTTTTTCTCACTCAATCTATCTCTCCTACCCTATTCTCTATCCCCTCCTCTGTCCTTCTTTCTGTCTTTATTTTTTCCCTTTTTTCTCCATCCCTCCTTACCCTTTATCTTCTCCTATATTCCTTGCCTCCCACTTTCCCTCCCACTTCTTTTGTCCTCTTTCCCTCTGTTCTCTACCTCCCTCTCTTTCCATCCATCCATCCCTCCATCCTCCCCCTTTTCTCTCTCTCTCTCCCCCTCCCTCTTGTTCTTCATGCTTTGTTGTTACAGCCACCAGGGGAAGAACTAGCAACACAGACTAACACACACACACACAGAAAGAGTCTGACTCCCAGCCCTCTAATGGCCCCATTTAGACAATGTGTCGCATCAGCAAGTCGTATGGCTGAATAATGAGGAGAGAAGAAGAAGGAGGAGGAGGAGGAGGACAAGAGAAGAAGAAGATGAGGAGTGTCAGTTGTTTTCCGCATCCCTCCATCCAGACTGCTGCTCCACCGTTAACGTTGTTCTGTTACACACACCATCAGCACTGTGACCCTGTGTGTGTGTGTGTGTGTGTGTGTGTCTATTCATCTCCACTATGTGCCAGTGTGTGTGGTCGTTGGGGAGAAATATGGCCTCTGGGGTTTTTGCTGAAGCTCCTGTGTTACGTTTATGATAGGGCAAAAGAGAGAGAGAGAGAGAATGATAATGTACATTCTTTTTATCTCTCGCCCTCAAAGCAGCATCCTCTCTCTCTCTTTCTCTCTCTCTCTCTCTCTCTTATGCATTACACAAACACACACAGAAACCCACACTCCCTCTCTGTCAACTGAAACACACTCCTCAGCCTCTCCAAAGATACCTACAAGCACACACACTCATAAATGATCCACAAACACATTTACTCTCTCAGTCGTTCAGACAACACACACACACACACACACACACACACACACTATACACTCCTTCCTGCATGCAAACAGGCATCTGTACTGTCTCATGAATGATCTACGCTCTCTTTAAAACTACACACACACTCACAGCAGAGCTCAGACAGACAGAAAGTGCAGCTGTAGCTATTTTTTGTTCTAAAGTCGCTGCCACTTTGTGTTTTTCTCCACCAGCTGTTAGAAGCTGAGCAGGATTTATATGCTACATTAACACTTTACATCTCATTTTATAACTTTTGTATTTTCTGGAGAAGTCGGCAGTTTCTGCAGAGTTGGTTGTTTCTTCTGTGCAGAATAACATGAAGGAGGACTGACTCTTACTGTGCCTCACACTGAGAACTTGGTCTCTGATTAGCATATTAACGGGCCATATAGCTGCTGTTGTATGCTTTAGCCCATTAACTACAAACTGCATATGTTTTATTTAAGTTCATTTAATTTATTTATTTATAATGATAACACACATTAATCGACATTTCTGTGAATGTGCCAGCTGGCTCGTTTTCAACTGCAGTCTTTTTGGGGAAATGTTTTTATGAGGTGAACGTTAAACAGACAGCAAGAAAACAAAATGCCAACAAAGACAGCCACAGCAATATAATAAGCCTTTTCAGAACCAAGAAAATGCAGAGCAACAGGAAACAGCTAAACTTTAATACAGTAATACAGTAACAATATCCACTATTCACTATATGTAGCCATATAATACAATCAACACAAAGCAACAAAACACAGCCAAGAAATGCAGATTTTAATCATGTTTTTGACGCATGCAGACATGCAATAAGAAATAAGACATGAATAAAATGTGATCATAATGTTGATCTTGATACAGTATTAAAAGTTAGTAAAATGGTAATATCATACACCTAACACATAAGACGACCATACCACATTATTAATAAAGTATTAGTGAATATGCCAGGCCATGCAAAGCAAAGGAACATGGGACAAATTAGCAGCAGGTCAGCCTATAATAACAACAACAATAATAAAATTGGCAATTGTAGATGAAAAATGTTCACGTCTGACTTTGCAGAAGTTGGGCCTTGAGACTGTGTGGGAAGGTATGGTGGGTGGCACGGCCTCTTATTTCAGTTGGGTGTTCCACAATTGAGAAAGCATGATTGGCTGAAGAAGCTACAGATCTTGTTAGAATTTGTATGTTTAATAAAAGTAGTAAGTAGTGGAGAAGACTTGCTATTCAGGACCCTTAGCATCAGACAGGTGTCACTGTATTTCATTATTTACATGATTTGTGGCTTTTTTCAAAACTGTTTTTTTATGGTTGATTTACAGTCATATTGATTATTATTATTATTATTATTAGTAGTAGTAGTAGTAGTAGTATTAGTAGTAGTAGTAGTAGTATTAGTATTAGTAGTTGCTGTAATAGTAGTATTAGTATTTATTCACTGTATCAAGAAAATCAACTTGCAGAAACCTCAAACTAAAATATTAATCTCACTGAACATTCAGTTCCCTTTATTTTATTATTAAGTTAAGTCTTTGTTGTGTGGTACTTCAGTTGAAGAGTCTCCACCCCACTGATGTGTTCAAGGACACCCAGACATCTGAGAATGAGCGGTTGAAAAGTAAAAAAAAGTCTTCAAGAAATTCTCAGTATTCTTCTCACAACCTCCCTGTGTTCTCATTATTCTGGGGTTGATTTTCCAACAGCAAAAACAATGAATGCAGTGCAGTTCAGCAGCCAGCCATTAATTCTAAGATGTCAAAATGAACTGAACATTCATTACCTCTAAGTGATAAGTGACAAAAAACTAAAGGTAAGATGGATTACCTTCTGCTTCTCAAGCAAGTTTTTAAGCCTCTGCGTGTGATTTTCATATATTACCGAAATGAGCTAAAACCCGTGGCTGTCTTGAAGGTAAAAGCATGAATCTAAAACCTTATGTTAGGTAAAGTTTCAAACCTGCCCAGTTTGATATAGTTCAAACAGACTCTTGCCCATTTGGTTGGGTTTGTTTAGACTGGTGTATTTGCTAAACTACTCCATCTGCTGATTGTGGGAAGTGTTAAGGCAGTGATTTTCTAAGCGTGATACATGAGAATGATTCGGAAACAGACCAAAATTAAAAAGCAACTTGACAAAACTACAGGGGTGAAAACAATCTTGACTTGACTGGTGAACTTTAGCAACCTCCAACAAAAACCTTTACAGTATGAGCAGAAGTGCAACGCTGTAGTAAATCGTAAGCTGCTGAGAGACAAAGTGCAGCATTTAGTCGCAAAACAAGGAAAGAACAAAGAGGATGGAAAACGGAAGTTCAACATTCATCTTCTTAAATACCAAAGAGCAGAGAGTTAACCCCCACCCCCCTTGAATCTTCTTTAAGTGAAATTACCTCTAAAAGCTCTCTTGATGCTTTTAAAAAGGCCCTCATTGTGGACAGTAGAACACACATACACACACACACACACACTCAACATGTCTTTGGTGGATAATCATAGGTTACAATACAAGACTCACAATGTGACATTTATGACTAACTCTCACATTCAGTTGTCATCCAGTCTGGTGACGGAGGCAGAGAAAATGTCAGTCAACAAAACCCTCAGGCCAAGAGACGCACTCGCTGCTCTGAGACATTTCATTTGGTTTTAACATGGGTTAACTCTTGTGAATAACACCGATGTGCAGTAAAGGGTCTTTAGTTACTGAATAATTGATACATCACTGCAGTTAAGTGATTGATTAGGTGGTTGACAGACTGATAAATTGGATGCACAACAGCTAGATAATTTCATGGATTTATTGACTAACTGTGCAGATAATTGTTATGCAGCTCCTGCAAAGAGTGTATGTATGTGTGCCTTCTGATGATGCCTGTATGGATTTATTTATAGAAATGAATACGTTTTTTGGGAAAACTGATAAAACACTGATCATCGAGTACAAAATAACTGAAAAAATAATCACTTACCGACAGAGTATTCTCACACTGATTGATTTAGTAATTTTTCTTTTTTCCTTTAAAAGACAGTTAAGTGTGACACACCATACAGACTGAAGGTGCAGTCACCTGGATGTGCAGACATGTAAAATGTGAATCAATGCTGGGAATTAAATGAAATGATGTGTGTGATCCTGCAATGTTGTGCATCAATACGCATCACCTGTGTGTTGGTTTACACAGAAAACAATGAACTGCAATCAGAAGTCCTGGTGCCGATACAAATAGATCTGTATAGTTTCTTTACTCTATTTTGCATCCTGTAAATTAAATCCCTTTGGGTTTTGGATGATGTTTGGACAGAAAAACTAATTAAAAAACTTCATAGCTATTTTTCTCTGTTCTCAGACATTGTTTAGACTAAATATGTAATATAAGTGTTTGTAGCCTGGATTGACTCACTGATTATCTTGACTGATTGATTGACAGATCTCGGATGCAGAGTGGGAGGACATGTTGGAGGGTTTTGACGAGCGGAGCTACTTGAGCGCTCGGCGCTGGAAGCCCGGTGACGACCCCTACACCCTGTACGCCTTCAACCAGAGGGAGAGTGAACGCATCCCCAGCAACCGAGCCCTGAGAGACACACGACACTACAGGTACACACACACGCACAAACAAGAAACTCACATGACACTACACACAGAAAAAATAAATGTAATACTACACCCACACTTCTCCTTTTGCTCATTTCTTTGGTTTGGGTCAGTGTGTAGGGAACTATATCTGTATAACCTGAGAAAGACAGCTGTGTTGTGTGTTCAATCCGACCTCTAGCGGATTATGTTTATTATGCACACACTCAACAGTGTGATGTATGAATCAGTACACATACAAACCCAAACTCCAGTGGCCTGCAGGCATGAACAAACACATCAAAATACACACAACACTACGGATCAGCTCTCAGTATTACAGGTAGGCACACACACACACACACACACACACAGACACAAAGACGCAGTCAAACAGTAACACAGCAGCTCCTTGAGCTCGTAATTAATCCCCTATCTGTATTAAAACAAATTTAGATTATGGAACCAAACACGTTTTCACAGAAAAACCTCCAAATTACTATCCGTCTGTCCGCTAAGAAATTAAATTAAACACCAAAATAGAAATCCTCTTAGCAGAGCGCTGTCCCCGTTCCTCGCTCAGCAGGAAGATAAGGAGCTCGTCGCTTTGACAGCAGCCGCCTTCTTACACATTTCACGAGATAAAAACTTCCAGGCACTTGTGGAACGCTTGAAGAGGTCCAATGAAGCCAGACTACCGTGATACACACACACACACACACATACTCACCTATTTGTTCCATGATGCTCTCAGCAAACAAGGTACAAGTACTTTGATCTTTCATTCCACTTTTAACTCCTTTATGTTTTTTTCTTTTTATCATTTTTGGCATACTGTCTGGTGATATGTCAAAAATGATATCAGCATAGAGCAGTTTTTCAATGGATTACATCAGAATATTTCCTGTCTTGGTCTGATTAAGGATGTTCGTTTTATGTGATTTAATATCATTTTTAGTTTCTTGAACCTTTTCTCTGAATGCATGTCTCAAATTAACATTTTTCTACATTGTATGGCAAAATCAGATATATATTCTGCATCTGCCTGTAAGACTTAGTTCATCTAGCTGTCTTATGTCTTAGTTGTTGTATGTCTTCAGGAAATTAAATATTTGGATAGAAGTATTCAGTGGGATGCTGGAATTTATACATATTTCCTCTCAAATTCAACCTATTTTAAATGTTTATAAAGTTTGGGCTCATGAGTGCAGTTGTGTCAAGTTTACATTTTTTTCCCCCATCCAACTTGAGTTTGTACTGACTGACCCAAGTACAATTAAAGGAAGGATTGGCGAGATTCTGAAACTTCTTTATTGTCAAAAAATGCCAGGAAAAGACCAAAACCAACAATTAATTGATCCTACTAACAAGCATTTTGTGTGTATCCAAATTGTGATACATCTTCTTCCTCTGGGCCACAGAGCTCCATCGTTTCAACGATTAAAAACAGATCAATGAGCCACACTGTTGCACTGGGTGGCCTGTTCCTTTTTCACCATAAACACCCACACTGCAGTTTGTTTTGACTCAATCCCACATACAAAGTCCTGCTGTCCCAAAATACCCTCTAGGGCACCAAATGTGCATTAATCTGCCGCTGAAAATAGTCCCCATAAATGCACTATTTCCACTTGTTTGACTAATGTTTGATAAAAAACTACAGTGACAAGCAGTTTTAGATGTTAGATAAGAATTTCTTTTAAAGAGTATTTAAGATTTTGATGTTCAGTAGGAGCCGGTGGACCACAGACCACAGGGTAGGGAAGTCAGCAAATATTAAGAGACACATTGTTGGTTATGGTCTTTTCATAATTTTTTGATGGCAATTTAAATTATACGATCCTTATTCTTTAAAAGGGTTAATTTACCACATTTTTAGGTGCTATTATTGTTTTCATGTTTTCTCTAGAACGCCCATATGTTTGTTCAGAGCTACCTCTGACATTGTTTATTCTGGATGCCTCTGACAATGTGTAAACTACCTTTTTACATCCGCTGAGGGATTTCCGTTTGTTTTATATATTTTTGTGAAGCTACAGAAGCACAGAAAAAAGAAGATTAATGGAGACAAACACATTCAGCTGGAACATCCATTTGTCCCTGTTGTGACTTTTAGCCAATGTTCGCTGTGTGATTAAAGGTTACCAGGCAGCTCATGGTGACCCAGCTCTCTAATAGGAAGCTGTGTGTGGGCGTTAATTGGGTGGCTATTTGTTCTGGCAGTTACGGGGAACATGACTAAGTCCTGAATGTCTGCGGCTGTTGCTGCGGCTGCCGGTGGTAAGCACAGCAGGTTATAGCTGCACAACTCACGTAGGAAGCTAAAATCTGTTAGCATAACTGGAATATACATCATCACTCACATCACTGTGTGTGTGTGCGTGTGTGTGCAACGTTTTAAAAATGTATCCCACAGATGTCTGACTCAATCATAGCTTGTCTGCTGCTTTTAACACTGTGTGTCAAACTGTGTGCACACAAGTGTGTGTGTGTATGTGTGTGTGTGTGTGTGTGTGTCTTTTTACATGTCCACATGTCTACACTAATGTGTGTAGGTGCGTTGTGTCTTTCGCCTGCATCATCTGCTGTGTTTCTGGAGGAGGGAGATTGGCTGTCGAGCTGACATAAGGCAGCTGAGCAGTGTGTGAATGCGTGTGTGTGTGTGTGTGTGTGTGTGTGTGCGTTTCACAGAGGAAGTGAGAAGTGTGTGTAGGAGGCAGGAAACCAGGGATACACTTACACATTAATCTGTTAGTAGGGAGGTAGGGGGCTGATAGTGCTCATTTATCTCGAATGGGACAGCGATGAAGGGTGTGTATGTGTGTGTGTGTGTGGACGAGGGGGGTTTGCTGTTATGTGATTATCTGTTAACTCAGTTACCGTGTAGCTGTAGATCTCAGGAACGCTTGGCAGGAAAAGTGATAACACCCCATACTCCGCTAGGATGGTAAAAAAAAAACTGCGGCGAAATACCCGACTGAAGCCACTGAGGTTTTGTATTCTTAGAAACACCTTCTCTTTTACTGCAGACTCACCGCGGTGCTTCCTACTCTTCGGCTCTGTTTCCAAAGGGGGGTATTTGGTGGAAATTAGGGTGACAGTAATTTTTAGAAAGAGCACAAATATTAAAGGACTGGTTGGAGTAGATTTGATAAGGGTGATATGTAGTTGAGCATTTACCTCTAATAACTACGGTTGGATTCCCAGCAACTTTTTCACTGACCAAGTCAAAAATGTACCAAAATTATGATTTAAGCCGTTTTTTTAAGGTCCAGTGTGTAACATTAAGTAGGCTCTATTGGCAGAAATGGAATATAATATTCACTGTGTTCCGGTTTTACAGAGGGAGCAGGTCCTCTTCTACAGAGTCAGCCATGTTTAACCGCCATGTTTCTACTGTAACCCGTAATGGACAAACCAAACACTGGCTCTAGAAAGGGCCTTTCGCATTTTTTGCAAACTAGTGGCCACCATAGTATCTGCTTTGTGCAATCTGTATTTTCACCACTAAATGCCACTGAATTCTACACACTGGTCCTTTAAGTAAATCTTAATATTTGACTTCCAAAGATGATAAAATATTGTACATGACCAGTGCAGAGAGAAATTGGAGCAGCATTTTTCAAAGTCAGAGTGTTTGTGTTTGTCCATCTTTCTGAGCAAGCTGCATTTAGATAAAACGTGAGGTGAATTTTGAGCTGGAGTTTTCAGTCTCTGTCAATGGAGAAGTTGATGGAGTGACAGTGCGGATGCTTCCCGGTACCCATAATGTGTGACAGCTCAGACTGAATGATTTCAAAACATACCCATCTCCAGTTGTTTCACTTATTTTCGTGCAGACCCTCTCATTTCCCTCACAGTATAAACTAATATGAGAATACATTTTCATTCAAGTGTTTAAAAAATCTAACTCAAGCAGACATGCATTTGTATATATATATATATATATATATGTACACATATATGTATAATGCATCATCTGCTTTTGTATTCATAGGGCCAGTAACTATCACTTCACATTGCATATTGCACCTGAAACGTATAATTCACCACATTTGCTTTGGAAAACAGCATATAACATTATAACCAGGGAAGAGCAATTTAGAGCTAGGATTTTTAATAAGATTATTATTACCCAATGGAAATATCTTGGTAATAGCAGGATAATGATAGAGCTTTAAATTATTACCCCCTCTTGCCCTATCATGATCCTAATAGGAAAAAATAAAATCATGTTATTACCACATTATTTACAATGATTCATGTGACTTTTACCCTTGTACTGCCGAGCTGTAATGTGTTTCTACTAAGTCCATCCAAGTTCAAGGATTCACTCTTTATCCTAATAAATTACATTTTCATGTTATTACTTTTTAATGCTACAGTTTAGTCTTATGTGTAAGGATATGTAAGACAAACTCACTGCAATAATAATACAATAAAGACATTAAAAACAGTGCCCATACTGCATAAAGATCAGAGAAACTCAAACCTCTCCCCTCAAAAATGAAAAGAAAGACACTGTTTGAATGACAGGTCATCTTTGGGTAGTGTGGTGCAATCGAACCTTAGCAATAAGCCTTAGAAATGAATATAAAGTGACAAAAACAAGAGAACCACTCTAGAGGTAGATTACAACTCTAATGGAAAGCCCCAGTAGAGAAAGCACAGCAGGCTTAGAAAACAGGCTCCAGGTTGGTGATTTTCTCAGTGGGGCAACAATAACCTAAAGATTAGAGAATCAAGCTTCAAAAGCTGAAGATGCACGGTTGGTCTCCCTATAGCCTTCAGGCTGGAAGAACTCTGGAAAACTAAGATACTTAATCCCAGACAATAAGAGACTGTGGATGTACTGGGCATTCTCAACAGGGATGAATTCCATGCTGTTTAGAGGCAGCAGGAGTGTAATGTTGCCTGATTTTAGTCTTCACAGAATTTAAAGAAAGAGTAATGTATTACATGTATAGGTTGTTTTTCATACATGTGCCTTCCTCCCATATTTGAATAAATTAAATAAATCAGTTTCTGATCAAGCAGCAACCAACAGCGCTGCCTTTTTTCGACTGCAAGAAAATTTTTAGGAACTTTACCTGCAGCACCACAGGACATTTTTGGTCCTGGAAATAAAGTATAAACTAATGAGAATGAAACATAGCTATACTTATTCATTGTTCCATTGTGGTTACTGAGAAGAAGTAAAGATAGAGACAGTTATTATACCTGGTTTTCCACATTCAAGTTCCCTTTCCAACAAGTATCTAATTCAAACATCCCAGCTGTATATGATATTTTCTTGTCTCGCTGGACACAAAAATTAAACAATCAAATAAAGACTATTTTTAATTCCATCATCGGTCTACTTTTCCTAATATAAGCATTTCTTGAGATTTAGTGGCAACACAAATATGAATACTGGGAACTTTTAAGCATGTAGATCCTACTGCAAGTCAATTCTTATTTCCTATTTTGTTGCCTGAATGCTGAAACCAAAGCCACTGGTTGTGGCTGCAGGAAAACTCCACTCAGAACTATGGATTAAAGTAAATGAGAACCCCCTTACGTCTAAGTCAGAATGTAAAGTCGCTTCATATTTTTTTTAACACTAGGTTTGCAACTCACAAGCTACATTTACATCTTTGTGTGTTTGTGTCAAAGAAGATGCAAATGAGCTTGTCTGGCTTCAGCTACAAAGTCAAAAGCAATGGGTAAACACAAACACCAGGTTACAAAGTGTCCCTTCAGAAAACTATGGTTGACATGTTTTTGGGCAGTCTTATGTTTTCGGCTGTCTGATTTTGACATTTATCTTCAAAGCGTCTGTTTACTCAGGCGATCAGTTGTATTGCAGAGTCACTGATTTAAAAACAGTGGTGTTCTTAGGTGGGAAGGCGGACCAGCGAGGTGTGGAGAGCTTTTTCTCTTTTAAAGCAGTGTTTCTGTTTATGGGAGGGAGGCAGATTGTTCAGGTTGTCATTGTGTATGGGAGGAGTGCTCTGTCACTATCTCAAGTTTGAAGGAGGAGGTGAGGAAAGAGATGAGAGGAGAGCAATAGACGGCTTAAGGAAAGATGGAAAGATAGGAGAGAGAAGGTGTTTGTAGGAGGAAAGTGGAGGAAGAAAAGTCAAGAGGAGATTAGGGTGAGGAGACAAGAAGAGATGGAGGAGAAGAGGAGGAGAGGAGAGGAGATGGGGGAGATGCCACAAGCTGCTGAGAGGAGAGATAATTGCCACATGCAGAGCTTGAGAGGCTGTGTGTGTGTGTGTGTGTGTGTATAAACCACTCCACTCCAGTGCTCTGCTATTATCTCGGTGAACAGGGGAACCTCCCTCCGTCTGCTCTCCGACAGACAGACAGTCTATAAGCCCAACAGCCGCTCCACCGCAGGGATTAGATCCAAGCATGAAGACAATGGGTTGATACAGTACAGAGAGGCAACATGTCCTACAGTACTACACAATGGGTTGATATGGCAACAAGAACGAGGTAGGGAAACCGTTCTAATGCAAGACAAAGGAAAACAAGAGGAAATGTTTTGTACAATGTAAGATAAATGGTAACAAAACTAGTTCATTCAATGCAGAGTAAGAAAAAATATTCCTTTGGTGGAATTTTTGTAAAAGGTGTCATGATAAGAACACCTTGGATTCGTTTGTCCCTGAGTGTATTGTTTCACTAACTTTAAAGTCAGAATATATGTCAAAAAGGCATTTTGGAGACGCCAACAGCCGTGTAATTCCCACGACCTTGCCACATTGTCTAGTTCAGCATTGATGGTACAACTTGAACCAAACAAACAGTTAACATGAATGTATTTTGCAAATCTTTATGGAAATTGAAACCCCTTGGCTATTAAATACTCACTGCCTGCAGTGAAAGGTGATGATTGTAGCTAGCCTGGTACTAGTTAGCTTTGGTTCACAAAAGTTGCAGTGGATTACAACAGTGATGCAAATTTGTGTAATGTAATGTAAAATGTTAAGATTTCTCTATCTGTATAATGACCTTTGCTAATCAGTGTTAAAATCACATTACAGCAGAAAAACAAGGGTCTGGCAAGTTGGTCGGAGCAGTACTTATCTCTCTGGAGCTCTCGGTGATGCTGTAACGCTATTAAATCACGCTACCTTATCTACAGTGTTAATGTTGCTAGCAGTTTATATTGCTACGTTTTAAAGACTCAAACTGTGTTTTATAACAAACCTGGTACACGCACCTGCATCCATGCCAGTGTATTTTAACTGGCCTGGTCTTGTCAGTTCTGGAAATTCAGAAGCACAAGCAAGTCCATCGTTCAGTCAAGCAGTGGTCAACAGTGATTGGCTTTCCCACAACCATTACAAGTGCTCTTCTGAGTGCTCCGCTAAAGTCACTGCAATATATGGACAACACATTAGCCCTCCGGAAGAAAAGAGCAAAAAAGTTTCTCCATACTCAGTCTAGCATTTGTTTTTCATGGATAGTTCTTGCCAGCAAACAAGTCTTCATGAGAACGACAAAATAGTTTTATCTGTCTTTTTTCATTAAGAAACCTCATGGATAATTAGGCAGTTATCCCCGGGTGTGTAGGGGAGATAAATTATATATAAAGAACATCATTCGTTGAAAGAATACAAAAGTACCTTCCATTATGAAAACAAACAACAGTAAGAACTAACAAGTTCAAACATAGTCAGAATAATCCAAATCCACAGCCCTTGCTGTGTTTTTTAAAAAGGTAATTTACTAATGTTGCAATCAGTTCAAATCCCACGGCACATCACGCTAGAAGTTGTTCTTTATTTCTGCAAAAGAAAGGAGTCTTTTGGTGCATTTTTGAGTGTTTTGCATCAAGTGTTTATACTTTTGATATCTCAAAACCTCTGTAAATAAAACCAAAACTTTTGACATAGCTAGATACCACTAGGGGCAAATGAGAAAGTATGTTTTTGGATAAAAAGAAAATAGCAACAAAACAGTTCTAAATGTTGTAGATGATAGCACAAGGAAACACATTTTTACCAAAACAACAGAGGCATCCCCTGGTCAAGAGATAAATATCACCACATTGAAGTCGTGACATTAAAAGCTTGTAAAATGATCCATTCTCTCTCCTCTGAAGCCCAAACTGAACAACACTCCACCCTGCACACATTTGTCATTTTCATTGTTTTGCCAGGGTGGGAGATGTGATAACGCTCAAGTGTTTTGTTGTCACTGCTCCAAAATGGAGGGATCCTCCTCGTAACCATCGGCAACCAGAGACAGGCCTGTGCTGTAGGGGAACAAACATCAACGGTCCACTGAGTTGGTTACTAATTATTTCATTACACTGTGACCCAGCGATCCTTGAACACTTATCACTAACTAGATCATGCAGTCATTCAATAACACTGTCCATGCCTTTGTGAGTTTGTGTCTGCAAAGTGTGAGTGTGTGTGCGTGTGTGCGCACTGGCGTCAGCGTCTTTCACACTCAGTCAACCTCTTAGTCATGTTTCCATGAATCACAACATGCAGCTAAACATTAATCACTGTATTAGCTTTGCTGCCTCCTACGCTGACGCTCCTCATCCTTCTCAGATCACAAGCCCCGAAAAAAAACACAATGAAATAAACCCTCTGAACTCTGACACTGAATGATTTTTATTTTCCCTCGTCAAGCTTGTTTATTTGATTACCTGCTCCAGTGATGAATGATCACAGAGTCTGGTATCAAAAGCAGATGGAGGAAACATGAAACAGCCTCGAGGCTCTGATTTGCCGTGAACCGATGTTCTGCAAAAAGGCTGGGATTTGAAAACACACATTTGACCTCCAGAAACTTTAAGAATCTTCCAGTGCATTACTTTACTCACTTCCTCAAAGTAAACATTGGCTTGGTGATTTGCCAGTCGATATATGTCTAGACGTCTAGATTAGAGAGGCTAAATGTGGTTAATTATGTCTGAATAACTGCCCATATCTCAGATTCTTTTCACTGATTTAAAAAGGTATGATGGTGTACTCACTGACAACTGTGTCCCTGTTTGGAAGAACAACTAATACAATCAGAGCTTTGTTGATAGGATTAAGGATAGGGGTGCCAGAGCCAGAAAACTAGTGAGAGAAAAATCGAGGGTTTGGGGAACAATTTAGAAGTCTGTGGCTGGGCTAATTCAAAAGCCCTCAGAGTTTTGGACCTTTGACACTTGCTAATGATTTTTAGATTCTCTTTTCAGGCTATTTTCCTTGATTATTTCTAAGATGTAATGAGTATGTTGCAAATGTAATTGTTTCTTGAGAAGAATCTATTAGTGACATTAATTATTGCTATGTAAATAAATCTGCTGACTAAAAATGTTGTTTTCTGTCCATGAGGTTGAACTCAGTATGCATGACATTTTCTAGATTGGGTTTCAAGTAGCAAAATGTATTGTAGCAAGTTTCTGTACTTGCATGATTCTTGCAATGTTGGGTTGAACACACTTATTTTAAGTCGGATAAAAGAATCAGCTAAATAAATGTTTATTCTGAAAAACATGGTATAAAAGTCAAAAAGAAAAGGAAAATTGTGACACTTTCACTCTGTGAAACTGAACTTTGAAACTTTGTGTCATACAGATATGTGGATATTCAGAAACCTTATATTCAGTCATATTCAGTCCCATCTACCCATTGTATTGATTAACATCTTTGTTCAATCAGGACTCTTCTGAGACAGAATCTAATGTCTGAACTGTGGTTTACCAGTCAACCCCCTTTGTGTCAGAAAATACATGATGACTCTTGTCACGTTTACCACTGTTTACACTGAATTTAACAAACAGCACAAGCCACGGCAGAAAGCTCTCTCTGAGGCGAGGAAATCCCCTTGGTGTATTGTGGGTAATCTGCTGATGTGGAACCTGAGCCGTGAAGCACCCTGGTGCTCTACAAGAGCACAGAGTGACAGTGATGCTAAGCGGCTTTACCTTAGCTAGCGCCTCAGCTAACCGTCCTGCTATGCTTCTGAGACAACTGCATGACGAAACAATCACAGAGCAGACGGCGTTACAACTGTATCTTCTCTGATACCTGATTAGATTTGTTTGGCTCTTATTTCGCCTCACTGCTATTGGATTCTGTCCTTTCTTCATCTTTCTGCAGTGGTTTTCTCCAAATTCCTCTTCTTTTGTATGATGTGCTTTGTTGATGAGTGCAGAGAATTACAGTAAATTATAATGTGAGAAAACACACAGAGTATTTGAAAGAAGCAGAGCTGGACCTTAAAATAGACTGAGATGGTGGATCCTAGTGAAGCTCTGATGTCTCATTGATTTCACCTCTTAAATCCACTTCAGTCATGAAGGCGAGATGGAGAGGAAGGGGCGGAGGCAGATTAAAGACAGAGTTTTTAAGCCCTCTTATATTTCAGGCATGGATAGTGAAACTTAAAGAAACATTCCAGCCTGAAACACTTTACCATACATCTATTGATGTTGTGTGTTGCACTGCTGGGTCCTTTGTGCATTTTATTCCTCTCAGCAGAAGTAGATGACGTAGGTTGAACAATAGACTGTTCAGCACAAAAGTAAAGTCCAGATCTCATCATAGAATAACATACACGGTAGATAGTGATGATAGTGTTGATTATATCAAGCATTAAGATATCCAAAGCAATGGTTTCCAACCTGGAGGTCAGGACCCTCCCAAGGAATTGCAAGATAAATCTTAGGGGTCACAAAATGATCAGCGGAATAGGAAAAAAAGTATTACATTTCCACACAAAACTATCTTGTGTTTTTTTAGACTGACTTTACATCTTCAGGCCTTCAGATGTTATTCAAATAAAGCAATCTGAGAAAGAAGAATCCCTGTTTTGGGTGAACTGGTCACAATCAAGGGGACAAGGGGTCAGAATACCTACATTAGCTTTATTAATCAGATGGCTGATTAATGTAAATAAAAACCAACATAAAGTGGCACACAAGCCTCAATAGCAGCTAGTTTTAATGGGCATAATATATTCTACAAGTCTCTGGGTTGGAGAGATGAACACCATTTTTCCAAAAGATATTCCCTCCTTTATGAAGACAGTAGCCTATGATTACATGATTTTGGGGAACCGGTAAAGGGTCTGGTGAGCACTGCAGGTTTGATGAGATTGTAAGGGGCAGGTGTGTCCGCAGTTGACAGGTATAAAATGGCAGGTGTGGAAAGTTCCTCAGAAATTTGTGGTGGGCTTGCAGGGGGAAGTGACAGGTGGCTGGAGGCACGGACAGAGAGGTACCCTGAGGACATTAATAAAAACTGAGGCAGCTGTTGTGACAGATTAGATGTGACTTTAAAATGAAATTACACTAAAGCAATGTTAGAAAAACATCTTGAGGGTGCATAACCTAACAAGTTATGCATAATAACTACAGTAAATATATTAATGAGAAGACATTTTATTGAGTGACTAATTTGTGAATCCTGTTTAGGATTATCCAACATGGCCTCCTCGTGGCCTATAATAGACCAATGTAACATCAATATTACAAAGTAATGAATTCAATGACATGCTGTGAAATATGATAATTATTATTACACTGCACTTACTTTAACTTTAATGTGAAATATATATGTACCGTCGACCTTGACATGGCTTTAAATGGGGCTGTGTAATGATAGTATACATGAGTGTGTGTGTGTGTGTGTGTGTGTCACAGAGGTTGTGGCAGCCATCGATTGGCCCAGTCACATATTGATCTGTCTTCATTGATTGGCTGGTGTAAGTGCCTGTCAACCATCCTGTCACCGCCACTCCTCACAAGAAAGATCACTGTTACATCCACTTCTTCTTGTCTACCTCTGCTCTGTGTGTGTGTCCATGCGTGTTACTCTTGTATTGAGCAGCACTGATCCTCAGTTTCTACCACCCTTACCTGCTCCCTCATTCCTTTTCCACTCTCTCTTTTCCTGGTGTTTTTTCTCTCTGTTTACTCCCCTCCTTCCTTCCTCCTTCCGTTCTTCTTCTTCCTCCATCTTCTGTCCTTTTCCTCCCTCCTCCATCTTATTTTGTCTCTGCTTCAGGCCATATTTAAATTGAGTTGGAGCCAGGGAACAGTCAATACTGCCTGATCCCTGCAGGTGTGTGTTCTGCGTGTGTGCATTAGGATAGAAAAGAGGTGAATAGAAAAAGAGATGTAGAGGGAGAAAGAGAGAGACAGATAGATTGGCAGTCAGTGCAGCACTGATCCAAATTTAGTCGATATTACCAATCCAGTTTTCATCAGGTTTTTTTTGCCATGAATGTGTTTGTTTACAAGTGTATGAAGTAATCTGTGACCTTCGTGCAAATTTAGTGTGAAAGTACATCTCAGGTGTGAAAATGTGACTGTAAGACTGGAAATTAATGTCTGTTAGATAGTGGAGTGGCAGTGGTAGTGACAAGATTATTTACTTTTATATATGATTTCTATTTAAATATAAACTATATTTATAATTTGAGTCAAAGCATTGTCTTTTGTTTCATTTATGTTACATTATATGACATTCACTTTAGGGATACATTGATCGCACTCTTTCTCTTCCTCTAACGATTCTGTTGGGTCTGATCGCTGCAGCTGTAATTCATTCAGCTGATGCATTTGTACAAAGCTGTAATTAAGGACATTCAAACTCCATCGGAACAAGAGCTAGATGTCCTAAAAACATTTTAAGTGCATCCCTTCTGAACAAACAATTAAGAGTAAGAGCATGTTCAGTGTTTCTGTTTAAGTACAAGACAATTAAAGGGTATTAAGTGCTAACATGGGATGTCTACATGTAGCCTGGTTCAGAGCAAAATTTAGAGAACAAGCACATGTCAGTTGTGGGAAACATGCATTCTGTATCTCACAGTGATTTCATTTAATAATAATAATTAAATAATGAAATGATTAATCAACCCCAAATTTGATATATTGCCCCAAAAATTGATCAGTATAGTTTTCAGTAGTCTCTTGGTTCATTTTTGATTACCAAAGACCTGCAACATATACTGTAGCACAAATCTTGTCGGAAGTACGGCAAGCACTTCTTTCTTATTAACAAAAGCTTTAAGTGCCGTTTTTTGTTCTTATTTTAGTTCTGTTGAAGTTCTGTCAGTATTAAACAAACTGGACTGTATCAGTTACTGAATCTGTTGTAACTCCTAATAAAATCCCCCAATTTGTTTATTTTTTGTGATGATGTCCAAATTTGTTCCAGTACTTTTTTTTTGTGGCTTTATTGGATAGTGAAAGCTGTAGATAGACAGGAAAGG
>NW_023340246.1:19322047-19323447 GCF_004916995.1 Morone saxatilis | reverse complement strand
AGAGAGCGCAGTGGAAAGATACTGTCCTTCAACCGAAGAAGTCATGTTAAAAATAAAAGATTACTACAGTGCTTTTACTTTGAAAAGGAAGTTTAAACTGTGCCCTGTGTTTTGGACCAACAACTTTTTTAACATTGTCTCAGATTATTTTTATTATGTACTTGTTGCACCCTATCTTGCACAAATTGCCTGCTTTGTCAAGGCCTACTTACCTGCCTAAAGCTTCTCTATGAGCAACAAGTCTCCCAAACAGCAAGGCAAACGGTCATTTCATTAGTCAAAGTGGTGTATACTGATTGGTTTACTCTGTGCTTAAAACCAGCATTATTATCTCAGAGGTTCTGAATGGATCAAATCAGAGGCAGACAGACATGTGCCAGGGACAGTTTGAGCCAGTTCTCCTCTCTGCCTGCCAAACTGCCCTGACCTGTCTGCCTCTGAATAAAAATGAACAGTGTCTGAGTGGGTGCCACTTGTCATCTGAATGCCCCTCAGAGATGATTAGAGTAACTGTTCAGGCCTCAAATTTCAGCCTGTGCTCCACTTGGCCTGATTCATTCCAACCCGAGCACAATACAAAAAAAATAAATAATTCTCAGCTTATACAATACAAAACCATTCAAAGTGATCACACCCAAATTTGCCACACTATAATGCTAAATGTCTCCTTTCTTCTTTATAGTAAAAATAACGATATTATTTGTAAAAGGATTTCTTCACTGAGGGGAAAATATCTGTGTATGTTTCTGTAACCTCTGACTCTTGAACTCCTCCCATTATAATGAACAACAGCACCGGCAAAACAACTTAAATTCAAAAAGTAACAAAACAACCGGGAGCCTGGGTGCGTTTGATTCGATACCCTTGTGTGGGTGTTAACTTGCGTTTGACAAAGTCTTCATGCCCGAGCGAGCCACTTAAAAGCCAGTCAGCTAAATGTAATGTAATGTGAGGCGATGTTTCACTCGGCTAGAACATCTATATATTTCACCACGCTCGATTTGAGCTGATGAACGGTCCACATTCGACATTAGCTGATGATCCATCTGTATTCTGTGTATTTCTCAGCAGTCATTATTGATCACTTCAAACAAGGAAAACACTCCCGGCCTGTCTCTGCCCTTTCTCCCTTTGTGTGTCTGTGTGTGTTTTTATTAAAGCACCCAAATGTGTGTTTTCTGTTGTGCCTGTTTTTATGTACTTTATATATGTGTTTGCAAATACCCACGCATATGACACATGGAGGTTTATATGTTCTGCTTCATGGGAGCTCTAAAAATTTTGGAAGTATAACAAATACATTTTGGGCCACTACACAAAACTTGGAAATTGAATGGGTTATTTAATGGTAATGCTTACCACACAAAAAAGGCTTGTGTGGGGGTGTGCGTGTGTGTGTG
>NW_023340246.1:19317496-19322023 GCF_004916995.1 Morone saxatilis | reverse complement strand
TGTGTGTGTGTGTGTGTGAACCAGGATCTATACAAGCTTGTTCAGCCCACTTTCTGTGCACTTCATCATGCTGAGCTGGTACATATTTCAGTTGTTTGACAAAAGCCAGAAGGAGGAAACAAATTCAGGCTTAAATTCTCTAATCGTTACAGACCAGCCAACTGAAACCATGAATCAATTCAACTCCAAGTGTGAGAAACTATTTTTGTGTGCCACTGGTTTTTGTATGTTTTTTTCATAGGCTGTACGTGACTCACAGGTGGAGTACATCTACGGCTTGGATCGGCACAAAACTTTCCTGGTTGAATAATCAGTCCATAAGATTACCTACTGAGTTAGAAAATACCTGGTTCTTTTGATAAAAAGTTGAAGGCACAAGCGGGAACATAAAAGTTTCCGAGGAAAAGTTAACTATGATTCCCAAGCTGCACTTTCCCAAGAATCATCCAATCACAGAGTTTGAAACTCTATCTCGAGCTAAAAAGGATGCTGTTGAGAAAGCTGATTTTACAATCTACAGCTTAAAGCAGTTCACTTTGGATTTCCAGGTCAATTTTGGTTGAATTCAGCGGATACGGTGCCACATTTTGTTAACAAGCGACAACGAAAAATTCTGATTTTGCTACAACTCTGATTTGTGCATCTGTCTGGCTTCGTCTCCATAGCAACTGGGGCTAATGCTCCCGGGTAATGTAGTATCTAGAATGACGAAATACAAACTGGTGGTCAAAGCATAAACCTCTGGGATTGTAATGAGTCCTGTGTTTCTATGTCATGTAACATTAAGCATATTGTTGGAACAAAATTTGAAATGGGAACACAGAATGGGAAAATGATACTCCTGAAACCAGCGACCCATCCCACATGTTAACCTCTAATCCTCAAAAACAGAACATCAAACACGCTCCAATTATTTATCCAATCTATTAATGCACAGATGTTGGGGGCAGCAACCCTATGCCAGACCCCTGAATATCTGCCCAAATCTCTTTGGTTGTGCTTTTGACAGCTGTTTTCCTTTTGTCTCAGAGCTTTGTAGGCTGTCTGAAAATAACAAAGATTAAATCCAGATAACCATTTTCATTTAAGGTCCTTTGAATGAAGTATATTAGAGTTGAAAGGTTTTGACGGTCTGTGATGTTGTCTGTGATGTCGACTTCATCTCTGCAACGCTTTGAGAATCTGATCCGTTTGTTGTTCTGTGCACCCAGGCGTCTGCTCTGTCACCTGTGTTCATTTTCTCCTTTGTTTACTTCCTTGCTCGCTTGTTCATTTGTTAATTATTCATCTGATCTCGTTAATCAGTCCATTTCATTATTCACTTATTCAACCTCTTACTCATTAATTCGTTTATATGCATGTTTTTAATCTGTTCATCAGCTTTTGCATTTTCTTCTGAGCTTCTTCAGCCGAGAGTTGTTATTAGTGAACTCTGCATGCTGCTTAGAGAACAGAAGCCCAACAGCTCCGAACTGCCATAAAACTCCTTTTCAACTTGTGTGTGTGTGTGTGTGTATGTGTATGTGTAGGTGGGTGTTTACTGCAGTGTTTTACTTGTAATTATCAACAGCTCAGCAGGGGAGAGTGATGGTGCTTTTGTGCGCGATTGTGTGTGTGTGTGTGTGTGTGGTGCATAAAGAGGATGTTGGAGTGCTTCAGCATGAACTTACATCCAGCTGTTTGCAGGTTTATCGACAGTAACCCTGCACAGCACAAGTCCAGACAAGCAGATTTTAATGATACCAATGCCATTAACAATTCATTACAATCAGCCTGATTAATTATTGATTTATTTCCCTTATTGATCCTTGATCAATTTTCTGTGTGGGAAAGAAGTAGGCCTAAACAGGTTTTTGGCATCAACACAACTGTTTTATCAAGTCTGAACACAGTGTAGAAAGAACAGTAAAAAAAAGCATCCATGTGACTCAGGTATGCAGAAGTCCCACTGGTTAACCACTGTTTAATTTCCATCCCTAATATTTGTACAGTATTCACTTTCATTTAAATTATCTTAGTCAAAGAAAAACCCTGCTAAATCTGCCTGTATGGCACTAATGTTCTTATAATATAGGATATTTATTTACCCTCTCTGTTTCTTTCTCTCTGCCGTTACTTCATCTTGAGAGGCATATGATTCTGTTTAACGGACAATTTGAAACCGGTTCTCAACTGGATCTGGTTCTCGGTTCTCATTCTAATGACATGGAATTTTTATTATAATGCAATAGAGAAATGGATTGGGTTATGTTGTAGACTTTAAATGTGATATTCAAGGGAGTGCGGGTTACAGTTTGTGCACCATTAAATTGCAGTATTCAATACATTATAATAATATGTATTTAACACTACCCATTGTTTATGTTTAGAACTGCTGTCATTTAGGAGAAACGTGTTTACATTAAGAAAAGATGATGGTGATTGAGGACATTAAGGCAAATGTCTATGTGACAAATGAGCCTACTTCAGTCTGGGTTCTCCAGCTGTAAGACTTGGTTAAATAGAGCAAGTAATTGTTGATCCCTATGTAATAGCATCCCACTAAAAGTAAAATTTACTTGCAGATTCAAGTACAGACCTTTACCTCGTCATTGTTGTCTTGTAGGTGTTGAGGATGACAGTCCTGAACCTGTCCTTTGCTGCGTGTGGTTTCTTGGGGATCTACCACCTGGGTGCTGTTGAAGCCTTTTTCCGTCACGGGGACAAGCTGCTGGGCTCCCTCAGAGCCTGTGCGGGGGCCTCGGCCGGGGCCCTGGTGGCTGCCGTAATGATCACAGCCCCTGACAAGTTAGAGGTATTGTTCACCAGTCTACAGAAAGGAGAAGAGTTTGCACAGTGGAGCGGTGGTGATCAAAGGGGGGTTTGGGGGACCCTTGGGGGTCTTTGAGGGGTTTCCAGAAGTCCCAGTACAATATAGAAATAGAAATTAGAAATGTTAATATAATTTAACTCCACTCAACCCCTTTCAACCATACCACCATCTCTGTCTTCTTGGGGGGGATCTTAAGGGAGGGGTAGCAGGTCAATAGTTTGTGCCACACACTACTGTGTCTCAGATGTCATTGCAGCTATTTTTGTGTTGATACCATTTGTTACACAGATTTGGTGATAAATTTAACAATTCTTGACCAAAAATTTAAATGGTAAAAAATGTCCTTGAGGAACAGGATAAAAAAAATCATGCTGTGATTTAGTATCAAAAACCTTTGACATGAAAATACTTCAACTATGAGTGGAATGAAACTTACAATGGGTTTTGCATTTCCTGTAATATTTTGTCAATATCAACTTGCTACATAGTCACGTTCATGCATGTAGCGCATGCAAACATCAATGATTAGTTACGAGCAAAAATGTGATGGCAAGATGAACGAAATTAGCATCGGTTCCGTTCAGGATTCAACAACAGTCAACAACAAAGTCTCTTATTATTTAGAATACAGTTGCGTCCTGCGGACAGTTGTTCGTAGCTGGACAGGGCCCGCCTATGCTATTTTACTTTAACGTTGGTCATAATGGTGCAACTTGGAGAACCAAATATTGGCACAGTATGGTATGCAGTGTAAAAAGTTTGAGACGCACTGGTCAATATAGCTAGGATGCCCTCTGTCTCTAGTTTGTGCTTTTACAGTTTCATGAGCTGTGATTATCCTAGAGGTCACAGTAGACCATTTTAAACAGTGGGGTTTAAGTTTCAGGAAATGGTCTCACTACAATGAAATGACTACTATGGAAACTAACATTGTCACACATGAATACAGTTTTATCATTATATCTTTAAATCCTCCTGTAGTTGTTCTGTACACACTGACAGCAACTTAAAATCAGAATCAAATTCCTTGTTTGTGTACATATACTGGGCCAATAAAGCTGTGTCTGAAACAGATTACCAGTCAGTCATCCAAAAACCTGAAATGTGAAGCAGTTTAATTTGTGTGTGAGTTGTGATTGTGGCTTCAGTGACTGAATCAACCTTGATAAACCGAACTGCTATAGGTGTGATGTGTTTGTTTCCTTTTGCTCCAGCACTGTAAAGAGTTCACTTATGGGTTTGCTGACAGTGTGAGACGACAGCCGTTTGGAGCCATCACACCAGGATATAACTTCATGCTCACACTACGGTAATTAATCAGCATATGACACTTAAAGCAACATTAGGTAAGATTGGTATTTGTTGTGATTTGGTGCCCCCGGTTGCAGTTCCACTGTGGTAAATATGGACAGTTGCACAAGTGCAAAATTAGCAAGGCAACAACATTGCTAACACAGCCAAACATAGCCAAACATCAATCGTTAGACATTACATTAAGTGCAACAAAACAAGACACGGCAAGCCAGTGAACATTACTGACTAGTCCAACAGAAAGAACATCAGCTCACCATCTGCTTGCAGCCCTTTATTTCACAAAGCTCTCGCCAACGACTAAAAGCCAGACCCAGATTTATTCTTGGCCCTCAACCTTTAGATAGCAGTGTCATAACATCCAACATTATAGCCTGTGATAAATATAAATGCAGATCCCACTG
>NW_023340246.1:19313430-19317471 GCF_004916995.1 Morone saxatilis | reverse complement strand
GTGAATGAGTGTCTGGGAAGCTCTCCAAAATAGGAAACGTACCCCCCTCCAAATCACCCCCAGCTGTTTACCTCAGATAGCTGGCCATAAATTTGAGGCCAGCACACACCATAACATTAACACACACACCACACACAGCGCATGAACAACAGCTGCACTCACTTTCTCCTCCCCATCCCAGATTTGATAGATGATTTTGGATGACACTGAGGTGGAGGTTTTAATAGGCTTCATAGCTGCTCTATAAAATGGGCAAGCCAGATGGCCATGTGCTGGCTCAAATTGTCCTGAACCTTGAAGGGTGACGGGTTCAACAGTCCTTTACCGCTGCTGAAGTGTCGCTTGAGCAGACCCTTATTCCTCTAGCTGTTTGGAGTACCATAGGCGTGAATTAGTAAAGTTCAATTCAGGAATTCAGTTTGGAGTACTGGGGCTTCGAATATTTCTATTCTAGCCTTAGTTTAGGACATTTCAGAAGGTAAATACTTGTGGCTGTTTGACACCTATTATTTTTAATTTTATTAGTTAATTTTCAGATTTTAATGCATAAAACTGTGGAATTTCTTAAAATATTTCATTAAGTTTTTAATATAAACTGAACTCTTCCCATAGAAGTTTTGTATCAAGCACCCAGATCCATAGAGACCAACTTTAAGAATTAAAATATGTCTTTAATCCAATATATAGTCATTTGACTTAATTTTGTTACATAATACTTAATCTTGCCCTCCATGGTCATGTGAGCCCTCAAACCCCTGACAGGTTTGTGGCATAAGGAAGGAGATGGAAGCCATATTTGAAAATATAAATAAAAAAACCTATAGAGCTGAAGGAACAGTCAAAATATCAAAATCAGATGATTGATTAATTGTAAATATAAACTGTACAACTGTTACTCATTTAAATTAACAAAATCCTTTTATAGGCTTATGTATGAAACAGATCTTGTCCTGGAATAAAGATCCTTTTATTTTACAACACACCCACTATTTTACTGTAGCTTAAGGAAAGGAAAGTCGAACATCGACTGTTCCCTTGACAGAGGTTCCATTTGTCTATAGCAAGCAGCAGGAGTGGCGGCGGCTCCTCTGTCACCCACACACACACACACACACACACACACACTCACAGAGTGACAGTGAGAAGAAAAAAAAACTGTCCTCGGCTCTAATATACTACCATGCCTCATCACTTCCCTTAACACTTACACACACACACACACACACACTGTGTTGACACACACTTGAGCAGAAGCACACGAATAAACAAAGAGAAACACACATAAAAAAAACAATAACAGGCCACCAGAGTCCACTGTGGCTGTACACACACACACACATTACAAAAGACTGTGATGTTCCCAAAAACAATATTTACCCATCAAGCCCTTCACTGAGCCTCAGCCTCATAATAACTGTCATACAATACAGAAACATGTAAAAACACAATATAATACTGTAGTAACATTTCCAGGCTGATATCAAAAGTGAAATTTAGAAGCATCACAAATATTTCAGCCTCACAAAGCGAGACTGTCAATGTCTCTCCAGAGTAACTTCCACTTTGAGATTTAAAGTCATACTTTACCCAAATGTTGTTAAAAGTCACAAACAAACATTTATATACAGTATTGTGCTGCTGAGTCATGGCATATGTAGAATGTTGAAACTTTAAAAGTACACTTTCAGTCCACTAGACCAACAGTTCCCAACCTGGGGCTGCACATGATTTATTGAACCAAAAAACATATATTTCTAATATGCAAATGTCTCACCATGTTGTTAATCTTGGTGATAAATGCCCTTTTCCTGTGAAATAATAAATGCTTGCAGCCTCTAGGCTTCCTGATTTTATTATTTGGATAGAAAAGCTGCAGTATTTGGTTTCAGTTCAATGTTTTGTGCAGCCTCTCAGTTAAATAGCCAGTCATACAGTTGGTCCACCTGTCATTAAATTAATCATCAACCCACTCTGATCACACAACAGGAAACAAAACACGACTTCAACCTCATATATTTCTATTGTGTTCCTGTTCCTGTTGCCATGCACAAAACCGCAGTAAATTTTAATCAATCATCAGTCTAATTTGGTGATTCTTAAGATGCAGTACAGAAGTGGAAACACAAAGAGTGTAATTACTGCACCATTCTCACACCCTATTGCAGACAGCATTATTTCCCCCTCATCATCAATGCTTGTTGGTGCTTGAGTATACTTCAGTGTGAACAGTATGCTGGTAATGATTGAGTATCTATTACGCAGAGCATGCAATTTCAAACACAGAATGGGTGACTGACTAAGGTACACCATCGGTCAGCCGATTGCCACCACCTGTCTTTATTTTTTTAAATTAAAAGCCTTAATTTCAAATTTAAAATCTCTCTAGCGCTACATACACGGTCCAGCCATATACTATGTTTAAATCTAGTCATATGTCTTATGAATCATGGCTGTGTGACTGTGTGATTGACGGCAGAAAGCCAGAAACTTGGACTCTATGGTGCTAAGGGTGGTGACATTACTGCATTACACAGAACTCAGAGCTTCCGGACTATTTGCGTGCTGGAGATGAGATGATGGCAGACCGTAGTTTCACAGTTAGGGACTTCCTGGAGGAGGGAGGAGGTACGCCAGCTGACCAATGAGGAGGTCACTGACACAAGGCGCCTTGTTCACACCCGCAATAATGTCGAATAAACCCTGGTCCTGCAATACACAAGCACCCTGTGATCTGTATTTCACCTATTGTTGAAACTAAAATCCAAACCCAGCGATGAGGATTTTGACTTGGCTCTAACTTTGCATTGACATAAGCTCAAGCACTTAATAATAATTATAATAACAATTATGTGAGAGAGTTCCACCCTATTAGATGTATAGATAGACATTGCAGAGTGTTAATATTATCACACAAGATTGGGCATATGATACCGTCTCATATCGATCCTTTTCGACCTTATAAAAAGCAGAGGTATGATGACATTAACCCGTTTAGGTTAAGAAAAGTTCTGTTCCCATATAATTTATTTTTAAAAATCTGACTGAGAGAAAAATAGTTCAGCGAAAGGAACCAGAAGTCACACCCATAAGGAGTTATGGGGGCTAGGAATATAGTAGATACAGCTCATTATAATAGTCTCGCACGGGCTTTTACTGACACCAACGCTCTCCCTCAACAATCGCTTGTGCTTCCAATTACATTTCTTTTCTAAAACTTTTTTTTTCAGCATTTTGACTTTTTTGGTTAGGTGTGACATGCAACAATTATCCCAGGATACAGGACGCCCTGGGTACAAAACTACAAAACTAATTATACACTATTCCATCATATTTAACAACATGCATGACATACAACAGTTATTGGGCTTATTGGGATCAGAAATGTAGCAAACATGATGCCCCAAGCATGATGGAGCACACAGTAGACTAAAACAAGGTGATTAAAAATAGCCATAGCCTTTCCTTCAATTAGGGCTATGGCACTCAGTCCACCAGTCAGTGAATCAGTTCATTAGTCAGTTAGTCTGTAGATTAACTGTCACAGACGGAAGAAATGGTTGTTCTGTTGTTAAGGAGCATGCTTGTTAGGCATAAAACACACACACACACACACACACACACATTCACAAAGAGCAGCTGCAGTCTCTGTGGACCTATTAGTGCATCCTGTGTCATCTATCTGAGCTTAACTTCTCTATTGTTTGTGACACACTAGACACACACACTTACAGATGCTGAGATACAACTATGCAACCACCCCCTTGACACACACACACAC
The DNA here is from genome assembly GCF_004916995.1 of Morone saxatilis. NCBI lineage: Eukaryota > Metazoa > Chordata > Actinopteri > Moronidae > Morone > Morone saxatilis. The sequence continues at coordinate 19,313,693 of NW_023340246.1, read as the reverse complement.
CAGCACACCCACCGTCACGAGCCTCAGAGAGCTATATTGTTGTTTAGGCAGCAGCCGCGTTACAGATGGCATACCAGGCTAATTAACAACACACTCCTTTCTCTCGACCCCTCCACACGCGCACACACACACTCATGCCAACGCACACTAAAATGAGAAGGTGTCTGTGAAAGAGAGAGGGGGAGCTGGAGAGTGTGAAAGAAACACAAAAGAGAAAGACTGACACTGCTTGCATAGTGATGTGTGTATGTGTGTTTCTCTGT
>NW_023340246.1:19295620-19313302 GCF_004916995.1 Morone saxatilis | reverse complement strand
GTGTGTGTGTGTCTGTGTGTAGAGGTGTTTGTGTGCATGGCAGATGGTGCGTGACGACTGTATTGCTCCCAGCAGCACAGCTGTCCGAGGCAATACAGCTTGGACACACACCTCTTCATCAAGTTAAATAACGGCTACACACAAACACACACACACTCATACATACACACGCAGAAAAAATACTCACACTTCAGCCGTTCAATAATCTTATTTTTAGAGGAACAAAGGCGGGGAAACACTGGATACATTTCCATCCACATATTTTTCATTATTATTATTATAAATTTGTGAATAAATAAAGCTGAAATGCCAGAATAAAAAAAAACATTTAAAGTTTGGCCGATGTGCACAAGTTGGCATATTGAGAAAAGAGAGAATGGCTGATCGAAACATATTTTGAGAACACACCTTGATGTATTGGTACCTGCTAGGGGCTACAAATCATTCACGTCACGCCGCTGCTCAAACCGAAATTTCAAACGGAAATCAGTTCAACAGCTGTGATCACCTCAAAGTGAAATCTGCACAGATCTTTCATATAGAGTTCAGCTTTGGCAAACCTGACCAGCAGCAAACTTTGAGGGGAGAGAGAGAGAGTCAGAGAGTCTAAAATGGAAGAAACTATCACATCAGCTGCGTCGCACCCTTTCAATTTTACAGTCCATAGCAGGTTGCTTCAAGCACCACCTAACTAGAGAGGCTGCATGACAAGAATTTCACTGTGGCACTTTTTAGTCTGACTGGGCACTTAGATTAGACTCTACTAGCCCAAATTAGATGCAGTAAAAAGACTTCAAGGTACACGTGGATCAGAAGAAACCAATAATAAAAAAAACATCACCGCACTGATCGTATTTCATTTCAACATTTCAAAAAAACGCTTAAAATATGTTGCAACATTGGGGTTTTGTGACACTCACACACACAGAGATGTACACCAGGAGTGTGGTAAACAGTTACACAGATAAAGCAGCCGACAGTGACTGAATTCATCTGATGAAGTGAGAGGCATACGGCGCTAACACTATTAAGTGGGATTATTTACTTGCAGTGTGAATCTCTGTGAATTGCTGAACAGACGAGGGAGGAAAATGCTCACTGACACACTCAATAACACACATTAAACATTTCACACCGACACATGAAAAATAAATACACCACAAGATATTAAACAATCCAACAGCCCTGCTGCCGCACAGCCGAGGAGAGAGGAAGGAAGAGCCAGCTGGAATAACAACAGTAATTATGATAATAATATGAAGCTGTATTAGTTCATTCAGTGCTGCCCACCTGCTCTACTTTGACCACAGCTGGTGAGAATATGTAATTTATTTTGTTTTTAATTTTAACATTACACCAGTGTTGTGTGGGAGGGCTTCAGGCTGTAAGTCTAACTGCTGCTGAAAACACCTACAAATCAGGATTCAGAACAGAATTTCAAAGTGCCATCATGACTTTGTTCCTGTTTCAAAAATGAAGTCAAGTCACTATTTATATTTCTGTCAAGAGAAATACAAATAGTATTTGTACTCTGAAGACAAAAACCTACTGGAGATAAATGTTCTATAAATATTGTTTTGTACTGGCATTATTCTAATTATTTTAATATTTTGAAATGTTTGTTTGTACTGTTTCTTTGTATTGTTGTTTATTTTATAATGCATGTGTCAAAAATAAAGATATTTTTTTCCCCACAGTGTTAGTTAGCATGCTCACAAGACTTTTGGACTTCAGAGGGGAACGGTAGGGTTGGGTCATGTCATGAATTGAAGTGTTAAATATATACATCTCACACACAAATAAACAGTAAACTATTAAGCTGTAATTCGTTTGCCCTCTTACTTTAACACAGAATAAGTGAAATGTAGCCTAAACCCGGAAATGAGTTAGCATTTTTGCACTTCCGTTTTGTGGAAGGGTTTTTGTGGGTTTTTGTGGGTTTCTGGTTAGATGCTTGAACACAACACAAGCTTGAGAGATTTTCACGTCTTGTTTAACAACATAAAATATGTCAGTAAATACCCAACCTGTGCATTTTTAAACTGTTATGTGTTTTGCTGTGCAAGCTGGTTGCAAACAAGTAGCTAAATAAGACTACAGAGGTTGTCGCTCTATAGCCTCGTTGACATTGAAAGACCTGAAAGACATGTTGAGACGCAGTGCAATGAAAAGATTTCATGTCTCTCTTAAATAGTTATGAAGGCATGTAGTATTGAAGTTCTACAAAATTATAAAAAATACCTATAAAGAAATTAGAAGACGGATAGCAAAGGCGATAAAAGAGTGATACTGATTACTTTTACAGGCAGGTAGAGTATACAACAATGTTCTGAGGCCAACGGTAAGAATTCACTTGCTAAATATCTTTGAAAAAGTCAAATCAAGCCTGTTTATACGAGAAATAAAATGTTAATCTTAATATTTATACTGTAGTTGTTTTATATAGTAAATTGACTTATTTATGTAGCACTTCTCTGGTCTAACAAGATTTCAAAGTGCTTTACAACACTTGTCACATTCATACACCGATGGGAAAGGCTGCAAGGTGCCAGCTACTCATCAGGAGTGATACAGCGCTTTCTTTCCAAAGCACTCACAATGATAAGCTCACCCATACACACACATGCTCACACCAACGGCACAGCCATCAGGAGCAATTTGGGGTTTAGTATTTTGCCCAAGGATACTTTGACTGGATTGAGGGAGCTGGGAATTGAACCAGGAACCCCTTTAATCGCAAGACAACCCGCTCTCCCACCTGAGCCACAGCCGCCCACACCCATATTATGTTTCAGCCCTGTCTGTGTATTCCTTTTGACTCTGAAAATGTTGCTTTTAGCTCCAGCAGAAGGATTCTTCCATATATTCGCTCATTAACACGGTGAGTCTTTTGCTCAAGGTTAAAAAAGACAGCAGAGCGTTTATTTCAACACGAAGCAAACAGACTCAAACTGATGCAATTAACAGGGGGAGAGGAGAACAAGTGGAAACAGCAAATGTTGTTGAACCGTGGTGAAATATTGTTCTAATGCACCTCCCGTCGTGAAAATTTAATTTCCATTTAAACATGAATAGAATCAAAACTAATCTAATTTAATCTGCCCTCTCCTCTCATTTCCCCCGCCGTCTCTTCTCGGTGCCACTGCTGTCTCCTCAGCTCCTCTCCCTCCTTTCATATCCTTCTCTCCTCTCCTTTTATCTCATTTCAACTCTTCACCTCTCTTCTCTGCTTTCATCTCCATCCCCTCTCCATTCCTTTACTTTCCTTCTCCTTCTTTTTCTTTGCCTTCCCCTTCTTTCCTCTCCTATTTTTACCTCAACAAGGGTTTATTAATGAAGTCGAGATTTATATATAGAGTGAGAGAGAGAGGGAAAAAGAGAGATAGATGAAAACAGTGTGGGTGAGACCGATAAGAGAGAGGTGGAGAGTGAGACAGGGAGGGTGAGAGAGGTAGGAAATAAGTGAGGCCAATAGAGAGAAAGAGGGAGAGGTGGCCGTTGGGTTTTTATAATTGGCTGTCTGTGACTCAAAGAGGGTGAGTACAGTATCCCTCTGCCTCCCTCCACACACACACACACACACACACTCAAAGAGATCACATTTCCTCCACTCGCCTCCCCTAACATGACATGAAACCAGCTTCTGAAGCCTCGGGGCTCTGAACATTTAAATTATCTCCTATCTCCTCGACTCACTGTGGGCTAAAGATCACAGATTCAGCTTCACAGCAGCAGCCCGGGCTGTCATTTCCTTCGGATTCGTCTAATTAGCGGCGCTAACGACTTCTCCGTACAATATCGCTATTTTAACCTGCGTATTAACCCATAAAACAATATTGTGAGTGGCTGTTAATCTTATTGATGGAGAAATAGCATCACTGTTGGCTGTGAGCAGCATATCTGTTTGCACCTGTGCGTGTTTGCTACTGTCCATCTTTGAGTACTGTGAGCAGTGTAGTGGTCAAGTGCGTTAATACAATGTGACAACATTGCATGCATGTCAGGTAAGAGAAATCTTCATTAATGCAACAGAACCCCCTTAACACGCTAATATAATAAACTGCTAATAATGTAATCATCCATTATATATATATATCCCACTCACAAAATACATTTTATATTTGAAGGCCCAGTGTGTAGGATTTAGTGGCATCTAGCGGTGCAATTGATAATTGCAACTCCCTCGCCTCACCCTCCCACACTGTGTTGGAGAAAGTATGGTGGCCACGAAACCCATGAGCAAACGGGAAAGGCTTTATCTATAACCAGTGTTTGGTTTGTCTGTTCTGAGCCACTGTAGAAACAACATGCTGGACTCCGTAGAAGAGGACCCGCTCACTCTGAAGAAAACAGACGCATTTAAATCAGCATCAGAAAATAACATTTAATGTGGTTAAAGCGGGAACGTCGGTACTGTCAGTCTGCATTGAGCTATAAATTAATTTGTTGTCCACTGCTGTTTTATACTGTATGAAAAGTTTCTCCTTCAGTTCATTAAATCCCTGCAGATGTCTGAAGGCAGCAGGACACATATGTTGATGAATCTGCAACATCCGATTTCAGAAGTGCCGCATAAAAGCTCAGTGACATTACGCACGGCAGTCTGTGTTTACCTTCATTAAATCAATGAAAATGACACCAGGCTGCTACAGCGCACACCTCTACACACATCAGACGGGCGAGTTCTAACTCCGTATTCTGCCTGTTTATGCGAGAGACATATTACCGCAGCTCATTAACCCTGCATCACAGCCTCCTTTCCAACTTTTCTTAGAATAAAATCAGCTGTTTATGTTTTATTCTTGAGATGTATTACGTGGCAGACACTGCTGTATCACATGTGCAATCATCCATCTGTACATCACATACGTTTCCACCTTTGCTGGCATGACCACAAGAGGTCTCCTGTTGCAGCCTTTTTTTGTATCTGAACAGTGCTGTCAGCTTTCATGGTGAGGAAAGCTTTGTGATTTATCTTTTGTCCTTGTATTGATATTTTTACGAAGCAAATACAGCACATTTAAAAGTTTGCTACATCATATTTCAAACAACACTGTCATTAAGTGAGTGGACTGTGTGTTTACTTCTTGTTTTACTTTTGTGACCAAACAAATGACATGTTTATCAGTGAAATTTATCTAAGAAAAGCACAAGAAGAGAAGATGCATAACTCAGTAATGTCAGTTACACAGCAATATCTATCTAAAGTTTGCTAACATTAGCCACCATACGCTATTGTTTATATCAGAACAAGTTGTAATGACTCAAAAGTCATCTATCCATTTGTAGGAGGGATAGGAGGAGGATGATTGTAATATTATATAATATATAATGAATATGTTTCGTTTTTTCGTTTCGGTGAAAATTCTGGCCTACATTTGAAAACACTAAACCTTTAACAAAACCTTTATCATCATTTTTAGGTTATTTTAATGTGTCAGTCAGAGTTACAGCCAATGAAGTACAAGTATGGGTCTACAGGGACCAACTAAGACAGAGTGATACTGAGTTAGAGAAGCAGAAGAAACCTGTGCTGCTCTTTAATGAAACATCCTACATACATCAGGCTCGCTCTGCTAGGTAGCTGCTTCTTAATATTCCCAGGGTTTTCACAGATGTAAGTAAAACTGGCTTTTCTTGTAACAGACCCTGGGCAATGGAAGGAAACACCTACAAGGCCTAATTAAAGAAGACACACTACCCTCTGTTCAGGACTTAAGAACCGTATTAAAGTCAATTTTGCAGGAAGTTTGTGTCATTGTTTCTAACAGACAAAACTCTCCTCTTTCCTTGCTTATGTTCAGCTGGGATTGTTATTGATGATACTGCGGTCCTCATTTGGTCTGCCTTGTGATAAAAAACATTGCATCTCCTGAGATTTCCTTGTGAAATAAGCGTTAAATAAAAGGAATCAATAAAACAGAGAGAAACAAAACAAACAAAAACAACTTAAAACTGGCCAGGCAGTAAGAGGGAGGATGTATATTATCATGACAGAAAGCCGGTTTTGTTTTGTTTGGGTGGAGCTGCTGTAGCTCTGTGGTCAGACAGAAATGTAGAGATACTGTATGTACATTTCGCCCGGCTGTCTCTGAGGGCGGAGCACATACTGTGGTCGCTATGAGCTATAATAAAACTGACCAACACAACAAGCCTGCTGCTTCTGGACATGTCTCACGTTTGAGAAACGATCTATTTTCATTAAGAAGATTAAGATTTTATTAAAACCTTACTTAGAGGAGAATGAGTTTCTACTTTTATTTCCTCTTCTTTTCCCCTTCTGGTACAATCTGAACCAGTGGTGCATGTTAAAAAGCACAGTGAATGGCCCATAATTCTGTCGTCTTCCAGTCTTTCCTGTCCACACTAGGCTAGAGTAGAGTAGCGAGGGGTGTGTTGCATTCACAGAAAATTAACACAGACTGTGTTTCACCCAAATGTACTGTCTGAAATCCAGTGATTATCTGTAGATACTATTGAAACATAATGACTCACCATGCTATGAAGCTAGATGAGCCTTGTGAACTGGCATCCGAAATACTATCAGAGGCCTCATTAATAATTTACACTGCAGCCTCTAAATTTCTTGACCCAGAGGAGGAAGGAAAGGAAACTTAACAGATGCAAAGATATCGACTCACAGGGGACTTACATTATGAGAAGACTGCTATGTTTGGAGAAATATGGCCTGTAATTTGTGGCGGAATTTTTCATTTACAGATTAAGGCCATGGCAGATTTGCATGGCATTAAAAACACAAACAAGCTCTGCAGTTATTAGAAATCACCAAAGGACTCTAAGAAGAACTAGTCCCCTGTGAATAGGGTTTTTTATAGAAGAAAATAACACATTTGCTTCACTTATAGAAGAAGGACTTGCTCATGTACAAAACATTTCAATGACCGCAGGTGAAGAGTCAGAAGCACCAGCCTGAGCAATTTGGCTGTAGTCTGAATAAAATCAGGTAATCCTTGACACCAGAACTGCATCTCAACCTTTGTTGCTGAGCCCCAACTGCACAACTTCCTTACATCAAGTCACCAAGATTGGAAACAGAAAAAAAAAATCTGTGCACCCAAAGAAATACCATTTCACAGAGTCACGCCTTTCTACGTGCCCGGACACCACATCTGAGCCTTTTTCCTTTTTACACTTTCAGTTTTTCTCACTCTACTGTAGCTTGGTAAATTCATTTCTTTGGTGAATTGTTGACAAGGAGATGCTATAAATGGACTGCAGCAGAGGCAGCAGGCTTCAGTTCTCGGATCTGTCCTATATGACTGTTTTTGGTGAATCGATTTCCAGATACTGTAACAGCACCTCACGGTTCACCGGGTGACCTATGGAAACCAAAGACTGAGGAAGAGCTTAGAGACAGAAAAACACCACAGAATGTGTTTACAGAATGCATTTGTTATGTGTTGTGTTGATTTATGTTGTATGGTTTTGTGCCAGGTTGCTTTGTGCTATGACATGTCATTCTTATGTGTTGTGCAAGGATTAGGGTTAGTGATTTATCCTGTACTTCATTGGCTGTGGCTGCGTATCTGTGCAGAGGTGTGTCTAGCTACTCTACAAACATCAGCTAACAGAATTAGGTGTTAATGTTAGTGTACTGGAGCTAAATGCAAACAAAATAAGATGGATGAAGCTAACAACAGAGTGGGTGGTCCAACAGCAACTGACTGCAGACAGAGCTACTAGCAGAAACTTTACTTCGGTGTTCATTTATTGATTGACATAGCACCAGTGCCCCTTTCTGTACTTGCCCCTGTTTCCGTACTGTTTTGTGTTATGAGAATAAACGTGAAACTACTCGATCCCATTACAGTCAGGGGGGAGGGCATGGAGGATGTGGAGCATTTCATCTATTAGGGAGCAACATCAGCAGAAATGGAGGAGCAGACAAGGACATAGAGCTACACATCGGTAAAGTGGAGGATTACCAACCAGGAAGACATAGCTACCGCAATCCGAAGAAGAAAATGGAAATGGATAGGTCACACCCTTAGGCAGGATGCAAACAACATCACAAGACAAGCCCTGGACTACAGTCCACAAGGAAAAAGGAGAAAGGCGTAGGCCGAAAAACACCTGAAGACATTCCACACTTCTAGACCTGAAGAAACCTGGAAGAAAGCAAAAGCCAGAGCCGAGAAAAGAGTGAAAGAGCAAGCTCTGGTGGACGCCCTATGCCCCTAAAAGGGGCTAAGAAGTTTATGCCAAGTATAATGAACACAAATACAAGCTAACTAAAAACTGTATCCCTAACATATGACATAAATATGCAACACGCTTTCCATGTACTGTATATGTCTGCTTCCTGTCTGTGTTCTAGTCTGTCTGTCTACAGCTGTCTGTCTGCAGCTGAGACAAAACTCTGGCCGACGGCGATCTCTGTAATTGATCCCCACACCGGAATAAATGACAGTGATTTTCCTTTTCACATGCACACTGTATTCATCCCTGCAGCATTCTACATGCCCCCCAGCATGCTGCAAAATGTGATCACACACACATACACAAACACATTAACATACACACTGAGCCGAGAAATAATATCTTCCTGTCCCGAGGACGAGATATTGATTGTGGCACACTGAGCACAGAGTTTCGATTTACACATTTAGAGTTTGACGGCAGCCGTGTCGGCCATTTGGCTGTCGTTAGCGGCAAAATGCTCATAACTCTCAGCATAAATGGCTCAACAGGAAATATAAACCACTAAACACTTTGTTTAGAGAAAAAAGGAAGAGACAATGGAGATGTGTTTGTGTTTGTTTGCTTGAGTGCAGATTTATTCAATTAAAACACGTTTACAGCACTGAGCAACATTGCTATAAGCAGGAATCTATTTTTTGCTCTATCTGTCTCACATTCATGTTGTTTGCGGGCAGAGGAATACAAGAGACAAGGGTCATTTGTACTTGTGTGGGCTGTTTGTTTTTCCCTGTTCCCAGCTGTGCAGACGTTGCAGGTGAGCGTATATGGGAGCTGGCGAGTTGTTTTTATTTATGATCGTCCTCTGTTTTGCTGTGAGATGTCTTATTAAAGACCATAAAAAGTCTCTCCCTCACTAACACACTTATTGCAGCTGAGAAGTGAGCAACACAAAATTAAGTAATGAATTCTTGGGACGATTGCCTTAATGACATCCATCAAGCCCGAATTCATTATAAGGTGCTTTTTAAATGGTTTTAACACACTCTCTCTCACACACACACACACACACTCATAAGTCACACACACAGAACAGAAGAAGGCAGTTAATAGTAAAGTAATGAAGAGTTACAGCATAAACTCTTTATAAGCCTCTCATTGCTCATAAATCACTTAGAAACCAATTTCATACCAAAGCAGGGAAGAAGAGAGAGGAGGAGGAGGTCTGGATTGAAGAAAAGAATTAGCAAGGAAGAGGGAAGATGAAAGAAGGAAGCATAGATTGATGTAGAGAGAGCAGGAGGGATGAGGACTTAAGTTTGGGAGAGTACGGTGAGAAATAAGGGTTGAGAGAGGAAGGGGAGGAAGAGTGGAGGCAGAACTGTTGGGACAAGAAGACAAGAAAGCAGATTAGAAGGAGGGATGAAAAGGAAGAGTGAGTCAGGGATTATGAGAGTGCTGGAGTCACAGTAAAGGAAAAGAAAGGATTGGTTTGAGAAAGGAAGGAAGCAGTGAAGGGAGGTTAATGGACAGAGGGAAAAAACAAAAGATCTAACGGACAGGAGAAAAGAAGTCAAATCCCTTTCTTTACCTTATGTAAAGGGTTTGTCTCTGTGTTTATAAAGTGTTCTAATTACCAATGGCGGTGGCAGTAAACCTAGAAGAAATAATGCAGACACACCACATGTTGGGAGTTACTTATATAATACTTCAAAATAAAACTACATAAAGTGAATGAGGAAACCCAAAACTTCTGTGATGCTGATATGGGCACCTGCGCGGATAGCTCTGGGTAAGGAAATTGGATCCTCGCCTTAAATTTATAACTTAATTTCAAAAACTAATCTAATGGGGTCTTCAGCTTCAGAGTAATTTCATTATTCATCTACTGCTACCTAATATTCAGGAGAAAGTGAAGTCATTTAAATGGGTATATAAAATGATGAAAATGTCCCATGTTGGAAATTATATCTTAAATTACATCTTGTTGAGGGAACTAGTCCAGTCTGAGTTAGACTTTAGTCAGCTACACTTTTTAAACAAGTATACGTATTTTTCTACATGCTCAGGTGGGAGTTCGGTGCTTGACTGTGCTGCAACGGTGTTGTTGATGCCGAGAACTGCTGAACAAAATGTTTAATTCATGGATAGATTTAGTCACTGCGGTTGGAAAATCCATCAGTTACTTCCAGGTGGGAGGATGTGCAGCCAGTGTGTGTTTGATGCTTGTTTGATTTCTGTTGTGCAGCTTGGTGTACGAGTGCAGGATGGATTTTCGTGTGGGGTTGTGCTGCCTCAACAGTGCAGCTCCAAAACAACAACAGCAACAAAAAAACACACACACAGTGCAGTTAACAGCAGTTAACAAACCAACACACAGCTTCTGCACTTTATAGAAGAAGGTGATACCTTTGTATGTTAACAAATAAGATTAAAAATCAGTTGAAGAGCCATGTGTGTCCACCGTAGTTTATCTTTCATGCTTGAAAGGTGAGCAGTATTCAGTTAGTTGCAATCTGCAACTTCACCTCTTTAAAACATTTTTTTAATGATATGTAAATGAATCGTCCCATTTGCCACTTTGACGGTATTCATACTAATACTGAGCATCCACTGGTTTTACTGGTGTTGAGAGCATACACAGTAGAGAGAACTTCAAAAAAAGACTTTGTTCTTGGTCAACTTGTCTGGTTAACTCAGGGTTAACAATATAACAAAGACAGAGCAAGACATAGCTGAGCAGGCCAAAAGAAAATTTCACACACACACACACACACACACAGATACAGATACAGAGCCACAGACTGGAAACGACTTGGAATAGACCTTGTATTAATCTGCAGGCAGAGCCAATGGAGAAGCTCCTGGGAGGCTATTAGCTTTAGGACTATTCAGTGCTCCATTTGGATTAGGCTGCACTGGGACAGGGATTAAACGAACTCTGCTGCCACATTACAATGGATCCAGCAAACCTCAGTGTACAGCTGGGTCACCTTTGTTGCTCCTGTCTTTTTAAAACAGAACAAAGACCTTCAGATATTAAGATATTATAGTTATTATGATATTATTATGAGTTATTATAGTTTCTAACAATGGTAACGTTTTCTAATGCATTGGATTTCTTTTGCACCCATGTCTGTTTTGATTTCACTCAGCTGCATAATACCTCAACTTCCTTTTGGCACAAAAATATATTCAAAGCCCTAGCCGGGTCCAACGTTTGATCCCTATTTTTTAATTGCTTTTACTGTGTATATATCACCTGTTTTAGTCTTGACTAAAACTTGAATTGATCAGGTTTTAAAATTAACATGGAAGCTTGGAAGACTTTCTTCCTAGGCTTTTGGGAACTATTAGCTGGTTTAGTCATTGAATTAGTTCACATAAAAGCTTGCTTGGCAGAGGGACTCACAAGATCACACAACATTCCATCTTGCCAGGTTTCACGCTATGCACTTGCATCCAAACCACAGTGGTTTGGAACAATCAGCGGCTGCTTATGAGGTTAGCGTAAATTCTACTTTAACATCAGTTATATCAGAACTGGAAAGTATATTTATTCATTAAAAGAGCAAAGAATGGCGCAAAGGCTTTTCTCAATGTAAAAGATGATTTCACTCTTCTCCCAACTGGTGGTAAAAGTAATGCCTGTTTCTGCAGTGCGTGTGCGTGGCAGAACATCTTGCTTTTTATTTCGGCGCCCATGTTAATCAGATTAGAGCAGCCACACTGCCTGTGAGTTACGCGTCTCAGGCTGCGGTTGCAGCAACGCTTCACTAGAGAGTTAGGTTCTCGCCTATTTTTTCCTGTGAGTTTCCAGCAAAAATAGACAGTGAATAAGGTCTGTGTACAGTCATGTTGACATTATACCAGCAACATATACACCCATAAATACAGTTTCACTGTCCATATCTGTAGAATACGTCAGAAACATGAAAATTATTTTTTAATCTCAACACCTCCTGTATATGAGATTAAAAGTTCTCTCGCTTTTCTGTGAAAAGAATCCAAATGTTAACAGGGTTTTTATTGTACCGTATTTATCAAAGGCAAACTCAGTACAGAAAGATGGGGCTGGCAGCAGCAGCTCCGCAGTTCAGCGCACTGCTCACGTAGGCAGAGTGAAGTGTGTGACTATGTTTTATGGTTCGTTGATCGGTTGAAGTTTGACCAACGGTGGTTCATCCAATCACCTGCCAAGTATTTTCGGAAAATGCCTGCCCTTTTCCAAACACTTCCCAGATGGTTCTATGTAACAAAACATCAGCTTAATTCATATATGCACACATGGAGAAATATATGTGTTTGAGAGGTTTTAGTGGGATAGGAAATATCTGATCTGTACCCTAACCTAAGTCCTGTGTTATTGACATAATGTTTTGTAAATGCATTATGCAGCGTTCTAGAACTGCCTAAATAATAATCTTAGCCTACATCATTATTAGAGAACATTTTGTGTCAAGTCATATATGTCACATGCTACTTGCTTTACTATTCGCTCTAAACAGGTCATACTGTAAGATTACAGTTGATCTAGAACAGTTCTATTGGCAATAAGTAAGGGTAACTATTTAGGAACAACTAATTTCTACATAAGAATTAGTCTGTGTGGTGCAACCTGGTTTCATTTAATGATGTTGAACAACGGGTGCAATGAAACAGCAACAAAATATGTGTTGCATTCAGCATCAGACTCAAAGTCACTTTAGATGGGGAAGATGTTTGAAGGCATGGTAAGTAGAAGTCACTTTACCAGTTAATATTCTGGAATAATTAGAAAAATAATAACACAAGCAGCTTAATGATAATACCTTAAACAATAATAACACGCAGCACTGCCTGGAACAAAACTCATACCTGAGGCAGTGAAAACATTGTGCTGAAGTCCTAACCCCACTGAGGACGTCCCTCACTGTGATTACAAGTTCAGCAATGCGGCTAGTCTGCAGCACCAAAGTGCCCATAATCACAGTTAAGGACATCCGAGGAGTATTAAGTTTTTTTTTATTCAGCAGTCACCGATGCATGTGTGCTGACTGAACCATTTTCTTTAAGGTAGTGCGCATACATTATGTTGGGGGCATTCAGAGCTGCTCACACTCGAGAAGGTTATTTATTCACGCAGTACAGTAGATGGAGCTTTGGATGGGTATTTACATTTAGAGTATTTCAAGGTCCAGATGAGTTTGTTTGTCTAGCCTGTGCTGCTGCATATGACCTAAAACACAAGTGTGATATTTTACATCACAAGGAAGGAGGGCAGCAATGAAAAATGAGTTTTAGATAAAGTAAAAAAAACAAATGGAGAGTTCAGTTTTCCAGCATCAAACGTCTCTTTTATCTGAGCTTCACAAGTCACTTTGTCTATCAGACCATCTGGCCAGCAGTCAACACCAGCTCTCATCATTTACATCCCTTCATCTGCTCTCAGAAAGAGAGAATAAAACATGAAAAGTAAAGGGGTGAATGTGAGAGAAAAACAATAGAGGGAACGAGAGAGAGCCAGGGATGAAAATCAAAAGTTGCTGTGAATCAAAGCGAATAATCAGAGACTCACTCCTCATTTCCTGTACGAGCTTCAGAGGGCATCGTTAACATGGAAAGTCCTGTCTCATCTGCTCTGACAGCCATGCAAGGGTCCGCTTCGCTACACTTTGTGTTATTGCCACTTTTAAGACACCACACTGCTGTCAAAAGGCACCAATCAGCAGGAAACGTGTCATCAGTGTGCTTCACGGCTATGAGCATTAGGTGGCTTGGTAGTGGGAGAGGGTGGTGGTAGTGGCTTTGTAACCAAACGCCCTCAATGACAGAGAGAAAATGAGGATGGGTCCTTCACATCATCTTTAAGTCAGGCATTTAACCTCCAGCTATACCAATACCACTGTAATGGTCACAAAGACCCTAACAAACAAATAAAAAATTCTGCCTTTAATGATGAAGTTAACTACAATTAACCCCTGCTGTTGAAATTACAGGTTTGAGGACTGATTTTTAACCAAAACCTCACAAGGTAGGCTATTCTAAAAGTAAAGAAGTGGATAATATTTTTCCTATTAGTTCAGATGCCTTTGAGCAACGAATGTAGTGCAGATGGCCCAGTGCTGCACAGTGAGCTACAGCAGAAGCAGCTGATTTAGTGGACAGCAAAGCCAACAAACTGTAAATAAAATGCTATGGGAACCCCAAGTCCATAGTTAACTACAGTCAGAGCAGCACTTTTAATGGTCAGTGATTCGACACAAAATGCATTCATGAGAGACGATTAACTCACAGTTTTTGAAATTGTTGATTCATTCATTCCTAACTCTCTCTCATCCATCAGAAAAACTAAATATTTTTACAGCCTGTTTAATCAAAACACCAAAAATGTTTGAGCTTTTAGAGGTAGACATATTTACTCTTCTACAGCAGTAATAATAATACTGGATGGATATTTGTCACTGTGAAGCAAGCATCTCTGCAAAACATTAATTACCTTAGAATTTCTCAGTATAAAAAAGGTTTAAAATGGGTACAAATATAATAAATCCAGTGTATCAAAACATGCACAGTATCATATTGTGACATCTATCTCTTACACTATATTATATAGATTTTTTGGTGTCCCATGACAGTCTAAATGGTTCTGAAGATTTCCTATTTTGTATAGAGGCTTAAATTTCACTAAAATGACATGCTCCTCTGTGGATTGAGAGGATTCAAAACTACAACCTTTTCATCATCAGATATTTAAAAAAAAAAAAATTTCACTTGTGCTCCGGCTAAAAACAAAATTTTACAAGTTCCTAAAAGGCTGAAGATTCAAGGATACTTAATCCTTAGTCTCTCTCTGCTCAATCACACCCACTTTATTACAGTAGTGGACTTGATTAGAGGGGAATTAGCGATCTGCAGCCCTCAGCTAGCAGAGGTTGAAACCTCTGTCACTGGAGGGCAGATCGATGCTCACTTAGCTACTGTCAACGCAGCCTGTTAACTCTGCATTGACACGCACAGATACACTGGCCTGCACTGTTGTGTAGTGTAAAAGATCAAAGGCCACTGGCAGCCAATAATTGTCATACTAGGATAAAATATATTTACAATTGCTGATGAAAAATGAGCTGCAGAGGTCTTCTGTCGGTGAAGGAATTTCATGTGTTAATCATCTGCTCTGTTAGTGCAATGAAAGGTCATGAGGAGTATTTATTGCGTCATTATTATTTTATATGACCACAAATAATGATACAAAAGGCCTCTGAATGATATCATGATGTCTGTTCCTGGAAGCTCAAAGGAATTTTATTTTTTACTTTTAATTAGGCTCATGTAATTATTGTAGCATACCAATCAATATATACTAGTATGGTTTTACAAAGGTCTTACAATTACCCCAAAGTGTCATGAATAATTTGACAGATAAATAAATTAACATTTAAAATGCTACACCAAGCACCTGCTGGATCCTGAGTGCAGCTGTCAGTCAGTCTGTCAGTGGCTCGCACGGAGCTGCCGTCATTCTAAGGCTGTCTGGACCTACCAGACTGATGGCTATTTTAAGATACATCATGCTTTCTCTTGTGTGTGTGCGTGCTGGCTCTATATTGGGGTAGTGACAGTATGTCTTGTGGTAAGACGAGAAGATGTTTTCTGTGCCAGCAGAACGTGACCTAGTCTGTCTCTGCACTTAACTACATGCACTCTCTTTCCCTATTCAATTTTAATATGCTTTTTTGGCATGAGATATAATTTGTAGCTAGATATAGTTAACATGAGAAAAATCTCTTTATCAGACTAAACCACAGACTAACTACACCTTATAGCCAGCAGGCTTTTACATTAGCTCCACTAAATGAAAGGTTCTATCTCTTACAGGGGGAATAAGAAAAAGCAGCAATCAAGCTACAGTTTCAAAGGGCTGCTGAACCAAAATGTCAGTAATGCCTATTATGTGCCTGAAGTGATATTTTAGTCTGAAATTGCATCTCAAGAGGCGTATACTTGCTATCAACATTTACATCTATGTGGTATCTGCGTTATGAGAAGAGCTTGTGGATGTTTCATCAGTGTGTTTCTTCTTTTTGACGGATAACTGTGTATGGCAGTTTAAATCAACAAAAATTAAACATCATTTTTCAAAGTTTTCTTTTCTTTTGACTTATTCGTTTAATATGACAAGAATAAGAGCCTGAATTTTGTACAAACTGGAATTGATTAAAGGAATCAATCAAAACTGACCTTATTATTGACTAGTTGGCTGCTGATACAGCTTAAATGAATGAGCGATGATTTACATTATCTGCAAGACGTGATGTTCCATGTTTGTCTTTAAAAGGAGGGACATTCAGCTCTGACTGGCATGAACAAGATTAAATCTTGTAAGAAAGAACCCACTGGAACACCAAAATCCAGAAAAAAGGAAACAAAGTCATTGAATTTATTGTTTAGGGACCATAAATGGCTGTACAAAATTTCACAGCAATCCATCCAATAGTTGTTGAGATATTTCGTGACCAACTGAAAATCCTTTATTTATTTATACATCTTTCATTTGAATGAATCACTTTGCTGTGCAGATGTACTTGTACTTCTCACACTACAGCACGTGATGCCTGTTTCACCACACTGATGGCTGGCTTTATTTCTGTGGCTACAGATTTTTTTCCCCTTGAACCTATTAGTGACACCAAATGATACATATACTTATAATGACTGCTAGGAGGAAGAAATGATTGTTTTTTCCCCGGGGCCACAGCTCCTATTTACAATAAATCCAACCTGACATTATATCAGCAGCAGTGTAACACGCCTGCTAATGGGAGGAGCTGAGGAGAGACGCTGGACGCTGGTGTTATCTCTCCTTCACCGCTCCTTGCCTCTCTCCCGTCCCTCGCTCTATTAACCCGAGCTATTTGCATGGACTGTTCCATTAGACGACTGGACAGCAGAGCAGATGAGACCAGAGAGAGAGAGAGAAAGAGAAGAAGAGAAAAAAAATGTTAGAAAATCTGCAGTATGTGACATTTATTTTTAATGCTAGCATTAATGGTGCTTTGAGCTATGATTAACATGCTAACCCGCTCATAGTGACAATGTTAGTGTGCAGCTGTTTCACAGACACAATCTTAGTTTGGCATGTTAGCACACTAGACATAGTTCATAAGAAATCAAAGCAAAGAGATGAGGTGTTTTCATTGATTTTTCAAGTATTTGGAAACTGAAGTTTTGGAGAAATGAAAATGTCCTGATAAAGGGGCTTGAAGGAAAGCTAACTTAAGTTGTTACTATTCATTCTGAGGAAAACACGACTCTCAGTAACAAACATCATAGCCAACTGGATTCATCCTCTGGGGCATCATGAACGCCTGTACAACCTTTCATGGCAATGCATCCTACAGTTATTGAGATATTCATTGGTGGACCAACTGACGGACTGACCAACAGACATTGCGATTGATAGAGCTATGCTGCTAGATATGCTAAAATTAAATACGCAGTGTTTCCTATGTGAGAGAAAATTAAGAAAAAGACAAACTGATC
>NW_023340246.1:19290312-19295520 GCF_004916995.1 Morone saxatilis | reverse complement strand
CACACACACACACACAGTAATAGAATATATGGATGCTAACAGTATGGTTTTTATTTCTCCATTTATATGTATGGGGGTAATAAAAATGTGGTGAAACACTAAAAATGGCATGTTGAGCTTAGCCTCTATTCCACTTGATTCCTCTTTATAATTTTAAGGCATGTTGCTGAGGGTTTGTGTCCATACTTGAAGCCAGTGGCTCTCAAACTGTGAGGCGGGCCAATCAACATATAAAAGATGGACGTCGCATCTCCACATCCTCCCACTGTACAAAAATGAAGCCAGAATATCCCTGATACGGCTCTTATCAGTATCAGCTGTCAATCAACATGTGAAACCCCCTTTTTATAACTTCAAATAACTAATTAAAACCAAACTTATCAGAAAAATGTACCACTTGAACAACCTATACTGCAGTCAGCAGGGTGGTTGAGATGTTTTGGCTTCACTTTTGGAGAGCTGTCATGTTGTCCATCTTTATATATATATATATTGATTGACAGTTATTTATGTAGGGAAAATGAACAAACATGAGTTTGCTGTTGCTATTATTAATTGTTTGCTGAAAATTATTTCACTAAATTTCACCTTAGATCGTCTTTTGGTGGGCCATGAAGTTCTTACTTCTGAAGCATGCCAGAAAAAGTATAAGAACCACTGCTAGCCAAATCTGCTACTATCCTCAACAGTAAAAATGTAACATCTTGTCAACAAAACTGCTTTATTGGGCCAAATATAAGATGAACCATCCACCTTTTTGGTAAAAAACTTTTTTTCTCATAAAAGTGAAACAAGAAATACTTCAACTAAAGTATGATTTAAACAAAAAAACATTTGTGTAATTTATCCAGAAATGTGTTCAAGTCCGGCAAATGTTTCATTCTGTTCATCAGACACAAACTCTCAAACTCTTCTGTCAGGATCTTGAAAGGAGTTGGCATGATATTCTGTGACAGTTAGCATTTTCAGATTGTCTTCTTGGGGCTGCTCATCATGACATTCAGTGACAGTGAGAATCCTTTGGTGGTTGACAGATAATAATAAACATAGAACTTTTATCTACATACAAGTAGTTGAAAAGATGGGGGT
The DNA here is from genome assembly GCF_004916995.1 of Morone saxatilis. Taxonomy (NCBI): domain Eukaryota; kingdom Metazoa; phylum Chordata; class Actinopteri; family Moronidae; genus Morone; species Morone saxatilis. The sequence continues at coordinate 19,294,431 of NW_023340246.1, read as the reverse complement.
ATATATAAACAAATGATTCAAAAAGCAACATACAATGTCAAAGATTTCTGTGACACTTATATCATTGGCATTTAACAACTGCATATCCCATGAGCCTCATGATCTCATTGCTGTTGGCATAATGCCAAAGACTCATGGGAGCTGTAGCTGTTGAATGTCAAGGTGTTTAACTTTAACTGTCCAGCACAGTAGTTGATACAGACATGGACCTGAATGTGGACAGAAAACTACAGGAATATGTTTCAGCTTTCAAAAAACATAACTGATGGCATAATCATGACAGAAAACAATTAATTAGAAAAATACATTTTCTCCATTCGCTGCCTTTTTTCAACATGCTGCAGGACCGTCACCGAACAACGCTAAAGTATATATATCATATCACATCACCAATAAGGTGATTAAACTAAAAACAAAAAAAAGTCACTTTAAATAATTAAAAACAATTAAGTTTACCAGATTAATATGACTAGTCAATGAAGTGTATGTCATTTTTATATCGTCATGGTTTGCTGCATTTTTCCTTAAAATAAGAAATACTTCTACCGCTGCTGCCCCACACTGAAAGCAGGGACTGAGTTCAGCTTTTATCACAGTATGACTGAATCCTAATGCATGTTTACTCTTAAATGTGCTCAACTCAGCACTAACAAGTAGAACCACAAAGCAACGTGTTGAGAGATGTGATACTTTTTTTCTTTTCCTGCTGTAGCGGCATGTGTGCATCGCCATACGCAGCATAAACAATAAACAATACACAGGCTTCCTACATTTAAAAGCGTGGGCTTTAAAGTTTTCTTACAGCCATTTCTGTAGAAAAAAACAACCATAATGTTTGAATCTTCCCAAGCTATCTTCAAATTTAGTTTCTGGCACTTTTTTTCACTCCTTTGCACAAAAGAGTGCACAGGCAACAGAAATGTCAGGATGCTTCTCCACGTCAAGCTCCATCTGGCATGCTGACATTACCTGAGAAACTGTCACCTTTCACATTTGCTTTCGCAAGAATGTAGACTGCAGAGGTGTCTTGTGACCAGAGTCTGAACAGCATTGTTTTATTAGCGCAGAAATATGGTAGATGGTGAGGCAAGAACATTGTAACATTGTAATGCTGTTTAATGAGAGCGGTTTGACAGTCGTATAGTCATATCCAGGTGTGTAAGCTTCTGAATCGACTCAGTGTAAAAATACAAGTTGAGAAATTGTTTATTATATTAAGCATATGTATAATCACTGAAGTTACCCCCACTCCCAGAATGATGATTTTTAGACGTTTTAGGAGAACATTAATAAATATTTCTGCACTTTGGTTTCTCTTGACCAGCTTTTTCACATTCAGCAAACAGTGTATTTATTCATGGATACGTCAAAGCAACAAAGCAAATGACAAACAAACCAAACATCCAGCAATTATCCATGTCCTGCGGATGTATTTAAAAGCTGTGATTACAAACTGATATTGGAAAAAGAGCTCACTTGTTATTCCTTTTGTTGCATTGTGTATGATCTGCCTCTTTCCTCTTTTTTTTGGCATTCTATCCCTTTTACTGACTCACTACCCTTTATTTGGTTTATTTTGGTTTGTTACTCTCCTCTTCTTCCTCCTTTTGTTTTCATGTTCCTCTTTTCCTGTCTTTCATTTTTTTCATCTCCCTTTGCTGTCATCCCCCTCTCTCTCTCTCTCTCTCTCTCTCTCTGTCAAACTCCCTAAATCGCTCTCTCTGAAGTACATTCAGCCGATACAGAAACCCGAAATAGAGACATGGGTGTGAAACAGAGAGAGAGAGAGAGAACAGAACAAACTCCTCTCTCCCGCCCTCTTTCTCCCTGTCGCTCTCAATGACAGTGATCTTTCATCTGCTTTATTGTTCAAAGCCTTGTCTGAGTTTAGATCCTGGTTTTGCTTTGCTCTGACATGACAGGATGAAAGGAGTGAGACGGGGAGACAGACAGACAGGGACAAAGGGATGGAAAGAGGGGAGGTGCAGCCACAGTGAGAGTGAAGGAGGGAAGGATAAGGAGAGAGAAGGAAAGGGATGGAAGGACAAAGAGGATGTGTGAACCAGGACATTATGGTATTATTATTAATAGTAGTAGTGATAGTACTGTGTTACTATTTGTGTTGTGCACACACTTATGCAGTCACTTATCTCTCTTAAAACGCCTTGGTCCGACTCTCTTTCTATTTAGTGTTCTCTCTCAGATACACAAAACAAAAGTATTCAATCATGCTCGTTAACATACAAAACAGAATCATGTACTGTGAATATTTCCAATTACGTCAAAGACTTTGTCACCAGAACTCCTGCTCCTCAGAATTCTTAAACAGTCTCTTCACATGAGTATTGGTAGAAGGAATAGTTGTAGTGTAGTGGTAGTCACAGAACTTGTATCAGTTGCAGTAGTAGTTGTAATAGCAGCAGTAGGAGTATAAGAACTAGTAGTGGTAGTGTTCGTAGTTTAGTGTCAGTTTTAATGGCAGTACCAGTGTTAGCTCTAATGACACTGGGATCACCTGTAGTAGTAGTAGTTGTAATGATAATGGTAGTATTACAGAAGTGTAGCTGTATTGATAGAAGAAGTGGCAGCAGCAGTAGTGTAATGGTAGTAGTAGTACACGTAGTAGTAGTAGTAGTAGTAGTAGAAGTGGTGATAGTGTCAATGCTGTAGTGTTAGTAGCTGAAGTTGTGCTAGTGGTGTAGTAGTAACAGTTGTAGTAGTAGTTGTAGTGGTGGTGGAGCAGTGTTCATACTAAGTAGAAGTGGCAGCTTTAGTGGTAATAGAACTGGTAGTAGTAGCTGTGCTAGTCCCCAAATATTAAATACATCACACACCAGGCAGTGTCCTCTGGGGTAAAACTAAATGTTTTATTCAGGCTTACTCACCAAAACACATTGTGTTCAAGCAGCAACCTCTGTGGCTTGAAAATGAAGATAGCACGGAAGCACCAAAAATATCCATGTTTGCCATGTATTCTTCTTCACTGCCACCTGTAAATCAGTGGATACTAGAATTGGTAGCACCGCATGTAGTTGTAGTAACACCACCTCTACATAGTTGTAGCACTATTTCTTGTAGAGGCAGTTGTATTGTTTGTAGCAATAGTAGTAATAGTATTAGTCGCAGTAGCACATTAATTGTTGTAGTTGTGGAACAGATAAACTTGGATATAATAACAGAATAAGTTGCAGTAGTAGTACCATTGTTGTACTAGTAAGATAAACATTATCTTTTGAAGTTTCACAGCAGCAAGTACAAAAACAGATGCATAATAGATCCTATATATATTATAATATAAGCATCTATGACACAAATATATCTTTCCATATTGAAATCACAGATTTTCCTTTGATACAGCAGCTTGGTACTAGTTGCATCTCCATTCCCAAAATCCCAGCGAAGAACGTCCTCTTGGGGTTTCTGACTTTCATGACACAGATACCCACTCATGTGTTCTGTCTGTCTGCAAAGTTACTTCAAAGAGGTTTACTTACATAAAAAAATATGAAACAGAAGGAAAGAAAGACAGCTAACTAGACCCCTGGTTCCCACAAGAGGTGGAAGAGAAAATAAAAGAGGGACCAGATTAATATCTTAGTATCGTCAACCAATTACATAGCTGAAAATACCTACTGTGTAACAAATTCAGATACAAAAGCTAATTTCATGTGGTTCCATGTTTTGGTAATTGAAATATCTTCTGATATTTTATCACTGTGATTTCCAAAATGAAACAACTGCATCAGTTATATCAATTACACACCTGCCCATATACATACTTACATTCACATATGCACACAAATATACACAATCTGCACCCATTTAAACCCACACAAAAACACATGTGCGTATACATGAGGTCATACACAAACTCAAATTCATGCTAAATGTTTCCACAGAAGTACAAATACCTGTGCATAAACACAGACGCTGTACACACAGTCAGAAGCAGTCAGAGTTGTGGAACTGTAAAGCATGAATATATAAGCAGCATTGGGGTGAAGCATCTCTCCCAGCAGTTCCAGCCTCATGTTTTTAAAAGAGTCAGAAAACTGTGGAAAACACAAGCTTTTCCACTCCGCTGGGGGATCGCAGCAGCACTAACAAGGAACCAAAGGA
>NW_023340246.1:19285570-19290298 GCF_004916995.1 Morone saxatilis | reverse complement strand
ACATCCAATCTTCTGTCATATCTGAAAATCTCTGCCTTTGTTCATTGCTGACACCCCCTTCCTCTTTCTCAATTCTACCAATAACAACTTGTCCTCAAGTTTGGCCATCACATGTCTTCTCCTTAAGTCGTTTTTTAGTGTTCTTGCCACATGGATGATCGTGTTTCTCACGTTAGCCTGTTTGAGAGGCCAAAACGAGCCCTCTTGGGTGACAGTGTTCTCCTTTTAGTTTGACGGTGGGTGTTGGAGTTAGTTTGGAAGTTCTCTCCCTTGTTAGTCCTTGCCAGGATTTGCAGTATGTGTGACAACCTCGCCCCCTCCTATACTAAATTTAGTTGTTTTTATGGCGTACTTTCAAAACAGAGAAAATAAAGATCACGATGGAAGTAATGCTTTTTAAACAAATGCTAAACATAGTGTCACATAGACATTTTTAATGTTTTTTAATTTTAATGACATTATTATTCAAACAACCAAAACATAAAATGATGGCATTTTCACAGGAAAAAAATACAGGGTGTCTGTTAGTCAAATCTTTGCAAATGTATCAGATCAGAGTCTGCAGTCAAATCTGTTTACTTGGCCCAGTTTAGCTGAGATCTGAGGGAATATTTAACTGTTCTGACAATGCAGCAGGACAGTTGTAGAGTGATGATAATAAAACAGACTTCTCCAAAATAAGATCTCCTTCTTTTTAAAGTCATGACTCTTCTGATGTTTGTGACAACTTCACCATCTGATTCTAAGTACAGACGTGCAAGTGTCAACAAGAGCGAGTCTGATCATTTGGATGAAATAGCTTTCTTGGGTTCTTGTTGTTGTAGCCTCACTGTCCCTACCACCATGTCTGTGTCTGCGTATGACAACATAACAATGAAAAAGTTAACACAGCTCAGTACAGCAGCTGATGCCCTGATCAAAATGCTTTACTGGATAAACCTCTGTGTTTGACCTTTGTGAATCACATACAAAAACCTGTTTCATGGTTTCTATTGAAATTGTGAAAGACCGAGCAGCAGTAATGGTGTGAATATGTTGTTTACCTGGTAGAGAAAAAACGCTCATTGGAACTATTATCACTGATAGAAGATGCCCAAATCTCACTCAGCTTTCACAAAGGTGAGCAAAAAGCCAATAAGGGTAATTTATTAATGAAAAATCTACAGACAACTATATAAATTCATACAGAATACAGTTCATTAAGGTAACTCAAGGCTGCACCCAAGCAACAACAATGGAGGATACTTTTAAAAGGAGAGAGAGAGACATTCCCTCCAGACAGTGACGAGAAAGGCCAAAAAATTACAGAGAAGGTATGTTGCAGTATACTTACAAATAAAACATTAATTCAGTGCAGAGCTATTCAATTGTCAAGCATATTGGATTGATTTTAATATCTTTAATTTACTTGAAGTGTGCACTGTGCACATAAAAAAGGAAATACAAGTGTCGGATCAAGACTCAGTATTGGGGAATGTTTAATATTAAATGACTCATATCAGGATTAGGACATCCCTATTCTGAATATATCTCTGTTTGACATGGTGAAATCCCAAATAAGTAAAATTAGCAAAATAAGTACAATTAACATTAATGCCATTTTGAGAGACTGTCCTACCAGAAAAGGACTTCTGGTTTTCCTGATTGAAGTAGCGTGACATTGTTATAGCTCCACTTAACCATTAGGATGACTTCAGGGAGGCTGGTTGGGAGTACAAAGTACAAACAGTCTGGCTTTGAGACCAGAGATTGGCATCTTGTTTGAGTAAAATTAAACAGTTTTTAAACCATGACCATGATATTTGCTCTGAACTTAATCAAGTATTTTTGTACCTTAAACCTCGTGGAGGTGACAAATCAGAAAAATTGCCATATGAAACAGTCATCTAATGGTCTCATGGATTGTTTTGGAAGGAAATGACACACAAGCTATTTTATTATGTAGGTAGGAGGTGTTGTTGCCTCTGGAACAATGGGAGATTTTTTTAAGGAAAGAGTGGCTGGTTTTTATTGGTTTTCTAAAGTTGTCAAAAATATGTTTTTGGCACCTCAACACTTCTTTCTCCTCTGCCGATGCAGGGTTAGCAGGGTCTATGCCTTGCACCTCTACTGAGCCTGTAGCAGCTACAGAAAACACACATCAGGTGTTGAGTGGAATTGATTTTGAGGAAATGCTTCAGAGGATCACACAGAAGAACTAAATGTTGAGCTGACAGCACTGTTGTCCAGCCATTGCCCTGTGAAGGGCAATACAACAGATATTTGAGACATGACAGTAACCCTCCAGTCTCTTAAACACACAAACACATTACTTAGAGATGTTTACTTCGATATAGTTGTTTTGACATTAAGCAGCTGTGTTCTCAAATGATGTAGAGCACATTCACCACACTGAGTAATATGAGTAATAACCACCTAGAAAGAGTTCCCTCTTCTTCACTCTGTATAATTTCGGTTGAATATGCAGTAATATTCTTCCTGTACTCATTTCCCATGCATCTCATTTGTTATTTATGTACTGCATATACTGTACACAAACATTCAGTTAGGCTATCTGCATGTATCACATATTTATGGGATATTTCAATATCACACTGTTACCTCCCTTAAGGAGGTTTAATTTTCAATTCTGTTTGTTTGTTAGCAGTATATTTCAGGAACCGATTAATCAACAAGTCCTCATACCTAAATAACAAACTGTGATTAGTCTGTACCTTCACATATAGCTCATATAGACATTTTCTGATCTGTTACATTTATGATTACAAAGGTGAAGGAAAACACATCATGCGCTAATGGTCATACCAGAGCAAGTAAGGCTGTAGAAGCAGAACCCTTGGGTGTATTGAATTGATTGATGGTGATTTTCTTGCCTATAAATTCAACTTTTTATTTGCAAGAGAAATAATATGTTGTTTCATATTTTAAAAGTTGCATAGTCTTGTTTTAACGCATGGGCTGAGGAGCAAGTCATTACTGTTTCTCTTGATCCAGTGAGTGTTTTGTCTACTCAGACGCAATGAAACATAAATCAACCTTAATGTGTTTATATGGGTCCGTGTGTGTGCCTTTGAGAGTAAACTTGACGTAGTTCTGTAGATTGTGCGGCGTACACTGCATTTTGAATGACTTTATTGTTGCTTTTTATCGGTAGGAATCAAATAAACTCTTGACTTTGGCAGCAGAAAACAGTGAATATGAGGCCACAACCTGGGCACTTTTCCTTTTGCAAAATATGTACACTCCTTCACTCCTTTTGGGGATTGAACCTGCTTCAATTAAAATTGTTGAATCTACTGAACTATTCATTTGAGCTATTCATTCATTGGAGTCATTGACTCGGAAATTTTCCTAATGGAATTTTCCAGTAAAAGAAGAAATGAGGCATTATCAACTGTCCCTCTCTGTCTCTTTTTTCTTTTCTCCTCTTTCTCTCGATCAGGAGAACAGAAATCCCTCGCTCCCTTATTCACCAGCAGTGTGCGTGTGTGTGTATAAATATGTAAATGGATGTTGCCTAACCAGCCAAAACTAGGCCATCTTCTCCTCTGTGAACACCTGAATAGAAGCGAGACAGAGATAGTGGGAAGAGAAAGAAAGAAAGGCCAGAGGTGAAAAGCTTACCAAAATATCTTACTTCAGCAGACGTGCTGCTTCTCTGCTCAGATTAAACTGACATTGTTCCATATCATGCTTCCCAAGTATAAACAAAATGATGTCCCACTGTGCATGTTTATTCTTAAGAATATCACATTGAAAAAATATGATATTTGATACTTTTCTCAGTCGCCCCCTTGTAAAAATAGCTTTTCAGTGTATTGTATTCACATACTGAAAGCACTCCTCCATCTTCCATTGTTGCATGTGAAGTTCACAAAGTTTGCAAATACACACAGGATGACACAGGGACCCAGGAAATGAAGAATAGCGAATACAAAGAAAAGAGCCAGTGTCCTGTTAGCCACATGCTAATAGCCTGAGCTGTTTTAAGTATTCTGGGGGAGGTGCAAGTCTCAAGGGAGATGAACGTTTTTGCTTTCTTCTCTCAAGTCAAGTCATTAGTGAGTCAGTCTCAAGTAAGTGAAGTCTCTCAGCAGTCAGTGCCATGTGAAGTCTCATACAAAGTCACATATTCAGAATCAAGTGTCATAGTCATAGTTTTTGTGACTCAAGTTCGACCTGAGTCCAAGCTTTGAGTCTACAGCACTGTTAAAGGCTTGCAAGTCAGATCGTATAGGCCCTTCCATGTTATCACATAAAAATGTATTTGAAATTATTGTTTGAAGTTCACAGAGGGATGGATTTATTGAAAAAACACCACGACCACACATCCAACCTTTGTGACCCCGAAAATAAAACATAAGCTGTTGCTGTGCACCATTTTGACTTAAGTGGAAACTAAATTATGCAATTGATTTGCTTAGTGGAGACCTTTCACTCGACTGCACTGGTTATTTTGTCCTACACTTTGAAAAACTCCAGCATGTTTACATTTTCCTGACAACGACCTCTTGTGGTCGGACGCAAAATGGTAGGGTTGGAGTACTGTGGCATAACGCTTCAAGACCTCTAATGAGGGAGGTTGGAGTGGATGGTTGGCTTTTTTACACTGGAAATAGCTGTTCACATCTTGTTTCCTGCCAGTAGTCAATGGTGGTTTCCTCTAACCACGACCATCAAAGAAACCAACCTTTTCCTAACCATAACCAAGTAGTTTTAGTTCCCTAA
>NW_023340246.1:19274761-19285470 GCF_004916995.1 Morone saxatilis | reverse complement strand
TGTGTGTGTGTGTGTGCTGTACCTGTAAACTCACACCTGTCTTCCTGTTGTCATATGATGAACTCTGGTTTGTTCCTGAGTTTCAGTCCAAACTCATCGATACCTCGTTACTCTCTACCAGAACCCCCCCCCTCCCCCCTCCCCCCAGTGAAACTGTCAAACTAAGACAGTGAAAGACTGTAAATAGTTTCTATAACAGTAAAACACCGATATCTCTCGGCAAAACCGGCATTTATACGCCATTTATAAGGAATTTATACTGAATAAAGATCAGAGTGTTTAGTGCACCGCCCTCCGGAGACTGAGCGCAGTCACTGCAGCTCTGACTCACTGTGGCGTCTTTAAGTTACAGCAAAGACAGTTTCTCTTCTAAGTCTTCTCACTTCTATTTTCAGAGGCTCGTTTCTTTTCTCAGTGTGAGATTTCACAGAAATCATCTGCTGTAACACACACACACACACACACCCACATACACACACACACCAACAACAACACACCCACACACACACACACACCCACACACACACACACACACACACACACTCTCTCACACACACACACACACACAGTAGCAGCTAGCTCATCTTTATCTTCTTATCGTTCCTCTCTGGTAAAGCTGGTGAATAAATCAAATGCAGGAAAACCAAAGATGGAGACGGGGAGATAGAGGGATGGAGGAGGCAGAGAGGGGCATGATGGGATATGATATGACAAATATATACAGCGCATATTCCTATTCTCACTGGTAGAGAGATGAAGACAATGAAGGAAGAAAGGCGGAAGCAAAGAAAGACAGAAAGAAATCTGAATGCAAAGTGACAGTGTCTGCTTTCAGCCTGTTCTTTAAACATATATGTGTGTTTACAACTCTATGACTCTATATGAGCTAGTATGCATAACTATTTTATATTATTTTCTGTCTATTTCTGTCTTCTTTATATCATCATTAAATCGTATTCTTTATAACAGCATAAGATTTGATGATGGTAAAGGCAGCGGATAATGCAGTTAAAAAAGCTAAAAACAGGGATAGAAAGAGAGGAATAATGAAAAAAGATGGTAGGAACTGTAAAAGGTAGACTGAACTGACTCAGGAAACTTCCCACCACAGGCCAATGTGCCCTTGAGCAAGACACTGAACCCTCCCCATCCCATCTACTTTAGATGCACACATTACAACAATAAAAGCATGAATCATACGCTTGTTTCTCAACTTTTACGTTCTGTAATCTGCTTTGGTGATATTGTTTCCCCACTTAATCATCGTGCCTCTAAACTAAAAAAAAAAATCAAATTGCAAGTTAATGAGGTGCCGATAGTATTATTTCACAGCCGGGTGCTCGTGTGCACAGACTGATGCTGTGCCGACCTGTTAATACAACAAATTAGGAGTTGAGCATATGTTGTAACCCCACTGCAAATCACAGGAGGTGGTTCAATGTTTCTCTCAAGGACACTCTGATGGGACACACTGGGTTTTTGTAGGAGCTAGGTTGGAAAGTTTATATTCAGCTCTTTTCATACAGTTGGGGAGAATGACGCAGAATTATTAGACAACCCTATATGAAAAGGTGAAGGAAGCGATGTTCATGAGATCCATAAAAATCTGGTCTAAACTAATGTTGTGTGAGTTTTGGTTGTACAGATTGACTGAAGTGACCAGACTTCATAGAGATTACGACTTTTTCTTAAACATTTTGTTGATGTCCTCTGATATGGAATTTCCTCCCAGATCACATTGAGTCAACATGTTTTTCATGAGGTTTTATTTCAAAAGTAGACAGATTTTCTTGCCTCTAAGCTACACAAGCTAAATTTTTTCTGTGAAAAATGTGTATCTTATCTTTTTGAACTACAAAGTGGGGCAGCAGCAGAGAACCCAATCTTTCTCGGTGGCAAGCTGAGAAACATGTTGGGGTTATTATAAATAAGAGTTTGTATGTTACAAAAAGTAGTGATGTCAGTCTTTGTGTTGTAGGATATGAAAAGGTTTGTAGAAAATTCCAGAAGACATCTTTGCTTTTCTTTGAAATAAAATAACTAAACATTCCCACATTTTCTGCAAGTAAACAAGTCTTTCTTTTGCTTCTGTGTCTACAAACAGCAAATTGAGCTTATTTAGTTTCAGATTTTAATCAGTTACATTGCAATTACGTCTTTAAGTCTGTATGTCACAAGAGCACAGATGTTAGGTAGTGCATGACTCCATTGAACTTCAAGGCAGACGGAGTAAGATTTGGACAAAACACACAGACTCATACAAACAGAGACCCTGCACTCTGCCTGTATTTTCTTTTTTTGTTGTGTTTGGTACGTTTCTTTGCGTCAACCTTTGGGCAGTGGGTGTGTAGCCCCCAGCCAATAACAACGCTCAGGGTGTCAGGGCAGGAATCTTTAAAAACTTAACAACCAGGTGCCAGATTGTGCATCCATGGTAAACATCCAAGAGGAGTTGTTGTGCTGTGCTGGGGGTGATGTGAGATATATGTGGGGTCTTATTCAAAGTTGATGAATCAATTAAGTGGAAATAAACGCCCTTTAGTATTAAAAAGTCTTATACACTAATTTCTGAAGTATTACATTTTGTAGCTTGTTTTCAAAAATTGTCCAAAGTTTGTGTTAATTTAATCATTGCGTAGGTGCGTTGTGGAATTCTGTGTAGTTTATTTATGGAAATCTTGCTAGACTGGAAATCATCTGAAAAAGAAAAGCACGCTCACTGACTCACTAATTGACCACTGCTTGATAAGGTTACGCATAAAGGTCCCTTTATGCGCTACTGTGGCTATTTATAGCGCCTGTACCACTAATATACTTATCACATGTAGGCCTACCTGTAAACCATCTTAGCAGTAAACAGACTTTACCGACTGCTTTGCAATATATATATACACACACACACACACACACACACACTGTGTAGACTGTAAAATAATAACCTAAACAATGTTTTACTATCAATTTTCACATCCACCTCATCATTTCAACTGCAATTACCTCTTATTGGAAGTCTCCATGAGGTGACACACACATTTTTCCATCACCGCTGAAGCTACTACAATGGCTGTCACTTCATACTGCTGACCTCTGACCTCTGAGTGACCGTTCCCTCCCAGCTAATCTGAATTAAGTTGCATCGATACAGTGGTCCGAGTAGTTATTATAAACTAAGACTGCTTAATGGTGCTAACTTACAATCAATTTATAGTAAATGTAAGTTTAAGTTTGTCACTAATGACACTAGTTTGAACTCAAAGTGGCAATGAGATCTTAAAATGCATTGAAAGAGTATTTAAAAGGTCTTAAAATGTAATAAATTTAACTAAAGAATTCCTGCATATACCCTGGTTTACAAACCGAAACTGACAGATCCTACTCATTCTGCCTTTAAGTTGTAATTTATTGTATTAGTCATTAATGTTTTTGAATGAAGTGTCATATTTCACAAAATAGCGTCTACATTTGACATTTTGTTTTTTTTACTCCTTTTTACATGTAAAAAAAATCGGAAATTTTAGTCCAGCCTTTCAATGTTTTTAACCGAATATTCAGTCCGAGGCGCTTTCAGTAAACAGATGATGAAACACACATGATGGAAGCAGATTAGATAAACAGGAGGAAACAACATGTTAAGCTTGCTAATGGTGTAGTGTGGCGTGCAAGGTGGACGCACACACACACACACACACACAAGGAAGGTGAGGTTTTTAAAAATGAAGGCCAGAACAGAACTAGCAGACTGTTTCTGTTTGAAAATGTCACCAATCCATCAATCTGATAGGTAAAGGCCAGTCTTCTCATTATACTGTGTGTGTGTGTGTGTGTGTGTGTGTGCATGTGTGTCTGCCTCTGCTCTTTTAGAAGAAAAGGCTGCTGACCCAGCGAAGGCAGCACACACACACTCGCACTCACTGTTATGTGGTGTATTTTAATGAGCTTCTGGCTGGTTATCTATAATTCATCTTCAACAGGTCTGGAATGATCATTTGGTCACTGTGTGTGTGTGTGTATGTGCAAAGTGTTGATGATATTTTCACTTGTAATATCACTGTAACCAGCCAGCATTATTACAGAGCATTGTGGCTATTGTTGAGGCACTTTATTTTGAAACTATATTCAATGAGAAATTGCCCCATTTTCCATTTTTGTACATATTATCGTCTCAACTGTTGATAGAGGAACCGATTTTATTTGAATGACCGATCTTTTAGGAATGTAGGGCTGTGCGATATGACGATATATATCGTGTGACAATAGATAAACGTTTAGCATTTCGTATTATGCTCTATTGTTACTTCCATTACAAATGCTGTGCACTGTTACAGTTGTGACTAATAACCCTCTTTTACCCTCTCTACTGTTAATCAAATGTCTGAACTTTTAAAGCAATATTTTTTCATAATGTGGACGACGCAGGCAGTAAATCTGCATGTGTGCAACACAATATATATATTATATATATATATATATATTCCGACTCACTAATTGTGGTAAATGTACATTAACATGGGACATGCCTTCCAGTGGCTCAATGGGTCTGATGTCATGTTTTCTCTCTCTCTCTCTTTGCAGGTGCACCACTCTTCATTATGACTCTGATCTTCCTCCAACCTCCATCATCATCACCTTCCACAATGAGGCCAGATCCACCCTGCTGCGTACCATCAGGAGGTAACACATCACACACCTGAGACTTCTTAGATATTATGGTTCAGTGGTAAAACTGGTGTTACAAAAATAGTATAAAATACATCTAACTTTATTTTGTAACTGGGGTTTTTATTTTATTCAGGTTCTCACATCAAAGTTTGATCATATGCATATGTAAATCTGAAGATATGGGTTTGTGTTTTCATCATTACACTTGAAAAGGTGTAATTTTGTTTTAAATATAATTTATGCACATCTTATTTGTACAATATTTTCAAGGAAATGCAATTTAATGACACAGAATTCTGATACTTTTGAATTATCCCTCTAAGTGTCAGTCTTCAGAAACTCGTATCAGTTAAACTTTTGGCTGATGTTACAGAAGTTACACTAGAGATGCAGTGAAGGAACAACAACCTACACACACATATACACACACACACACACACACACACACATTTACTCCCCTGACCCTCAATCTCTGGACCATCGTTCTGTCTTTTAGTTTGATGAAATCAGCAGGTCAGCACACACACACACACACAACACAAACAGTTACACACACCCACACACACAGACACACACACCCATATACACGCACACACCTCCAGGTTTTGGCGTGGGTTCAGCTCATTATACCAGTCAGTCAGCAGGGACCGGCCACGTCTCCGTACTATCACAGAGGACATTGTGTATTTTATGTGAATGTGTGTGTGTGTGTGTGAGAGAGAGAGTCTGTGTGTGTGTGTGTGTGTGTGTGTCCTCCCCTTCAGCCCTTCTCAAAGCTCTGCAGTTTTCAACCAATTAAAAGACAATCTGTCTCCCTGAGCCCCTCTGCTCCCTTTGGCTCTGGCACTCAGTATGTAAGTGTTGCTGTGTGTGTGTGTGTGTGTGTGTGTGTGTGTGAGCTGGAAGTAGTTTAGCTTCCTTTTATTTTTAGTTTGTAAATTTGGAACATTTGCTCTCACCAGGATACACAGGATCCTCCGAAGCTTCTTTATTGCTGCAAACAGCTTTATTTGACACGGAAACATTTTAATGAACATATCTTCTATTTAAAAGATATTTAAGGCAGCAATAATCCAAAACATTTTTATTTAGATATTTTATATTTGCTTTTCAGTTTTTAAATGTTCAAAGCTGCACATGCAACTTTTTTGAGCTTGGTGTTTGGTTACAGATATTTCCAGTTGTTTCCAAAGTATCTGCACAATTTAGTATATGTTTTAATGTGTCTTCTTCTTTAGTGGGAGAGACTCACTAGCTCCAAGGTAGTTAAGTGTCTTTTTACTTGATGATTCCAGAGAGAGGTCAGAGGTCAGAGTTACAGTTGACTGGATCTGGTGTTAGTGCCTTGCTTAATTGGACATTTAATGGACCATCATGTGGTTTTGCACGTTTTGGCCCATTAACTTTACATTGTGTGTTATTTACATTACTGCTGACCCAAAGCAAATCATTAGTTTTTAGACAGATTTTTCCACCTTACAGCCACTGATTTTTACTTCATTTCAGGACCATATAAAGTAAAACTTATTTAAATGATCTGAGATGGGCAGTGCATTACACTGAACGATTTTCACCATTATTTTTTGTCGAAGTTAAGTTATTGTCCTATGGTGCTGCAGTTTTGAGGCAGGATCATTTAAAAAAAAAATAAAACATTTACCAGCAGGAATACAGAATGTTGTTACAGGCAATAAGCAAGCATAGATGATGTGGAAGGAAAACATACACTTGGCTGACTTTAAAATTAAAAAAGTTGCTCTGGAGAGTTTTTTTTTTTTGCTTTAAACGGTGTAGTGTTATATGTGTAGTGAGATTTGAAATAGTAATATTTATATTTATTGGGGTAAACCTGCAGCAAACCATTTTAAATGTGTCAATACCTTCTGGTCCCATTAGACATAGTCGTAAACCTCCATGTCCCATGCCCTTCAGCATTTAACCTGCACAAAAACTAATAGCAAAGGATGTTAGTGGCTTCTAAATCTGAATGTGTGCAGCTATTATGATGTGAAGTCAAGTACTTTAGTACTACGTCATCGCTCTTTATGGGTCAATACTTTTGAAAAATGTTTACCTGCTTGTTCTCCAAACTTCACTGGATCATATCCAAAAACTTTGCAAAAGATATTCACTGTAATAAAAACTTTTTCTAAGAGACTTTGAAAGATATTTAGTCGAAGACAGCAAAAAATTGCAATCTAGTTCAGGCGTCAGTTTTCAAGCATAAAAAAAACCTTGAATAGCCAGATAATAGCTAGATAAGTTTTCTTTTTACTATCTGCAATCATGCTTTGCTCCGGGGACTCAGAAAACACTGAAAGCGTATTGAATGGCCACAATTATACTATAAAAGGGTATAATTTGGGAGTTTTGTGAGCTTCGGGGCTCGACGATATGCAGGCCAAACTTTAATAAGTTTGATTTCTGAGACAATGATGGGCACTTTGAAAGCTTTTCATCTCATGATCAAAGAGTTGCTTTCTGAGGGAGAGCTGGGCCTTGTCGATATTTAATCAAGCTCTGATCCGAAAATTGATCTCATCTTCTCTGTCTCCGCCAGGCGAGAGATAAGCAGGCGAGGAGGGAGAGAAAGAAAGAGAACGATAGAGAGAAGACGTGAAGCTTTTGAGGACATATTTGGTTTTAATGGGTTTAGTTTGTTTTGGCTCTGCGTGTGTGTGTGTCAGCTGCAAAGGTTCCATTATTATGGAGGAGCCACAGGAGCATCTTGGGAAAAAGGATGAGGGAGGGAGAGATCTCTCCCTCTAGATCAGCACCAGCTCAGCACTTTCTAAATCAGTGGACCTAAAAACGCACAGTACAGAGTCCGGATCACTTCCTCTACAACTGATCACTCAGGATTTATTAGGAAGAGGTCATTAGGCAGATTGATAGTCTTTGCTTTTACTGCAAGTTCACTGTTTTATATGAGATTAAGTGATACTCTATTGGACCCTGCTCTGCTTAATTTATATCTCGATCTTTATTCTTTTCTTGCACATCATCATAGAAAGTATTTTGGCCAATAGGCTCAAGTCCCAAAAAACATGTATAGTCCCACCAAAAACTCTTTTATCTATCAGATATAATTTAACATTCCTGATTAAAGAGCATCCATCAAATATATGCATTTGGCTCCCAACCTAAGCTGTGATAAGACAATATTTGTCAAAATTATACAGTGTTTATATGATGCTGATATGTAGCATCACAGATCATCAGTGATAAGACTTTGTATTCCCTAGATACCATTCAGTGCTTGTATGGGGCATTAGATTATCACTGATGAGCTTATACATACAGCATCCACTAAACAAACATCATCATACAGCAATGAGTGAATACAGATATAGATCATGGCACATTAGCAGTGACAAGACTGCATTTAATGTGGACAAACTAGCCTTTTGACCCCTGAATGAGACTGATAAATATAGATGTAGCTCTGTAGATCAGCAGTGATGAGACAGTATTTACTGGGTGCAGATATATAGCATAATGCATCACTGGTAGTTAGACAGAAGCGAACGTATTGAGTGGCTGAATCAGGATTTTTTTTTTTTTTTCAAGAACAGTTACTGTGGATCTGCTGGGAAAGGCTTTCTGTCAGAGCAAGGAAGATTTAACATGCAATGAAAACAGTGGAGTGTGTAACTTTAAAAAGCTAAAAGTTATTTTTAAGGAATAATGTTAATTGATACACATTTTTTAATAGTAATCTTATACAAGAAAAAATAATTTCCCCCCAAATAGTGGACATCTCATTTTTGCAGTGAAATTCTTCCATTGCTGTCAGAGGTCTTGATAGAGAAATTGGTGGGAGAAAGATGGCGGGATGCGGATGAATGGAAAGACTGGTGGATGCAGAGGTGGAAAGTAAGGAGTGATGAATTACTCCAGCAAGGTAGAGGATGGAAGAACTGGCTGTCAGCTACCCAATCGGGCAGAGAGAGAGAGAGGGGAAGAAAGAGGGAGGGAACCAAGCTGAGGTACGAACAGGGAAATATGGAAAGGCAGAAAGCTTTAGAGAGGATAAAAAAGAAATAAAATCGTACCCCGAGTAAAGTCTAACACCGTAAGAACAGTAGAAACTAATTTGAATTCTCACCTATAGGGAATAAAGTTAGTGAAAGGAATTTTGCAGCTGATTTACAATAGGAGATACAAAACAAAATGCCCCATACACATGAAGGAGTTGCGATGTTTTTACAGTAACCAACAGAGCAGATATCTTGCTCACAACAGTTGAAAGCATCACTTCTCAGGTGTAAATAAATCCATAAATCCGGGCCAGCAGAGAAGCTAAACAATCTGAAATCTATTATAGAGGTTTTGTAGTTACGTTACACGTTCAGCAAACAAATCCTCTGGCTTTGTGGAGGACCAATGGAGAGTTGTCAATGCACAACGTTGAATTAGGTTTAAAGCTTTAAAAACTGGAGCTAGAAAGGACACACTAGTCCTGTACGTCTGTTTGAGTAGTTGTTTGACACAAGTCAGTTCACCCTGAGCAAACTGTTAACAATGGCTTTGTTGGCTACAGTAGATCAACTATTAACATACAAACAAACAAACAAACAAAACAATATGAAATTTGATCTGATAATGGATATTATATAGTTAATGTATAAATATATATAGTTAATATATTTAAGTGAAAACCTTGACCTCCTTGTGGCTCTAAAAAATAGAATTTTGTGGCGGTCCATTGTCTAGTTGTCAAGACATGTCACTAAATGCCATAAATGTCATGCCCAACGTCAGTAGGATTCATCATCTGGGGACCATGAACGACTGTACAACATTTCATGGAACAAAGTGATGGAGTAGATCCACACTGCTAGTGTGGCTAAAACAAAATAAACAAACAAAAATGTTGGTTACCTATGCCATAAAGTTACAGCCATTCATTCAAAATCACGTAAAAAAGTTCTCCTGTCCTTGATGTAGGCCCACTGTTTGAACACTGAAAATGAAATGATAAGTGTTGCTACTCAGATTCAGTCCACACCTGTTTTACATTTAGCGAGCCTATTGCTATAGTTAGCGAGTTAATTGACTGTCCATCCATCTGTCCATTCTCTAAACTGCTAATCCTGTTCAGGGCTGTGGGGGCTGGATCCTCTCCCAGCATGCACTTGGCAAGAAGCAGATACGTACGATGGACAGGTTGCTGGTTTTTGCCAATTGACAAGACACAAAATCGATCAAACATATCTGTCATTAATCGAACTGACAGAAATCCTCCATGTTTGTGAAATGCTCACGAGGTGTCGCAGATGTCAATTTGATTATACGTCACCTTTCCAAGCTGCAACCAAAGAGCCGAGGAGCTGCAACTTGGCTGACAGGAGGGTGTGACATTACCTCTGCTGCTTTCGTTCTGGGCTCTGAAGAACTATGCATTTTGGTAACAGCTTTTATCCAAATTCCCTCCCTTGACTGTGATTGCACACACGCTGAGCATGGGTGGCTCTTGTGGGAATTGAACCCTTCACCCTGGCAGGCGTACAGCAGTTCCCATTTAGCATCAGCTCTATCAATGCCAGAGAGTGGGGTTTAAATTCCCACCGGGGGCCACACATGCAGCTCTAAAAATGCACGCTCTCAAGGCACTTTGGATGAAAGCGCTCTCCAAATGGCAGCTGTAGGTAATGAAAAATTTTCAAAAAATTCCCCCTAAAATTGATATATAGTGTTGGAAATGAGCGGCGCAGATATAGAGCTGCTATTCTGTGGCAGCCGACTGCGGTATTGTCAGCGGTGATAATATTTTCTGTGAGCTGAAGATAGCTTCTCCCTCAGCACGCCTGAGGGGAGGTTAAGCCTCATAGCTAGTGGCCTGTGAACCAGAGAATGGGAACTCCTGTGTGTGTGTGTGTGTGTGTGTGTGTGTGTGTGTGATAGAGAAACGTCTAAATCTGTCTCAGCTCTCTCAGGTTTCACAGCTACACAAACACCTGAAGAAGAAATCCCATGATGTCGGCGACAGGAAGCATTCATGACATCACTGTCAGCTTTACATACAGAGGCCAACTGTGATGTCAGCG
>NW_023340246.1:19271941-19274661 GCF_004916995.1 Morone saxatilis | reverse complement strand
GAGAGAGAGAGGAAGAGAAAGAGAGGTGGGGAGGTGGTGAAAGGGAGGAGAGGAGGTGGAGAGAGAAAGAAAAAAGAATGAAAAGAGATTGTGTCCATCCATCCATGTCTGTCTGCTTCCCTATAATGTGAATAAATAGATAGATAGATAGATAGATAGATAGATAGATGATAGATAGATAGATAGGATAGAAGAGATAGATAGATAGATAGATAGATAGATAGATAGATAGATAGATAGATAGATTCAGTGGAGGATTTAATGTGATCTAATGAGATAAATACACTATTGTCTTTCTACTTGATCACCTCATCTCTCCATCTTGATTCCACCCTTTTTTTCTTATTTGCTTGGCCCACACCTTTCCTACCCCTCTTTCTCCTCCCCACTCCTCCCTTCTTCCCTCCATCTAATCCATCAATCCATTCATCCATCTCTCCTGATCGCTCCTCGACTCAGAGAGAGGGGGGGAGTTACAATCAGGGTTATTTGTCTCCCTTACTAGTCTGCCATCTCTCTCTCTCTCTCCCCTCCTTTATTATCCCTCACTCTTTCATCTCACTCCACCTCCCCCTCCCCCCCTGCATCCATCATTCCTCCTGATGTGGGCCGGTGCCTCAGAGACTCATAGTTTCGCTCTGCACCTCCTCCTCCTACATTATCAGCTCCAGCTCCCTCCATCCCTCCATCCCTCGCTCCGTTCTTCACTTTCACCTCTCCCGAATTCCATCCGTCCTTCTCCATAATCACTTCCTTCTCTTGTTCTGTCTCAATGAACCAACAGTCTGCCTTCACTCCTTCAATTCACGCTTCCTTTCCCCCTTAGCTCCTCTCCTTTCCTTCCCTCTTTCCTGTGGATTTCTCCCTTGTACTTGTATATCCTTGTTTTGTTTTACTTTTTGTTTATCTGGCAGCACTCATTTATCAGCAGACCACAGAAAATAATTGTAAATGAGCAAGAATAAACCTAAAAGGTACATTTTCAACTGTATAAATGCACTAAAAACAGAAGTGGCATATTATAAAATGCATATAACATGATTAATATGCTATATTTGCTCCCTCTTGTTTTCTCCTCTCCCTTCTTTCAACTCTTGTTTCCTTTTCTTCCTCCATCTTAGTTTACTTTTCTCAAAATCTCCTTCCTCACCGTGCTCTCTCCTTCCCTCCCACCTTTCCTCTTATCTTTTCTACCCTCTCTGCTTCCCACTTTCATCCTCTCCAATCATCCCTGACACCCTTTTCCCATTTCTTGTTTAATCCTCATTTTCTTTTTTCTTCCCTCTATCGCTACTTCTATCCTTTTCCTTTAAATCTCTGCGTCTCTTTCTTTCCTCCCTCGTGCTCACACCTTCACTTTTGTCTTTCTTTTCATTATCTTTTCTTCTGTGCGTCTTTCTGTCACCCCTCTCTATCTTCTCTGTCCTTTCCTTTCCTCTTTCATTCCCTTCAACAATCTCTGGAATCCTTGTTCTTTTTCTTTTTCCTTTCCTTCTCTTTTCCCACCTTTTATACTTAACACTTGTTTCCCTTTTTCTCTCCTTCATCCCTCCATTCCTTCTTCCCCTTCTTGCTTTTTCTCCCGTTGTCTAATTGTCCTTCCATATTCTCTCCTTTCTGTTCTCCAACACTCCTTCCCGTCACTCGTCCTCTCTCTCTTCCTCCATCTCTCTTCACCGTTTCTCTCCCTCTTTACTTTTACCCATCCTTGTTGTGTCTACCCTCCCTCCTTCCTCCCTCCTCGGCCTTATCAAGAGGGGATGATGAACACAGAGCTTACTGAAGAGAAGAAATAATTAAATAAAATAGCAGAAACTGACCCAGAACAAAACACATTTTCTTATTTTATTCCAGTAAAAGTTATGAATTTTTTATGTTTCAATCTCCCTCTTTAATGAAATAGTTTCTTAGAGGCGACACGTCATACATTTTCATAACAGGAATTTGGGCTGACATTTTCAATATGTTTTTTTATATGGCATGCAGTGCGTACATAATGGATTCATGAGCAGCAGAGTGTGTGTGTGTGTGTTCCGGTTGGCATTTACTCGGGAGCTTTCTATATATTTTAAATGCATTTTCTTGTTGTATACTTGCATTCGTGCATATTCGAGAGTAATTTTTTCTTTTGTCTCTCCAGCGTTTTGAACAGAACTCCAGTTCATCTCATCCATGAGATCATTCTGGTGGACGACTTCAGTGAAGACGGTGAGCTGCAGCTGGACACACACACACACATTCCAGGTCCTTCCAGGTCAGAGATAACAGGGACGAGTCTACATAACAGTCAGAAAAAGGAATGTGTCCACAGCAGCTGGGGTCCACAGTTTCAGGATTACAATGAAGATAAAAAGAGACCTCCATTCTGGGTCAAAGAGGAGACGAGCTGTGCATGAACACTATCTCGCCTGCAGCTGTGACCGCTCTGTCTCCAGAGAGACACAAAGTCCAGGTGAAATAGAACAAACAGCCCAGAGAAAAGATTTAACTTAGAACAATTAAACTGACTGTATTGAGATTGTTTAGAATGAGGCTATTCTAAGGTTATTCTTTATTTTTCTTATGGTCAACAAGTCCAGTAAAAAGATCAAAACCAGCTACACATGCATCTACTAACAGGTTTTCTGTGTGTATCAAAGCTTGATGTACTTTATTCCAAGAGCTCCATTGTTGTCCAAAACACTCAACTAGAACCCACCGGCTTGCACGGGTTGACACTA
>NW_023340246.1:19271611-19271781 GCF_004916995.1 Morone saxatilis | reverse complement strand
GTGACCAGCTGTGTTAGGAAATTATCATCGTAAATTGAAATATACCAACTCGCGTCAAAAAGCACAGAACAGGAAGTCGGACACAGAAATGGCATAGAGGTCAATTTTCAAAATGAAATTCCACGTGCAGGCTCTGAATTCAATTTTTACACTACATCAACAATGTGGCA
>NW_023340246.1:19270107-19271493 GCF_004916995.1 Morone saxatilis | reverse complement strand
GGCAACATGCTCTGAAGATGCTCCAGATCTGAAACGATCCCTTTAGGTTTTGAGCCAAACAGATATAAAGCTATGCCCGGTGGAATTTAGGGTAACACAATGTTGATTTTAGTGTTTTCATATTATTTGTTAAAAGAAACTAAAATACTGAATTGTGTTGTTAAAAGTGTGGAAGTCTTATCATTAAAAATTTACTTCAGTAGGGCATTGTATTTAACATTAATAATTTATTTACCTTACATTAAATACCCTAATTGTTCAATTTCATATTCTGCTAACATGGTGCATATTCTTATAAATGTGTTTGTGTTAACTTAAGGTGACAATGCATGCACAGTGCACAGAGAGAACATCAGGGTCTTGAGGGTTTAGTAGGGTCCCATTGTTGCCCCAGTCCCATAAGTATTAAAAGTAAAAGTGTTCATTAAGCAGAATGACCCTTTCAGAGTGGTACAGTATACGTTTTGTATATAAAATGTTAATCAACAAAGTAAATAATAACTAATAGTCATCATTTAATATAGTGGAGTAAAAACAATATTAATATGGAAGAAAAATACCTCTAAATTGAAACAGCACAGTGCTTGAGTAACTGTAGTGAGTTACTTTTTATCACAGATGTACAGAGACAGTCAGTTAAAGTTATTGTACACACTTAAAAGCCTTGACCACTTTTACAAGAGAAGCAATCAGAGAAATTGTTCTGATTTGCTGTACCTTCCATTTCCTTTCCACTCTTGCTAGAAAATAAGTTCCCCTCCACATCGGCTGAGCTGACCTTGATACGATCAAAAACAGTATGTCTGCACTTTTATGGCCAGGGAGTGCAGCAGTGATAAGAAAAAGACTAACATGCAACAGACAAACTCAATGACAGCGTATATAATAATAATAAATAATAATAATAATGAAGTGAAACAGCATTCAGGAGGGGTGGAACATAATGCCTGATAATAACATTTTATTTGTTCCTGGAACCTTGATTCACTGACACCAAGTTTATTCATCTGTGTTTGAGGTCGCTCAAGTGTTCATCATCCTCCTCAATGTAACTTTACAGGGTTAGGTTTTTGTGTCTAACTGACGAATGAGGACAACACTTTTTAAAATTGGTCCAGTATTAAGCGAGAGTGATGCAGCCACAAAACTGGCTGCAACGTAATCCTTATGGGCAACTGCACACTGTCAACGTATGTCCACTGGTTGTGCTTGTGCAAGTGCTTGTTTATGTCACTCATAAGTTCAAATTGTTATTCTAAGTGTCTTACAACATTATGTAAAGGATCCCCACAGAGACCTTTTTGTTTAACCAAAACAGCTATTATACTGTTTAAAGGCGCCAGACTCCATTAACAACACTTGACAGAAACAAAATGAAAGTCACCA
>NW_023340246.1:19268467-19270036 GCF_004916995.1 Morone saxatilis | reverse complement strand
TGCCTTTCTGATGCCTGACCTCCCTCTCGCTCCTTGCAGTTGTACATAAGAATGACATTGCAGCCAGTTTCAGTGGCTGATGGCTGCAGCCCTCTTGCTCACTATTTTTTTAAAAATGTTGTCCCCATTAGTCCCTTAGACACAAAACATGGGGAATTAGGGTCAAGTTATCACACTTGAGAGGTTTTCAAGGAAACAACAGAGAATGCAATGAAAATTTCAGTGCTTCAGTTTAAAAAATCAACACAGTGAGATCTTGTTAGTGGATCTGTGATGTGTTTCAAACATGAATCTGTCACATCACAAATTAGAAAAACATATTTGTACATGGTAAATGTAATTTTTCTTAGCTCCCTTAACACCAGTTTAAGGCCTCCAAGACGTGGTTGCCTTTGGTTCCTTCTCTTTTGTTTTCTGCCTACATCATGAGGCTTTGCTTTCTGTAGTTGGTTTAAAAAATAGGAATTTAAAACTTCCTCTGCAACAGAGAGGGGGAAAATGAACACCAATTATTCCAGTAAGGAAAAAAACTACTTTGCAGAACATGGACTGGCAGCTCACTGCTACCTAATTCTCAGTCTTTCCAACATCCTGTTATGAGAGACACCTGCTGAGTCAACCTGACAGCCAATCAGGACAGATGGTGCCGCATGAACTTACACAGAAGTGAAAATCCTAGTGATGAAGGTTAAATAGTGCTAGATTTAGACGATGAGGAAATAATCGAGACGGATGAGGAAACAGCGGAGAGATGCAATCAGCAGTGGAGACTGATATACGCAAGTAAAGAACCAAAGATAGAACATGTACAAATGAGCAACAACAGGATAAACAGTTTAAATGATACTGTATGCACACTTGAAACATGTCACCCTACAACTAAATGTGAAGGCTGATCTGCATATCCACAGAACTTCATTTCATTTCCTCCCACACAGCAGTGTGTCATTTAAGAACGTTTATGTCTTGCCTTTGGCTATAATTCTAATTTCTTGCAGTGATTTATTTTGGGATATTTGACCTAGCATGAATCGTTTTTTCCCCCACTAACATCCTGCTGCACATCAGTTGAACATTTCTGTCACAACCAGAAAGACCGTTATCAGTATGGTTGCTATGAAGGATGTACAGTTTTTTACCCTAGTAGCACCCAACCTTTTCTTGTCTGACACAGCCCATTTTTCGACACCAGCCGTCATGTTTCAAGTGTGTTCATTCCATCTGAATATGTAACGCAATTTATTTCCTATTCTAGTTTAAAATATTTATTGTATAAAATATTCATTTTTTTTCGAAGATAGTTATCTGAGAACTGTCAATATTTATTTATATTTAGTGCTGCTACCACATTGACTGAAGGAAGCTAAGAGTTTCAACCATTTATTCAACTTTTATCAATCTTTTCACTGCATGTGTCACAAATCACTCAGGTTGGTGGGCATGTTCTGTGCAGGTGTCCTATTGTAGTAGGTTAATGTATCAGTTATTGTAACAATTAATATAAAAGTTATCCTCACATCACTTTCTAATCCTATTTATTGTTTTGTTTTTACCAAATCATATATATAT
>NW_023340246.1:19267863-19268385 GCF_004916995.1 Morone saxatilis | reverse complement strand
TTTCCATCCACCACTGTTTTACTACTGTAGTTGGTTTGTGAAGTTGGCAGCGGTTTTTCTAGTCGGTAGCATTATACCAATGTTGAAGAAGAGAACAAAATTGAAGGAGCCAAACTGTTGATGTTGAGAGTCCTGACTGAACTTTTCTAAATTCCAGCTCAAAATATAAGTTTTTAAAGAAATTTCCATGGATCAAAAAAAGTCTGTCTAGGTCAAAGTATTTTCTTGTCTTTTTTCACAAAAAGTTTGCAGTTTCACACTCGAAAGGAGACGTTCAGTGGAGAGGAGCGCGACCGTTCTGGTTCAAAGGGCTCTGATGGAGGTTGTCAGTCATTCAGGGCCACTAAACTTTGACACGGTGTGACTGAAGGTTTTTCTTTCCAAAATCGTTGTTTTCATATTTGTTCTTTTCACAACACAATAATAGAGAGAGCAGTAGCAGCAACAGTAGGAGTAACTTTATCTCCCTGTGGCCCTCAATGAGAATTAAATTTCAAGGGACCAGTGTTCAGGATTTAGTGG
>NW_023340246.1:19266333-19267836 GCF_004916995.1 Morone saxatilis | reverse complement strand
AGATTGCAACTAACTGAAACCCCTCGCCTGAGCTGAGCATGTACGACAAAGTTGCTGATTACAATTAATGATTCTACTTTTCAGGAATGATGGAATTGTATTGAATCTAATGTTGATATTGTAGAACAGGCAGTACTTTAAAAAGACATTGTTGTTCAGAAACACGTATCAAATATTAATTTCACTTGTCAAATGACTCATATCCCAGCAGTTCTTTTTTTTCTCCATTTTTCCTTTTCTCCGTTTCATTTTGACACTTCACTACAGAGTATTTCTTGAACATGTACTACAGCAGACAGTTATATTTAAAATAATATATTAATACATCTCAAATATTCAGCAGGGAGCCCACAGTCGGGTGAACAGCAACTAAACAAATGCCTGAGTTGTCAAACTGAAAGCTTTGAATTGCTGTCCTGCTGCTGCAGAGCTTTTCAACGAGCTGCTAATTTCCCACCAGAGTCAAGAAATAATCAAGATTTATTACACACCAAACAGTATTCTATTAAATTATATTATATATTATTCTGTTCATTTGAATTTATTGTGCTTTTTTTTCCAGAAAGTGACTGCCAGCTTCTCACCAAACTGCCCAAAGTCAAATGTATTCGCAACAACAAGAGAGAAGGTATGGCTACAGTTTTTACATTATTATTTTTAACATGTTAGTGTATATATTTGCATGTTTAATTATCCATACTGATTTTGTATTTGTGTGTTTCTGCATACATTTGTGAGCTGTACGTATACTGTATGTGTGTGTGTGTATATGAAATAAACTGGCTATGCACGCCTCTGGCCTTTTTCTTCCCTTTGGCCTGAAAATTCCATATATAAACAACACACTCACAGAACGGAGACAAACAGACAGACAGTGAGTGAAGTGAAATTGGTTCATTCATCTTTGGCTACATATGGAGACACAAAACTGAAATGACTGAAGTGAATTGAAGTGACAGGAGCTGCTACTGAAATAGACCCAGAGAGCACACAGATAGAGACGCCGACTTGCCATAAAAGAAATGTTACTGAAGAGAAAATATCTTCCATTAACTCAAACCAAATATACCACAAAACTCAAAAGCAAGACCACGACCTGAAATTTGACATCTTCCCATTGTAAAATGTCAGAAAATCTGTGTTAAAGCAGCAAAATTCATAAATATCTTGGCAAAAATCCTAAATGACAGCCAGTGGAGAGTTAATCCTTCAATCACACTAAATGTGGATGTAATACAGTCATGCGTCATGGCTTATGGTTATCATTTTTTTTATAATCCATTTGGAGCGCTGCCTCCATGCTCTTAAATATAGATTACAAATGAATGCAATAAATTAAATATTAACATGACAGCTTGAAAAATGTTCATGACGGGCCTCATGAGCATTTTGGTAACCAAAATCCATGGTTAGGGGCCAGAAGAGATTCCCTGTTAATTCCACTGCAGATGATTCTGGATGTATTTTACAGGAGTTTGAGAGGAGTTGAAGCTGGTATTTGAT
>NW_023340246.1:19265289-19266233 GCF_004916995.1 Morone saxatilis | reverse complement strand
GCGACTAAAAGGATAACAATATGGTTCCCCCTTACCTTCAAAGATGTCTGGTAGTAAATGTATAAATCTAGATCATTCTTAAAATTATTATCTTTTTCAGCCAAAACCTACCACAAGGTTTAAGAGTTCCACTCCCTTTGTAGAGTTGCCTATTTTGTCCATTAAGTTATTGTTGATATAAAACATAATGCTGAGAAGTGGAAACTTTTTATCCATTTACAAGCATTCTGATTGGCTGGGAAAGTGGTGGATTAACATTTAGTAACCGGACAGTGTAACCGAACACCTATAACGTAGGTGTTTGATTGCAGTTCTATATTAGTAAAGACAGCAACAGTGAGGCTTAAATATCTTGGGGTTATTGGTGTGACCACGACAACAACAGAAAATAGTGATAAATAGCTTCTCAGTGCAAACCAATAAAATGTGGATGTCCAAATCAGCGGTCAGAAGTTTAAATAGTATTAGCTGGAGTGAAGCTGATATCTATATGACATACGAGGTACAGCAGAAGGGGTGTGGAGAGGAAATGTGACCAAACCTGTGTAGAAAATAAAGATTTGTAGAAAAGGGAAGGTAAAAGTAAGGGAGGGGAGGGAGGCAGCCGGTGTGAGGGAGAGAGTGCACTAAATAAGGGTATCTCTGCTAGTAAATTAAAGGCTGGTATTTAGATATTTTTAATTCGATTACTTATGGTACTTTGTCACCACATCATCTATTGCAGTCATGGAACATATCACATGTTATTGGGTGTTATGCCTTATATATACACTATACATAAATTAGACCCCAGGAAGACTAGAAACCAATTTGTGGGAGCTTATCAGCAACCTAATGAAGAATAAATCAATAATGTTATGCAATATAGAAGAGAACATGCAGACCATAAAGATAGACGGATAAAATAAATCTGTGGATTTAACTTTAAGATTAAAAATCCATTT
>NW_023340246.1:19263766-19265283 GCF_004916995.1 Morone saxatilis | reverse complement strand
TTTCTCCTGTGCCTGAAGCAGCCCCTGGTTGTCGTCTCCACCTCTGACAGCATGGGCCTTTTTTTCCCTCATCATGTTTGACATGAATGTAAAAAAACACTCTCTTTCTGAAAGCTGCTACACCTGAATTATAAAACTTACTTACAGAACATGCATCACGCTGTTTCAAACTCTGACAGCTGCAATTACGGGAGCCTGTAACTTGTTTATACATGTGAACATTCACTATATACCCCACCAACCTTTATATACCATAGAAACATACATTTTTAAAGCCATTTCAGCTAATAACTTTGGCTGCCACAGTTCAAACATTCCATTGAATGGGGTCTACAGTATAAGTGTAAACACTTCTACCCTTAAACCTTCACAATAACCTTTCCATTTGAGCGCCATCTTCTCTGGATGGTTCAGATTGTGTCCTCACTCCGACCTAATCTCAGCACAGCTCTCCTGGAAGAGACAGACAGACATTTTCAGACATCTCATTGCTGTTGTTCAGTGCCACCTGAGTTTAAATTGCATCATTCTCTCTGTGGCAAAGTAAAGTAGAAAACACTGAGAAACCACTTCTAACGTGCTTGATTTTGGCTCGCTGAGAGCAGTGCCATTTGAACTGAGATTACTGCACAGAGACTTGCGTCACTATCTCTCTTGTTTTGTCTCTTTTTGCATGTATATTTCTTTCTTTTTTGCTAGAAGTCTCAGACTTTATTTTCCTTTCTTATATTTTATATTTGATCTTTCTCTTCATTTCTTGTATTTTATAGTCGTTCCCTTCCTCTCTCGCTCACCTCTCTGTCTGCCTTTCTCTCTTTAACAACAGGGACATTTGTCCTACATGCTGTCACTGAGGATTTCATTATAGCACAGTCATGCTCATCACACACGCACACACACCTACACACACACACGAATGGGCAGGGTTCATCAGCTTGGCTAGTTAATAGTTTATGGCTTCAGGCCTTCTGACTTGATTGTCTTTTAATGCCCATAAAAACACACCAGGCTGATACTGTGTGTCTTCAATGACACACATGCACACATAAGTACGTATATACTTGTGAGGACGTTCAGAGACATAATGCATTCCCTATTGTCTTACTCTAACATTAACCTAATCTGAGGGTAGTTTCAGATTGACCAAGCTTTATAGATTAGGCTGTGTTTTTGTAGTCCATATTTACGTATTTGCCACAAACAGCCAATGCACTGTGCAGATACTCTGGCTAGCTTACAAACACACTGATAATGTGTGTTTGTGAGACATGGGGCTGTTTATATTTTTGTTTTTGACGGCTCAGATTCTTATTGATCTCAAAACTTACCAGGAACTTCTCGTTTCCCACCAGACCCTCTCATTTTGATACCTGTCTCTGTACTGTAAGAGTAAGGTTTTTTTTCTTTACTGAAATTGACATATTTTCAACTTGCACATTTGCATCTTCACTTCATTTTGCGCCACATAAGGAATCTGCCTCCTCCGTTGTCAGTCTGAATGTTCAGTATGTTCCAAA
>NW_023340246.1:19255079-19263666 GCF_004916995.1 Morone saxatilis | reverse complement strand
CTCTCTCTCCCTTCCTCTCTCTCTCTCTCTCTCTCTCACACACACACACACACAGAGACACACACAAACCTTTCCTCTAACACACACACATGCAGAGTGTGATGGGCCTGTTAAAAGGTTGTGTCCATGTCTGTCAGGGCCTCTAAGAGCCCTGCATCGATTTTCCCCTTTACTGACTGACTGAGAGAGCGAGCGAGAGTGAGAGGGAGAGAGAGATAGGAGATGTCAATAGGTAGAGCAAGGCACTAACAATGTCAAGGTTAAGGGTTCTATTCCCTCCAAATGCCTGAAAGTATTATGTCCTCTGCAGCTGTGAGGCTGTTTGGATGGCAATGTGCATCTCTGTGTGTGTGGGAAGGGGATGGAGGAGTGTGTGTGTATGTGTGTGTAACTGATAGTCACGGCTCAGGAGCGTGAAACTTGAATATATACTGTCTTATCCGATCTGCCGCCCTGAAAAGAATCAATTTCAGCAGGCAAAGTGGGAGATTTCAATTTAGTAGAGAGCAGCTCTGATGGCTGAACGAGGCTGTATGTTCAATATCAGCTATATCCAAGTTCATGCACTCTATGGATACTGATGTTAAAGAATGTATGAATTTATATGCATGCAGTGTATCAGAGATGAAAACTCACTGGGAAAGTTAACAAAACCACTTGTCAAAAGTGTCAACCACCACAAAACCTGCTGCATATAAACTTACAGTAAACAAATCAATAATCATAATTTGTATTATCAGTAGTAGTAGTAGATTATGGAAGTCTATAGTGGGCTTTATTAAAAGGAGAATGTAAACCTGAAAATGAGAATGTAATTCCAAATTAGCATTATAATGTTTCACATATGTATGTGTTATTTGGGTAAAAATTAAAATGCAATAATCCAATTTGCATTTATTACTGTAGTAGTAGTTCCATGTATTGTTTTGTTTAAAAGGGTGTGTTATAAATATTAGACCATCATTCATTATAAAATGGATCTTAAAGGACATTACAATAACAACCATTCATATGTATTTTTTCTCCATTTTTGCATTTGTTATTTATTTGCCAATAATGATCAGAAAGTCTTTCTACTAATATTATATTAGTAAAAAGGTGAGTAAAAAGCTATATAATATTATAATATTATATAATACTTATATGTGAAAACTCACAGTTTACTTAATCGTTGCCTGTTGTTTCCGATCATATTCCAGACATATAATTTGAGTTTATTACAAACAAGTTTCTCGTGTCAAATGCTTCATGACATCTCGTAGGAATCGAGAGAGATATTTTGCTTAAAAACGATGCTTTAGAAACCTTTCAAAACTTCACTGGGAAAATTTAAAAATCCATAGTTGTCTAACAAAAATCAAAGCACAACATTGTACTTTACTGTCAAACACAACCTCATTTTTATCTGCTTGTCAGTGGTGATGGTTCTATGTTGTACTGTAATTGCTTCTTTAATGATAACAGTTGTTCACGAGGCCACAAGGACTGAGAGCTTCTGGAACATAAGTTCAAACAGATGTGGTAAATATGTTATAAATAGCTGTTTGCCAAAATGAGAAGCAGACCATTATGGAGGGGAGACATGTGTAATAGTGGATGAAGTGAAAATGTATGAATCATCCCCTAAAAACATACAATTTCTGCTTGTGACTCAGGACTGATCAGGTCCAGAGTGCGGGGCGCCGATGCTGCAAGGGCAGGGGTCCTCACCTTCCTCGACAGCCACTGTGAGGTCAACAAGGACTGGCTGCCCCCCCTGCTGCAGAGGATCAAACAGGTAGACCACAACACCCGCTCTGGTGTCTACAAACAATATGTGTGCAACTTCACTATCAAATCCTGGCTCACTTTTTACATGTCCAACCTTGAAGAGGAGTGTGTGTGTGTGTGTGTGTTATACTGTTGTGTAAATGGGATCATGAGTGTCAATAACTTCAGGAAGGCCACTCAAAATGTGGAGCACTTCACTGCACTACAAAAACGTGTATGTGTGTGTGTGTGTGTGTGTGTGTGTGTGTCGGTTGTGTGTGTGGGTAGGTGTGTTTGTGTGTGTGTGTGATGACTCCTGTGGTCGAGGTGAAATAGTGCCATGGGAGAAAATAGCTGTCGGTCTGATTGCCACTCATTAAGAAATAAGTGCTGCACTCTCTCCTTCACCCTTCTCCTTCCTTCTGCTCTCCTCTGTTTGTCTCTCCTCTTCTCCTCCTCCTCATCTCCTGTCCTCTCACCTTCTCTTCCCCTGTCATCTTTTGCCACTTGTCAGTTCAGCCTCACTTTTCTCACCTTTTTTTTCTGTCCCCTTGTCCTCTCCTTACCTCCCCTTTCTATCTTCATACCTTCTCTTTTTTTCTTAATCTTACCCTTTTCTTCTTCTCCACTCTCCCTCCTTACTACCTTTCTTTATCTCTTTTCTCATCTTATATCTTCATCCCTGCTCTCACTTTATTTTTCTCTCATTCATTAAAAACTTCCTCTCATTTTATCTTCTCCTGTTTTTTCTCTCATCTTTGACTCCTCTCCTCCCCTGACAACACCCATCTCCTCATGCCATTTCCTGTTAAATTGTCTGTCCTCTTACTCCCCTTGTCCCCTTTTCTTGTCCCTCTAGTGCCTCCCACCTGATCTTTCCTTCCCTAACCTTACATCTCTTATTCTCCTCTTTCTCTTCTCTTACTTCTCAAATTTTCTGCCCTCCGACTCTCTTCACACCTCCCTTTCTTCACTTTTATCACCTTATTTGATGCCTTTCCTTGAACCTCTTCTCCTCTTTTCTCTTCCTATTTATGCGGTCCTCATGTCCCCTTTCACTTACTCTAACCGTAACTGCTCTTTACATCTCTCCTCTTTTCTTCTTCTATCTCCTCTTTGCACCTCCTTTCACCTCCATCTGTTCTTCTTTATTACTGCTGTCAGACTGCTGTTCTCTCCTTTTTCCTCTTTTTTTTTTACCACTTATCCTTTCTTGTCTCCTCATTTTGCCTTTATATTATCCTCTCTGGTTCTTTTTCCTTATGTCCCCTCCACTATTTATTCTTCTCCTTTCCTCTTTTCTTCTCTTCTCTCATTTTGTTGTTCTTCCTTTTACCTCTCCTTGTCTCCTATAATCATCCTCCCATTCTCCCCACACTTCCTCCTCACCTGTACTCTGCTCTCTTTACACTTTACACTCTTCCTTCCCTTTTCTTTTCTCTTACATCATCTTCCTCCTCCCCTACCCTCTCTTTACATCTCCTTCCACTTTTTCTTTCCTTTATCACAGTACTTGACTTCTGTCCTCACGCCCGTCTACTCTCCTTCTGTCCTATTTTTTCTTTCCATTTCGTCAGTTTCTCACCTGTCTCATCCTTCTCCAATGCATCAAGTGAACAGTTGTTTTGCTAATATTAAAGACCTTTGATCTCCATCTATAGAGGAGCGATCAATAAATAAAACCACCGCAGCCTGATCTGATTCCAGCAGCTATACCAACATCATCCATATTCATACTCACGGTTTAGGGGTGTGTGTGTGTGTGTCTGTGTGTGAGTGTGCAGGAGAGTCATCTGTCACTGTCTGTCCAGTCACTTTATAGTCATATATTTAGATTTAAATGTATGAAGTATTGATCCAGGTAAACACACCACACACACACACAGGCAGAACTGCATACCACTATAAAGTTCTATTCCCTTCAAAATAATTGTCTGTCTCATTGATGGAGAGTTAAAGTCCTGCCCAACTTCCAGGTTCACTTCTGTTCAGCTTGCTTTCATTGCTCATTGTGTTTTCACACAGAGGCTTTGTTTTTTAATTCAACATTTTAGTCTACCGTCCATAATTTAAACTACACTACACTTGTGTCTGCTTATTAACTAATTAACTAATCATTAATTTTATTGTGATTCAAAATAAGAAAAGGCAGCTTTCTCATAGAGATACAAACAATTTTGCTATTCTCTTCTACATATTGATTTTGTGGAGTATTGATTCAACCTACAGTATGTCCATTGCACCAAAGTTTGCTGTTCTTAACACCAAGGCTGCATTAACATCAAATAGACAATACCCAATGCAGTTTTTATGTCATGGTCAAGAGATGATGGTATCCATGGTTTTTCACATTACTTATTCACTACTTTATTATTGTATTGTGGGACAACTTGACTCCAGTATATATTATAGGGTATATACAGTCTCAACAAATGAGGACTAAAAAACGAACACATTAAAAAGTGTATAATAATTGATTGATAACAATGAGTTATGTCTGGTGTGTCCCCATTGTTCCTTTTCCTGGGAAACATCGTCTAGATAAGTGAGTAAGGAAGTGATATGTTCCACGTTTTAATATCGGTAGGACAAATTAGCCTGTGCAGCAAAGGTGCTGTGGTTTAATTAACAAGTGTAGAGCCAAAATTACAGTGTACTTGGACTGCCTTATCAAGATAAAACACACACCCAAAGATAAAGCTGTGTAATAATAATGGTCTTGCATTTAAATATTAATTTCCGAATGTTGCACTTCTTTTTGTTTTGTTTTCTTTTAGTTAAACACTAAGATTGAATATCTTTTGGTCGAGAGTGTCCTGGCCAATAATACTGAGTTACAGACTGCTCTTTCAATAAAATCAAGGAAAAGAATCCCATAAAATAAGCCATCCCCGAAATGATGTACCAACTGAATCATTGTTGTCATACTGAATAATGTTCAGTAAAGAACTATGTAATTCAGCACGAATGCAGGAGACATGCATGAAGGATGATGATGATGATGATGCAGTATGTTTGGGGGGTCAGTTTTCCTCTCAGCTTAGTCATCAAATGTTCTCATTTCAAATCAGGTGGAAAAAAAGAAGAAATGGCTGAAATTAAGAAACTGCTCCCAAGCGTTTTGAAAATAACACTCATCCAATTACAACAGTAATGTCGTGAATGCTTCACCCTGAGTGCTGCACAGTGTCATTACCGTAACAGCTATTAAAGCAGGTGCAGTGCTTTGTAATGTGGCTGGAGCTGTAGAGGGATGCAGCCTGCGTCCCCTTGCACTGACCCTGCAGCTAATGGTCCAGAACCGCTCCACCTGCTCTGTAATATCACTGGCTAAAGACGCATCCAGCCGTTTGACCAAACTAATAGAGGGACACTCCATGATTTAACAGGGGCTTCAAGTCTGGCATGTCTGGTGTGTGTGTGTGTGTGTGTGTGTGTGATTTCTGTACTTTTATCCTTGTAAAAAGTAAATGGTGCCATCAAGGTAGAAATATGAGGGAAATCAAGTGCAGACATTTTGCCAGTTCTCACTTTTACAAGGGTTTAGGACGCTATTTATGGGTTAAGGAGGCAATAACTAAGCTAAATCCATAAGAGTCTTATGGCCTTATGGATGATTGAACCGAAGGGAGCGGTATTGGCAAAAGATATTTCCTGGCAGTTACAGGCATCAATATTTTATCATTTTTTCACTTGTATACATCCTGTGTGATGTGTAAGTCATTGCAAATATGTGAACTTTAGGAAACAAGGCTAGGCTTACATATCAACCAACCAAAAATATTAAGCAGTGCTTTTGCAATTCACTTAACTGTGCACAATATCCACATTCATTTAAAAAAGTAAGCCATTTATCCTGACGCTAAGTAAGTAAGAGTCCACTCCCTCCTCCCCACGTCACCACAACGAAATTATTCTGCCATGTAGAGAGGACCGCCTCTTTCTTCTGATTGGATAAAGTGGGAACAGGATAACAGAGAACAGGAAGTTTGCTTTTTTGTTTTCTTCTTGAGATTTAAATGAGATTATCTATCTATCTATCTATCTATCAAGTCTTTGTTAAACATTGTCATTCAAAGTGCTATTGTGTTGTAGTAATTATTCACAACACTGTCTTGTTCTGTGAAACAGATACAGGCACATGATGTAAACGGAAGAGCTGTGTCAGCATTTAACAAAAGTGCATCATCTGCAAAAATGAAAATGATGCTAGGTGAATACCACAAGCAGGAATGTTGGGGAACAACAAACCTGTCACTCAATTCACAGGAACTATTGTCATACAATATAACACTCCCTAACTTATTAAATGCATTAGTATTTGCTGAGATTTTTGGCTTTAAAACATAACTTTCTAGACCTACACTATGTAGCTTAAATGCAACTTCCAGCAATAGATATATTGTAGGTTCTAAGTAAAATGCTAGTTTAACCGAGTGGCAGTTTATTTTAATGTGCAGGGTGAACAGTTTGTCTCATTATTTAGATTGTTTGGCCTCATACTGAATTTCAGTCCCAGTCAGGCATTGTGAACTTTCCAAATTATCATGTATGTATAAAGAATTCTCAACATTTCTGGGCCCCTTTTCCCCAGCAAAATCAATTTCCTGGACCCTGCAGTTGTTTATCATCAGGCCAACGAGGTGTTAGAACTTTAGTGATCTTGATATATTAGTTCTGACCTTGTTTCCTTATAAAGGATACACTAACACTAATAAAATGAAAACCCTCTCAAAAGAAAACCCTCACAACTATTACATTTTGCCAGTGCTTATATGCATTGACACTGTTATTCATTATTTTTTTCAGCTCCGTCCTGATGAATTCTTATTTCATTTGGAAGTGTATTCAGTATTTTTTATTTTCATATGGCTCAACAGTCTGACACTAATGCCAGTAAAGTGAATAAAATGGAGCTGAATTGAGATGAAGAAAGGTAGAGGTCACTTTCACCTCACTAAATGTCCTGTGTGCATGACTGGTGCTGAATGGCTGAAATTCCTTTTAATGTGGTGCAATATAATGACCTTGGAATATACAGTCTGTTTCACACATGCACTCAGATTGGATCGAAAAATTAATTCATTCCAATGGAACTTGATGGTGTGCACACAGAAACACATTCACCTTCTCAGTCGTTTTCTCTTTCTGCTATTTTGTGTGGTGTTTTCCTTTTTCAAGATTTATGGTCTGCTTTTTGTTTCTTTCGTTCTGTTATTTCTATATGCTTCATAGCCCTAATTCAGCATTACTGTGTGTGTTTGTGTCCAGGACCCAACCCGTGTGGTCAGCCCGGTCATAGACATCATCAACATGGACACTTTTGCATATGTGGCGGCCTCTGCTGATCTCCGTGGAGGTATGGAAATACTGTCTTCTATACACAATAAAAATGACAGATGATGACAGACAGACTTCCTGATTTATAAAGCAGTTCTTCATTATGAACCACAAACAAGAAGACTTTTGATGCTTTTGTTTCTAGCAATGACCCTCCGTCTGAGATCCCACATGAGACAATAAGTACTGTAGTCTGGACAGTTGGGAACAAATCATCATATATGCTACATTCATACAATTTTGACCTTGAATTCTGAGGAGAAATGTGTATTACACTGTATCTACAAAGCATAATCTTTAGCCTCTGCTCACCAAAATTAGATTCTTGGTGATTAAATATGTCAAAATACACCTTGCTATACATCATTGTTGACTTCTTTCACATTTTTATCTACAGAGTCTGATACCTACGAGTTTTTATCAAAGAAACACGTCTTCATTATATTGTTGCTCATTTTTGTACAGAAGATTCACTACAAAACATGGGAAACTGCATTGTTTTTCACTATTTCTTTGTATTTGCTAAGAACAAATCCTTAATGTCTAATATTAGGGATAATAATAGAAATATGTCTAGGACTTCATCGTTTTCATCCTGGCAAAATCTGACATAATGTATTTTACAAATGTATTAGAAATCTGACAGCACACCAAACAAGCAAAAACATTTCATGTCCATCATAGCCTAAAGTGCTTCAACTGTCAGTCACCTGTCACTGTCACTGCAAAAAATAAATAAGACATTTTACTTCCAAAATCCCAAATGCCAGGATTGCTTCTCCCGCTGCAGACAAAGCTATAACAAAGTCAGGGAGTGCATTTAAATGTAGGATATCTACAAGTTTATGCTCATCCATTATATCAGAGGTTGGTGTCATCTTTAAGACCTCTTATATGCCAGAATCTCGTCTGTTTGACAACACTAGTTCAAGTGTAATTCTTTGAAATGTGGTCTTGAAAATCTGAAACCAGGAAACCACTAATAGCAGTAAAAGTGGACCGCAGATTGATGATGCAAGTGTAGAATCTTTGGAGGGTCTTTCCTTTTAGCTCGACAATATAGATGAGCTGAAACCAAATGGCCTGATAATGGATCAGAACAATACACAACTGTGTTCTCCACTCGTCTCTGTCATCCCTCACTTTTTCTGAAGCCAATCTCTCCTAAGAGCTACACAGTCCCTCTCTCTTTCCATTAGTCCGTCTTATTCCAATCTTCTTCTCTTGGTAACAGCGATCCGCCAATCAATGCTGATAATAACCCTGTCCATGGCTCTCTCTATCTCTTTCTCTCCCATACACACACACACCCACATCCACATACACACACACACACACACACACACACACATAGACAGACAGAGGGAATCAATGGCGGTAGCTGGGCTCACAAAGGACATTTTAATTATAGATGAAGCTGTCTCTCATAACATAAAAAAAGATGGTTATAAGATGGACTTTATTTGATCCAGACACTCACACACACATATATGCACAT
>NW_023340246.1:19249261-19255055 GCF_004916995.1 Morone saxatilis | reverse complement strand
CACACACATACACACTCACAAATGGGGGTATAAGAGTGCTGTGGCAGCAGCTCCTTGGCCTGCTGGACTGCCTTATCAGCAAACACACACCTTCATAAGCCAACACACGTGCACACTCACACATGTTTACTTGCTTGTATTCACACATACTGAAACATATTTGAATATAGTGTTTCTATACATATTTGGAGCATTTTTCATCATTTTATCAGCAAAAGCTCAGTGTGTGCTTTCATTATTTGTCATAATATGAAAGAAGAATACAAAATCAGTCTGCACACGTCTAAGTCTACTGTAATTCGAGTCCATCGTGGTATTTCACTACTGTTTCCTTCCTCATACAGCGTTTATCTTAATGCCGTAAAGCTTTGGTACAGTACAGTATCTCTTTATATTCAGTGTAATGTATTTGTATATACTTTTTCTCTTTCAGGTTTTGATTGGAGTCTCCATTTTAAGTGGGAGCAGCTGTCACCTGAACAGAGAGCTCGCCGGACCGACCCGACCCAGCCAATCAAGTAACCCCCCCCACACACACAAACACACCACACACACACACACACACACACACACACACACACAAGCTTACAGTATAATGTCAATACACATATACACACCAGACCACAGGGACTTAAGAAAGTGTAAAAGTAGAAAAACAGAGAGGAGAGGACAAAGGAATGAGAAGGTAGGAAAAAGAGGTGGAGGAGGAGAGCAGGAGAATACCCAGGAAAGCCGGACCAAAAGAAGAGCTGACACTGTACAATCAGCTGCTATTGCTTTCATATAAAACCTCAAGCTCGTCCCCTGGAGGGGTCTATGGTGTTAAATGCCGAATTGTAGTCAATGAACAGCAATCTCACATAGCTCCCTTTCTTGTCCAAATGGGATAGGAATGTGTGGAGGATGTCTGCTATACTGTCTTCTGTATTTCTTCTACTGAGTTTATTCCAAGATGCGGATTATATTTAAACAGAAACATCCAATTTTATTACGAGCAAGTACAGTACTTGTGTAAAAAAGAAAACATGTAAATGTCTTTGAATTCCTTGCCTTGCTTTAAGTTGTTTTGGTGTGCATAAGCTTCTGGACCAATTTTCATCCTTGTTTTTGAGCAATTTTCATGTTTTTACTTTTTGGCTTCTTACCCAAAGTTGTAAAGAGATGATTTTTTTGTTTTGTGTGCATGGACTAGTATCTGTTACTGTTAAGGATTTCAGGGTCCCCATAGAGTCATGTTGCCAAAAGGCAGTGAAGTGTTATAGAGCAAATAAACAGCAAACACAAATCAGATCATTATAAATGTATCAATCTAAATTGCTAAAATGCTCCCAGATGAATGATTTTTAGTATAGTATTAAGGTTTCAACATAACATCTGACTAGATAGGTCTATACTGTATATAAAGTTTACCTGGTTCTGCACATGTATGGGTCACATTTTAAACCCCATCATCAGTGATAACATGATAAAACATCTATGTACAATTAATTAATGTACTTGTGATATGTGAACGTGATGTATAAAAACTAATTTTCCAAATGGCTCTAGCATATAATTTGATATGAATATAGCAGGAAGAAGACACACAATCATGGCTTATAATAACAAAGCATAAAAATAGAAATAAACCTGGAGAGACGATAAATACAATGTCGCATGTACTGTGGCTGTGGTGGTTAATTGCAGTGCTGACAATCAGTAACAAATGTGCCCCCCCTCCGGTTTGACCTGATCTTGCTGCAGCGCCCCGTGCTGGGCTGTGCTGAAAGACTTTATTTGCTGAAAGTTTACATAAAATCAAATCATCAATGCCTGACAAATTGTTTGCTTTGCAGAGATGAACAAACAAACAAAAGAAGGCAGACGAGCCAAAGCCTTAAACACACACACACACACGCACTGAGTTATAAATAATAAACTTTGGCACTGTTCCTTCTTCATAAGTCAGATTGGTGGCAGGAACCCAGATTTACTGCTGTGCCAACTTGAGACTGTGTGACTTAGTGCATGTGGTTTTTAGTGGAGGTAGAGTGTTTAACACTTACAGATGGACGGGTGGTGATGTACCTGTGTGTGCGTGTGTTT
This sequence comes from Morone saxatilis, assembly GCF_004916995.1. Lineage (NCBI taxonomy): Eukaryota > Metazoa > Chordata > Actinopteri > Moronidae > Morone > Morone saxatilis. Next base: position 19,252,970 of record NW_023340246.1, on the reverse strand, counting down.
GTGTGTTACTGAGATACATTTAGAGAGAGAGTGCACCTTGTTTATTATGATGGTCTGTCTCTACCTGGATGTCAGTGTGCTGCTGCCATCTGTGTAATGTCAACCTGCGGGGGCTTAACTGAGTCACTGTGTCCATCTGGAAACACACACGTATACACATATATAAAGTATACTTGTGAGGACCTTTGTGGACATAATGCATTCCCTAACCTCCAACCTTCACTTTAACCATTGCAGCTATAATACATACTGGAACTGTTGCTGTTAAATAAATTGAGTAAAAGACAGACATTTGCAATTTGCCCCTCATGTGTTTCAATAAAACTGCTATATTGGTACACTGGGGTTGCCAATGCAATGTCACCAGACACCATGCTGGCCAGTCACATACGTACAAGCACACATTTGTGGTAGACTGCTTTGTAACATTAGCAGCAACAGTTTTCATGACTCAAGACTGACTGTTACCATCATTAAATAAAGTTGTAAAATCCTGTCTCATGGTATGATAACCGCTGCCTATGAAGTGTTTTGGTGTCCAATAAGCCATGAAACTCGTTCAGGTAAAACAGCCTTCAGAGATCGGTCCTCACCGAGATAGAAGTACAAGAGCACACACACATCTCATATTTATTTGGCATATTATTTTATGTTAATTTCCTCAGTTTCAGTACACGCATACTTACATACCTTTAAACACACAGGACAAACTGAGCTTGAAAAACATTTTATGTGCTTCCACCCACATACAGACACACAGTCACACACACAGAGGGCAATTTGCGGTGTTGACGGCAGGATAATTGTTGATGAATAGAGGGTATTTGATGACACGTGTTGGCCGTCAGTTATTCACTCGTCACATTGTCCAGACTATGATTTCAAGGCTTTCCCCTATCATTTTACGGCTTAGGTGCAGTGCCTAAGCTGTAAAATCATGGCTGAAATCACATATTGTGAAAGTCTATGAGCAGGAATCATCTACCAATCATTCTGCTACAATGTAGGGTAAGAACTGGTTGATTATTGATGTGCAATGATAATCACAGCTAGTTCACATTTGCTACAGCCAGTGCTGTTGTACTCAATCTAGTCTCATTGGTACTTGCACACAGACTCACACAGTCTTGCCAAATGGTTGGTCTCAACCGAGTTAAGCAATATATGATGTTTGTTTTATATCTGAAGTGACTTCCTCCTTCAAATCAAAACCACTGATGAAGCGTGCATGTTGAGAAAACAGGCATCAATCTAGAAAGGGCATTGACATTGGCTGCCTGGATACCATGGTTACCCGGCAGCCAACCAATGTCACTTGCAATCGTATGCCTGGCTGCCAAAACTCATCTCACTGGCAATGGCAAAATCTTCTTTTTTTCTATCTCAGTATTTACTCAGTCTCTCTCATTTGGACTCTTGGGTCTTGCCTCTTTGGACTCAGTTTTGAGTCAGTTTTTAGATGTCAGTGAAAAGGATAGGGACACTACCACTGACACTACAAAGACATTGTTACTGTTTTATCCAACCACAAACCACACACACTCTGTCTCTTCTTGACGCCTCTCTCCCTCTCTGACTCTCTCTTTCTCTGGTTGTTTGTCTTTCTTTGACAGGACTCCCATCATTGCAGGCGGCCTCTTTGTGATTGATAGGTCCTGGTTCAATCACCTTGGCAAATACGACACTGCCATGGACATCTGGGGCGGGGAGAACTTTGGTGAGTTGTTGGTAGCCTATAGACATGAAACTGCCCACACTGATCAATCATTGCAGGAGAAAACACAGTATTTAGTGGTTTCAACAGTTATTTTTCAGTGTTTTTTAACCATTTTTTTCTTCTCTCCTTTGAGTTTTCTCAAAATAAAACAAGTCTCACTTTTCAGATGTAGGAAGATTACATCAGAATTACAGTTATTTGTAACTTATTTCTAGGATGGAATCCAAAGGTTTGAATATATGGAGATCTGTAATTGGCCCTTTTTTGGCTTCTGCAACTCTGACAGTATGTTTCCATCATCACCCTGCCAGAGAAAGCTGATAAAAGTAAAGAAAAACATGCAGTGATTCAAATTATTGGTGTGATACTGGTGTGATACCAGTGCTGCACTGAGACACATTTAGAGAAAGAATCTCACCACATGTCACCAAACAGAGCATCCAAAGAAGAAAAGTTTTAATGATTTATGCTAGTTAAAATTTGAAGCACGTACACTGTCAGCTATTCGTTCTACAATCTGTTGAAGGTCTTCCAACTGAGACATCATAACCAAATAATTATAAACATTTCTCCTCAGCTTTCACTGCAATACAATCCTCTATCATGACATATATAACTTTATATCATGATATCATTATATATAGTTATATTGTAACCTTTCAAGACAATCACACAGCTATAGACAGCTATATCTCTTTTTGGTTAACTCACTGACTTTGGTACGTAACAAATTAAGGTATTCATTTAAAAATCCTATTACCATGAAGCTGCCCTGCTCATTTATTTGTAGCATTTCTTTGCTGTGTTTTTAGCAACCCTCCACTTCACTTGCCACTGGACGTCGCACTAGAGCACCAGCATCTCAGACCAAAACAAATAAAATAAAAGTCCACACAACTGCCTTTGTTAGTCTTTCAACAGTCTTTTCAACAATCACAAATGCTGGCTTGGTTCAAAATACCTTAATTAACAGAGTTAGGTGTGAAAATATTTGTAAAAAGGGCTGCAATGGCTGCAACGCAAGTTAACAATCTTTGGGGATTAATGCATCTGTTAAAGTGCGTCTGATACCATCTTAACATGATGCTTCTGAAAGACGTTATGATGTTATAACATCTTAATAACATCATAACTTCACTCAGAAGCAAAATAAAACTCACCAAAACAGTCTTTGCTAGTCTTTACACTGTAACTTACTAACTAACAATCCCAAACTCTGCTTTCATCAAAATAAAATCTCAACCAATGTAGATGAGTGGTTCTACTCGGCTGCACGAGGAGCAGACTGACTTTGTAAATGAACCACGAAGAGGCTGCAATAGCAAGCGGGCAATGGGAGTGTGACATTATTCTCTGCAGGACCATCCATTAATGTTCTGAATCTCAAATATATGACCTTTAAACAATGTCTTAACCGTATTTTTAGCCCAAACCCAACATGACATTGGACATGGTGCTGTGCTATGTGCATCCACCCTGACCTCCTAGCTATCATTTAGAGCAGTAAGATAAAATATTGCTTTAAATATTCCCAAGTAAAATTGTTGCACGGTGGTTGTAGTACAGTAGGAAAGAGTGCCAATATAAACCAAATATAATAACAGAGATTATTATTAATAATGAGATTTTGTATGAGACATGGTTGGTTCATAAAAAGAGTCATTAAGTCAGCCATTTGGCTCATCAACACCTGAGTTAGATGACAAAGAGGAGGGAATGATTAAGCTGTGGAGTTAACTGATAGGAATACAAAGGTCTTTTAATGTCAGCTGAATGAAGGTGAACTTTTCATTCAGCAGAAAAACGTCTTAACAGTCTGACACCCATCCAGCAGCAACATCTGGCTCTCCTGCTGCTACCTGCCTCCAGTCATCTCAACTCGGTGTGTGTGTGTGTGTGTGCTCAGTACAGTGTTGAAGTCAGTTTGCTGATGCTGTACTGCTGCTTTTCTCAGATCAATGAAAGGCTGTTTTTCTTCTCTCTCTCTCTCTC
>NW_023340246.1:19227132-19249236 GCF_004916995.1 Morone saxatilis | reverse complement strand
AAGAAGAAGAATTGATTATTTAATAATTTTTGCATCAAAACATAAAGATGTGAAATTATGACTCTTGTGTGAATCACTGAGACATAAATGTTGTTCTGTTTAAATCATTCTGGATCACATGGACCAATCACGCATTCTCTAATCCAACACATACACTTTTACGGCCTACTTTGGTAAACCAATATTAGACAACATAGATGATTATGATATAAACATACATGGAGACAACGGATCCCTTAGTAAAATTAAAACTGGGATTGTGTACTGCTATATTCTTAGGGCTATACCTATGCTATTCTTTTTGAAGTCTTGTTTTTTCTTAAGCCATATATTTGTATTACAGTTATTAGTCAAACTTGTCACCTAGTAACAATAATAGCACCGAATGAAGCTAATTAGCATCTCATGATCTACACGTGTACAATATAGAGCACTCGCTACAAATACTGGACTTATCTAATCACTGGATATCCACTAGAACAAGCTTACATAATTTATGCTTTAAGCCTACTCCTTCATCATTCAGATATATATAAGATTAGACTCATACCTATTTGGACAGATATGTTAGACTTTCGCACCTATAGACATCGGAAGAATAATTGATATATGACGTACGACAGAAGACTCGGCTAAATAAGATCAACACTGAATAATAAATACACAGTGCGTTTCACTCGTCTTATGATGTTAAGACCCTATTTGACTCAAATTTCACCACTCACAGCAGTATTATGTATTCACGTAACAACTCCCCTATAACCGTATATCAATAACTCTCTAGATGCTCTGAGCAGTGCTTTTGTCTTTGTCTCTGCACGAAATGTCCTCACCTCTCATCTACGAATTAACTATCACTGTAATTAGATACGCAAAGGTTTAAAATGCTAGTACTAAAGCAATCTGTTAAATAATCAATATACAGAGAAGAACATACAGATAAATATTTTCTTTACTACCCAAGATGTAAACCAATATTTATATAACACATGTCTAGCATGTGGACTATTACATTCTATAAAAAAAGCATCATTACAAGCAATAGATGAGATCACTATAGTAGCCAACAATAAATTTCATGCAGGCGAATATATGTGTTCTTCACCATATAACAAACAAAGCAAACGGTAATTCATGCAGTTTGGTTGTAGAATTAGATTTTATGATTTGACACACCAGCTATGGTCATTTCTGACCTAAGACATCGTGTCATGCCATACATATATATAACTCAAAATGGCAGACCTCCTACTTTAACTCAGCATGACACATTCTTGAGCTATCACCTAAACAGGTAATTTATCTCTTCTGTGCATACTTTTCTTCGCTGAACTCCACTAAATGTACAAAATGTCCTCAGCACTTTAATTTCATATGATATACGTATCTGTACTCCTTGAATAAAGTCTCATTAGTTATAATATAAGATGTTAAAACCTATTCAGTATATGTCAGCGTATCGTTCTCGGTCAACTTCTACCTCGCCTCTCTGTGTGTAATCCAGTTCTGCGCTTCTTCTTGTCTTCTCATGTCTCTGTTTACTCTTTATCACTATCTTCTCCGCACCATCACGGCTAAGTGGGCCAATACCTACGCATGAACCTCAACCAACACCATATCTGCAATAATCCAGTCACAAACTCCTAGTATCATTGCTTCTCTGTCAGATCTACACGACCTGTCCATGAGATAGAGAGAATATCGATATGTAGATTCTTGTGTCTTACGCACGTTTACTTGTGCATGTGTGGCATTAGCGTACATAATATTGTGCCACCCTGGCTTTGCTCTCATATATACTGTTTCATCCATCTCTCTTCCTCATCATCCAATGATACGATAGAGCCATATCGCACTACAACAGAATATAAGCTATCATTCTCCTTACTACCTCCTTCCTCATCCTCGTTGTATAGAATGACTTGTATGTGTTGTTTCAAGCTTTAGTGTAATTTAAATTGACACAGTTGCTGTGGAGATCCGAGGATAGTTTCCCAAGAACGAAATGCTGAGAACTTTACAAAGTTTTACAGCGACTGCAAGGGAGAGAGAGAATGGGAAGACAAGAAGTGAAAATGAGAGCATGCACTGGGTTTGATGAAGGAAGAGGAGAGATGGAAGTAAAGATGAACACCAGAGAGTACAAAGAAGAACACGAGAAGGTCAGCGAGATACTGAAGATACTGACAGCAGAGCCTGTGAGACTGAACAGAAACATGTCAGAGCAAATGAGTTGTGTGTGTGTGTGCGGCATGTCAGAGAGAGAGAGAGGGAGAGAATGAGAGAGGGAGAGAGAGAAGAGAGAAAGGATCTCTCTCCCTCTCTCATTCTCTCCCTCTCTCTCTCTCTGACATGCGCACACACACACACACTCATTTGCTCTGACATGTTTCTGTCAGTCTCACAGGCTCTGTGTCAGTATCTCAGTATCTCGCTGACTTCTCGTGTTCTTCTTTGTACTCTCTGGTGTTTCATCTTTACTTCCATCTCTCCTCTTCCTCATCAAACCCAGTGCATGCTCTCATTTTCACTTCTTGTCTCCCATTCTCTCTCTCCCTTGCAGTCGCTGTAAAACTTTGTAAAGTTCTCAGCATTTCGTTCTTTGGGGAAACTATCCTCGGAGCTCACAGCAACTGTGTCAATTAAATTACACTAAAGCTTGCAACACACGCATACACACACAACGATGTAAAGTGAAGCTTTGTCTTTTATGCATGCTCACATCAGAGAATGAACACAGTATAAGCAAGCCAGTGAGCACATATGTCGACTAATGCGCACACATGCACATACAGTCATAACACAAATCACATACATATTCTCTCACTCATACAAACTGAATCAGAGAAGCAAACTAGAGTTTGTGACTGGATTATCAAATATTCAGCGAGGTTTGGCCCACTTAGCCGTGATGTGCAATATAGAAAACTAACAAGGAGACATGAGAACAAAAGACGCAAAACTGGTTACACACAGAGAGAGCCGGTAAAGTTACCCAGCTACCATAACATATCTGATGTTGTACATCTTAAGAAACTAAGTACTTTTCAAGGGCAGAACATTTCAATAAAAAGAGACATTTGTCATTTAGTGGGACACAAGAAAAGACACAAAAATAAATTACCTTTTTACTCAATTCACCATGAATAAGGCTGCCATTTGTTATAAATGACAAGACACGTCTTGGTAAAAAGGACCATTAGCTGGGGTAAACAAAAACATTCTTACACCAAACTGCAGGAAACGTTCTGCTGTTTTAGGTAACCTTTCTCCCTGCATGAAATTATTTTGGCACAGTGATCTCATTTTGCTGTAAGAATGCTGTTTTTTTATGAAGCTAAAGCCACATGCGGACAGGATTAACATTACATGGGGAGGAAGGGAATATTTACTGCTACTCTGTAATTTAATTCATTGCTCTGTACAGCATTTTAACCATTGCGAAATTACAGGATATGGTCAGTAATAGACATTCTGCAGGACAAAGACAAAAGCCTGCCCAGGAGCACAGGAGAGATGAAGGGGAGGTGAACATACTGCGTGAGGTGAATTTGAGTCAAAATCTTAACACAAAGACATGAAACGCACAGTGATATTATTCAGTGTGACTTACATTTTCTAAGCATATCATTATCTCCAATGTCAATGCAATGCAATATCATGTCCATAAATCTACTAAAATCTAAATCATAAAAAGCTTAAAGCATAAATAAAGCTTTCTTTGGTATCCAAGTAATCCAGTGGTTTTTACATCCATAGGTACACTGCAGACAGGAGATGCTAATAGCTCATTCGGCATATTGTTACTGGTGCAAGTTTGCTAAACTGTAAACAAATATTGGCTAAAAAACACAAGCTTCAAAAGAAGATAGCAGTACCTAGATTACAGTACAACAACCCATTTAATTTTACGGGGGCCTTGCTCTCCTGATGGATTTAATCATCTGTTGTCATATTGGTTCCCAAAGTAGGCCTATAAGTTGGTGTTAGCATGCTTCCATCTGTCCAATTAACAAAAACATTTTTCCATTTTCACACAAGAGTCAAATTTCACACTGAGTTGATCAAAAATTAAATAAAGTAGAAAAACGAGCAGCTCTTCCCACGGAGAAAAAGAAAACCCTTTAGCAGCCAGTTCACAGAAAGGCAGTAGGTAATTGTGGCTGTAATTATTACTGAGGTTGGGGTGACAAATTACCCACATACACGGTCCGGACAGGATTAAAATCACTTACCAACACAGGTAATGTTAAAATCACCCAACCAGAAATAAATCCAGTCCGAAAACAACGTTGGAGTTGGAAGTTGGGAAAGCATTTTTCTTGATAAATCCCTTGAGAAAATGCAGTCCCAAAGATCTTCCAGCAAACTTAATAATATATATATTGAAAATATATCAATAGATGGATGTCAAGGATATAAACAAGGTTACCGTTTGCACTTCATTAAGACCGACACAGGAATATCCTAAACTTTGACTCTTTGTAATTGATTAAAAATACGGAACAAAATGCACTATGTCACTTCTATAATAGCCTTAGGTTATAATATTTATGAAATGTATGGGGTCATTTGTGTGTGTGGTGTGTGTGCAGAGATCTCGTTCCGGGTGTGGCAGTGTGGCGGCAGTCTGGAGATCCTGCCCTGCAGCAGAGTTGGTCACGTCTTCAGGAAGAAACATCCATACATCTTCCCTGAGGGTAACGCCAACACATACATCAAGTAAGCCCCTGAATAGTTTTTGACTGATGTTAATGTCAAAATTTCCATTTTAGGTGGAAGTTTTTATGTACGAAGACTGACTCTGATATCTGTTTGAGGTGCCAGAAGGCGATTTCTTTCAATTTAAGGCTCACAAAAAGGTCAAAACTCCGGGAATACTTGTAGTGTCAAAGCTTGCAGCCTTCATCAGAGCTTTGTGGCCTCTGTGATCTTCATACACCGATCAAACATAACATTATGAGCATAGATATACATAATAAAGGCTAGATGTCATACGGCGGGGTCGCTAACGTCATCACCAGCGGCCATCTTGTCACAGGCAAGGCACTCTGTGGTATCTGATGTAAGGTGAGTGATTTGCACAAACACAAATACTCTTATCTCGCTGAAATCTTGATGGATTTTTTAAATAATGTTTCTTACAAACATTATTAACGTGGTATTATATTTTTTATTGATTTTTATTTGGTTTTTTTTTTTTGACTTATTATTGGTTTATTATTGATATATGGGGTATTCAGTAAGGTGATGCATCATATACTAAGCATCTCTGACGGTTGTGATAACTAAACCACAACCGTTTGCAAAATCGGTTAGAAAAGTTGAGCAAGTTGATGGTCATATTTAAAAATTTCATGCACCATTGAAAGCAACACAAGATGCTTATGGAGTGAGCGAGCTGACTGTGGGAAATTTTTGATGCGCCAGGGTGCGGATGCAACCTCCATTCTTGGCAGCACGGCGTACGAGACATCTAGGCCTTTCATTATGTATTATCTATGGATTATGGGAGGCACGCTGGGCACCTCATATATGTTATGCAGCCCCACACACAGGGTGTGATGCACTGTCCTGTGTGGCACCGTTTCTATCAGATACGAGCATGACTTTTTCGGGTTTTGAGCTACAGTAGCTTGTCTGTTGTCTTGGACCACACGGCAGCCCACTCCCCATGTGATCAGGGAGCGCTGCTGGTGTCCGATGACCCTGTCTCTGGTTCACAAGCTTCGGTTCTTCCTTGGATCACTTCTTGAGAGAGTAGGACCTACTGCAGACCAGGACACCCAACAAGAGCTGCAGGTTTGGAGATGCCTCTGACGCCGTCGTCTTAGCCATCACAATGTGCCCTTTGTCAATAGCGGCCAAATGTCTCACACGCGCCCATTTTCCTGTCTTGCTTAGACACATCAACAGGACAAGATGTTCACTTGCCCTGATACTCAGATAATCAGTGTTATTCACTTTACCTGTCAGTGCTCATAATATTATGGCTGATCGGTGTACTACTGCTGGAGTTTGGACCCCTTCTAACTAGTTCCTCTTTCTCTTCCCTATTCCCTATTCCCTATCTTGGAAATAAATTAAGTTGTGCCAGAAATCTAAAAAGACTAAAAGCACTGTGCATGGTGGAATATATAGTCATTATGTATGCAGTGTCCATTCTTTTTAGTAATCTCATGGTTCCCATACTCACAATATTAACCTACATGCTGAATTCACTACCTAAATGAACTCTCGACTGACTTTAGTACCAAACTAATTACTTGTCTGACTTTTCTGTGAATCCTTTGGTGTGCACTTACACACGACCCACCTAACGAATAATCCCACTAAATTTCCTGCTGACTGATTCAATGTTTGACTGATGTAATACACAGGAAACAGACAGCATGCAGCGTTTGCACTCTGAGCTATGTGTCGCAGCCACCGAACACTGTTCACATCATTGTTAAAGTGGATTTACAGCTGCCTGGGAGCCTTTGAGCTGAGACTACAATATTATCCTATTAACATAAGCTGTATTCTGTTCTCTGCCCCTTTCAAACAGTTCAGACAGAAAGATGTTTACAGGCAGTCCAATAATCCATTAACAGGACTAATGTGCTCAGACTGCATGTGAATTGATCTTGTATAAATAGATTAATCAAGGCTACAATAAGGATGCTGGTCCAATTCAGATTACAAAATCGAGGGCACTTTCAACATTACTGGTGTGAGTGAGTTTAACGAAAACAAAATTGCAGCGTTTCATCACAAAATAACTTCTGGGATCCACATGCTGTGGATTTATTTGGCTGATTATTCCTTTAACAGTTCAGTAACTCATAAACCTCAGCGTGTGAGCAAGGCATTAACACTGCCAGGGTTGGAAGTCGGGTTCCCTTTGTGGCTGAATGGGTGGAGCAAGGCACTAACGATGCCAGGTTGGAGGGCTTCAGTTCCCAAAAGGAGTGATCCCGCAGCTGAACAGCACTTTGGAGCAAAGCCTCCGCCAAACAGCTCATATAAAGTTATTGTTTTGTGTAAACCAGCGAATCCACACCAACACTGAGACTTTTTTTTTTTTTCAGTCTCGCTGTTTAGACTCTCATTTCGCTCCCTGTTGGCTGTTACCGAGGCAACATCTGTTCAGCGCGGAAGATGATGACTTTTATTCGTATCACGATGGCCTGATGTTTGTGATCAACACAGATCTCCCAAACAAAGCTGCTGTTGTCTGCTCGTGTGTTGCTCTGCCGGTTAATTAGCTGGAGGCTCGGCGCTGGCAGTCTGGGTTATGAATATGCTAAATAAAAAGAGCTGCTTAATAATTCGATTACAAAGATTATGCTGTTTCCTTCTTCATCGAGGCCTGCTGCTGTGACCTTGTGTGTGTGTGTGTGTGTGTGTGTGCATGTGATTTTTTAATTGTAAGCCTGTGCGTGACACGTATTTATGTTTATACGCCTACAAGCATCTCATATCCTCTCTCTCTTCCCCTTTCATTAAACCGCCACAGCCAGTGTGTATAATGCCTGTAATGGAGGGTTTCTGTCATTTCAATGAGATAGTTCACAGCTCAGAGAAACTCAGCTAATAGCTAATTACTTCAGAGAGAGAAAAAGAGAATGAGAAAAAAAAAGGAGTAAATTGGGACGAGAGATAGAGAAAATGTGCTTCACTGTTGCAGCGTGGGTGAATAAAGCGCACTGAGTTGAACAGAACTGAATTGAATGAGGGATACAGCAGTAGGCAGGATTAACACCTGGTAAACATGGTTGTGTATCTGGATATCTTATCTGGGTATGGAAAAAGTGTGTTGCTGTAATGTGAGGTGTAAATGACTGCAGCGCAACCAGAATGTCACCTGGGGGATGGTCTGACTCGCGTTGCAGCCCAATTTACACCAGGTATTACCATGCAATCTAGATCTGGATATCCTATCTGGACAAGGAAAAGCGCAACAGTACTGTGTGTTTAAAGGCAGCAGGTGAACACTGGAAGCCTCCCCTCCTCCTTCCTGCAGCCTCTCCTCCATTTCACCACGGTTAAAATATCAGCTGGGTCCACACTGTTGATTAGATGTGAGGGCAGACCTTACTCATATCGCATCCTCTCACTCATATTCAGGGAGTGTTGCATATATCATTTATTTTCTCATTTAAATATCCTCCCCAAACATCTGGGTCACAGGCGTTGGGAAGCTGTATTTGTGATGAAGCTGTCATTTTTGCACTGCATTGAGACCTGATTAAAGAATTACCTTCAAACACACACAAAAAAACCTATTCTTATTGTATTTCTTCCATTAGATTAGATTAGTAAATGTTACAAACTGGACCTTAATAAACATAACAATTATAAGATAAGTAATACATTCAAATGAACACAGACTATAGTTCCATTCATTTTGGGTCAAGGTTACATTATTGTTATTTGGAAGTTGCAAGCAGAGGCTGCTTTTGAAAACTGCCATTGTTGGTGCATTCAAAGAAGGTTTGACATCAGAGATTTCACTTGCCAAAGGATTCGTAACATTGTCACATGGAATAAATGTAACAAAAATGTCACTTCAAGGAGAATCAGGAAAAGCATGTTGGCTTATTCTTTGTCTTACTAATGTAATTTTTTTTAACCAATGTCTTAGCCTTCAGGGAGTTTTGGCCCAGGTATAAGGTAAAGCAAATATCACAGGAAGTTAGATTGTGAGATGCCATGGTCTTGTGTGTGTGTTTGATTACAGGAACACACGTCGCACAGCTGAGGTGTGGATGGACGACTTCCGTCTCTTTTACTACTCTGCTCGCCCTGCAGCACGAGGGAAATCCTACGGAGAGTAAGAACACACGCACACTTGATATTCAAACTATTGAATAATCTGTCTCTAGGCCTCTGAATTGTTGCCCATATTCTACACTCAGCTATTCAAACTGATGTTGTGAGCTTGTTGATGGTTGTTCATCTAGTTGGAAAAACAACAGAGCCAATCCAAGCTTTGTAGGTAGGATAAGGGAATGGCAATGTCACTGAAGCTGTTATATTACTCTCTTCAAAGCCACCACACTTCTTTGACAACAACAGTAATTTTACCTTGAACACAGGCACTGCTGGTCTACCACTTTGTAGTAGCCCTTTTTAATGATTTTCTGCAGTGCCCACAACAAATTATCACAACCAGAGATACTACAAGGACTAACTGTGAACTATAGCCATAATACAATCCATGGACATTCAACTTCACCTTAAAGAATAACTGAACACCCCCTGCAAGTCTTGTCTCTGCTGACTTCCAATAGTTGAAGTGCAGTGATGTACAGGTGTTATGGTGTACATCACTGTTGGGTGTGGTCAGAGTTGAAACCCACTTAAAACTTAAAATCACAGTGAAACACAGCTCTTCAGTAAAAGTATGTAAATAAATATCCTAAAATTGGAAGCGAGTCTTCACAATGTGATTTAATTCAAGACCGCAAAAACAGCAGGAGCAGACTTTAAAGCCCACAGCTGTGCTTAAATGTCAGTGTTTATCTGTCAGACACAGGTAAACACTCACATTTAAACACTGCTGTAGGGTTTTACCTTCCTCTATCACACATCACACACTTATTATTTATTAGTTTTTCATTATCTCATGTCTTTGGATATTTTATGACTTATTCTTCTGGTCTGAGTGTTGGTAGTGATTGACAGTTTATCTGGTTGCTTTTCTCTTTATCTGACTGTTTGTGTGTCTGTTTGTGTGTGTTACCAGTATCCAAGGCAGAGTGGACCTCCGCAAGAAGCTCAAGTGCAAATCCTTTAAGTGGTACTTGGACAATGTCTACCCAGAGCTCAAGTAAGAGAGAAAGAAAGAGAGAGTGTGTGTCTGTGAGAGAGAGAGAGTGTGAGAGTGTGTGTGTGTGTGAGAGTGAGTGTGTGTATGTCTTTAAAGGAAAGAAAACTTCTGCTGAGTACGCATCTTAAAGAGAGGAGAAATTTCAAGACTGACACCATTGATTTTTACTGTCTGGGGCGTTTTAAAAATATGATTATTTTGTTTGTTTGTTTTTATGATTAAAAGGGGAAGGCCACTGATTTTACCCATAATGCTGTCAGGATATCTCAGCCTTTTGCTGCTTTGATTTAGACTTTTCTGTGTTTTAATGGCTCTGTCCCCCAACATTAGTCCTTTCAACTTTCCCTGGGACCTCAAAAGAAAACTAGCTAAAATAAAAGATGCTAAGCAAAGATACAAGCTCTATAGAGGAGATCTTAGAGGTTTGATTCCAAATATGTGGTTCGCTTAATATACAGATCTTATGGTGCCATCAGAATGAATTTTGTCTGCAAAAATGTGTTCACATTTGGAGGCAAAAAGCACACAAGTAATACACAGGTAACTGTGTGGGCATGGTTGCAAGCATAAACTGCAGAAATTAGGATGATTAGCAGGCTAACAACCGAATTCTCCTAGTTGTAAATTATACAGCTTTTTATCAAACACTACACACCTGTGCAATGCTTTGTGTTGTCTGTTTAAATGTTTAAACCTGTCAACAGTGTCCACAGTAGTGTACACCCACTTCACAAACACACAGCCCATCTTTATGTCTTTTTGAACACCTCACTAGTGTAATTTTTCTGTTAAATCTCTCTCCGTTCTGATTGGCTGAGCTCCCAGGGACTCAGAGTGACTACCCTATCTGCACACACACTCACAGACACACAATAACACTTCACAAGCCCTGGCAGTGAGTCTTTCATATACATACAGTACACACATATACTACCTACACGTACACAAACATGCCAATACAAATACCTTTAAAGACACATAAGCACTCTCATTTAAAAGCTTCCTCTCTCTTTCACACTCACACTTCAACACACTCTCACACACATACACACACACTTAAATACCCATTTATCCACTGGAGGCTGTTGTTAATCCCCCAGAATGGAATTAACAGGCTTGCTCTCAAGGGAAGACAGACCTGACCCTTAAAACGCAGAATAACCTTTAACGGGTTATTAAAACAGAGAGAGATAGCAGATTGAATTAATGCTACAGGGCTTAAGCCCGAGTTTATAGCGCGGCCGAGAATTTAACAAGAAAGACTGAGAAAGTTTATCAAAGAGGAAGATTGGGAAGAAACTTTTCTGAAGTAATGAGTTTAGAGAATCGTGGCCTGCAGCAGATTTGTTAAAGGTGCAGAGCGTCATTTTTTTAAATCACTGTCAAAATAACTGATATCTTGATGTAGTTAATGAGACCATGGTTGAGATGATTGCGGTCTTCTGTCTCATCTCAATGAGGCTGATAATGTAGAAATTAAGACGTATATCCTCTACTTCCACAATAGGTAAATGTGGTTTTGGAGATTAAAGGGTCAGTTCACTTAAATTAACAAAAATATCATACTTTCTCAATTATCTCCAGTGATGTCTGGTGAGACATTTATAGTGATATTTGGGATTTGTAATATCTGCGTCTCCAATACAATCGACCCTTAAACTGAATGAAGTCTATCTTATGTTTCCTCCATCAGGGTCCCAGATGACTCTGACTCTCAGTCCGGGGTGATCAGACAGCGGCAAAACTGTCTGGAGTCTCGCAGGGTGGAGGGCCAGGAGCTGCCCATCCTCACACTGGGTCCCTGCATAGGAACAGAGGGGGTCCCCGCCATCAACCAGGTGGGTCAATCTGGAGTTATAAATGACAGAGTTTGTAACAGGAAATATTGTAGCTCAACATTCACAAAATTTTTAAGTAATCATAGCATTTTGTCCCATTTCCTTCAGTCCTAGTGTGTATTGGTGTGTGCAGCAGTGTGTTTTGGGTTTTGTTTGTTATATACTATTACTGGGATTTGTCAAAGTCTGAATTAAAATTTTACACACAGTGGCTTTGACAGACTAAATGGTAATTTAGTATAATATAGGATACATACAGAATCATGTAAAAGATATTGCTTTTTACCTGACTCTTCTACTGAGAAGCAGGATGTGTGAAAGTGTAGCGGGTTGAAAAAAAAACAGTTATTCTCCATTTAGATGGAAATATTGCTCACTTCACCTCTCTCTCTCTCTCTCTCTCTCTCTCTCTCTCTCTCACTCAGTGTCATTGATCATTAGTAGATGTAAACAAGCTTCCTGAAAGAGAGAGTCATCAAGCTAAAACATATTAATTTACATCAGAAGGTGTGTGTGTGTGTGTGTGTGTGTGTGTGGGAGATCTGGTTCTACATTGCTAATTTTTCATACGTGAGCTCAACACTACATAAGCAGGGCTTGTATGTGTGCGCATGTGTGTTTGGCCAGTTGTTTTTCTTTGTGTAAGCTATATATCTGACCTGACCTGGTCTCACTGTGCTAATTTTTTACTTGTAGCACAGCAACTCAGCAAAGAGCAAGTGTGTGGGCATAACTATCCAACAATGGACATCAGCGTTGTTACACATTCGCCAACATTGGACTGGTGACCCAACAGGGGACATATTGGAGGTCCACTTTAGGTCATGCTTTAAAATCATGCTAGAATTATGTCTAAAACCTTAAGGTGAATTTGTTTTAATTAGTGGACTACAGTTTGTCAGTGTTGAATAATAGTGTCTACTGTTGGAGTGTGTGTGTGTGTGTGTGTGTTTTAATTAATACCCGTAGGATTCTCATTATTCCGTGTTTAGACTGAGCGTGGAGGCTGTGTGTGTGTGCCGCTCTAACAAGCCACCTTGCAAAAGAGTGAACATGTCAGCAGTTGAAACGCCTGAAGGCTGCAGAGGCCAGCCTGTGACTGGAAGGTTGCTGGTTTGAATCCCTGAACTCAGAAGGAAAAACGCTGGTGTGTGTTTGTGCGTGTGTGAGTGAGATACTATCTCACCAACTACTGTTGGAAGCCGTGCACTGTACAGAAGCCCTGAAGGAAGGCTCTCAATCTCTGTTTGTTCATGTTCAGAGGTCTGGTTTGAACAGAGCAGTTCCCAGGTGGGAATGTTTTTCAACCTAAAGAATTAAACTAACGTATCTGTTCTGTCAGTTTCCCCCTTGAAAAGTGAAAAAAGTTTATTTCCTTGGTGTTAAATGTCATTCTAACATCTAATAAAAATAAGAAATCCACATTAAAGGAAAACAACCTTGGTGTCATATCAAGGTGTGATTATAATTACTAAGTTAATTGCTGAGAACAAAACTACAACAGAGTCTAACAGGGTGGCAACATGTGCTGTCAAGACAAGGAAATTAACAACATCACTCTTTTTTGTTTTTTCCTGACAAGGTGCTCCAGTGGCCAATCTAATAATCAATCAACAGCATGATCTTTTAATATCAAGGCAAAGCCATTTTGATATGTTTGTTTTGTGATTACACTAGATCAAAGTTAAGCCAGGAACCTAAGCTATGTTCATAAACAGAAATTAAAAACTAAATAAATTAAATTAAATGTTTGGGTTTTTATATCTTCCAGGCAAATTTGGTCAAGCTGTGTGATCATCTGACTGCTGTTCCTGTCATGTTGGACTCTGTTGGAGCTTCCTAATTGTTGATGAGTAAAATGTAACTAAATGTAACTAAATGGTAAAAATGTATTAGTTTCTTATTGATAATATTAAGACATTTCTTGCAGCTACAATAGAGTCCAATAGCAGACTGTGTAAGTGATCTGAAACACCCACAATGAACATAAATATTCTCGTTTCAGTCTCTCAGAAACAAACGGAAATGCCATTGCACCAGCATTCACATACAGGGAGAAATCAATAGTAGAAGCAGAGAGACCAATTTGTAGCAGAACACAGACCAGAATGTTTGTAATGTCAGTCATGCAGAAGTCAAATGTATTCTACTGTTCTATTAATGGGGAGTTTCACTTAACTTAAGGGTGACAGCTGTGTATAACAGAGCAGAAATATAAGCTGAAGAAGTAGGCGAATGACGGGCATGAAATGCGACCCACTGAGCCACAAAAACATCATTCTGAACACAATTTGGCCCAAATGTAATGAGTACAAAAGCATGACTGTTGGCTGTGAATGTGAGCGCTCAGTCAACTGTCTCAGAAAAAAAAAAGCTTGCATTTGCAGGTGTCAACGTTATTTTGAGCCAACGTGCACTTTGTTTTTACTCTTTATTTACCCAGGGAACACTTCTGCTGAGCACGCTGGCTCCGTTTCAGCACTGACCTGCTTAACGTTTAACTACACAATCATTGGGTATGTTTACCTGCAAACCAGTGACTCTGATTACACTTAGGGATCTGCTTAAAACACTGCCTCTATTTCTAATAGCCTTGTTTACATTATTTATTCCCTTAACATTTGGTCTGCCCCTCATCACTCCACATTTTGTTGTGTTGCTTGGTTTAGAAATTCGATACTGAAGCTCGGTGTGTCAGACCATAGGTGCAAGAGCTCCTTCTACAGACTGATTTCTGTCAAAAGTGAATTATTTGTTCCATCGTAGTTCATTTATTTTTACTGTTAATGCAAAAAAAGGTTTAACTTTTTAATTTTTTGGAGTAATTTTTCATGCCATCTGCTCAACCCAGCTCTCTTTGCCAATACATCCATCAATACTCCTGTTAAGAAAGCAGAAATCTGTGAACATGTAGAAAAGCGTTATTTGAATCTGCTCTGTCCGCAGTCTCATCCATCTCTGCTACACAAGCACAATGCGCTAATAGCAAATTGTTAAAAACAAACTAAAACAAAGCTGTCTGTACTTGTGTCACTTAGTTTGTCACATAACTTAAAACTTAAATTCTTGTAAACTTAGCTAAACATCACATCAGATAAATGGCTGATTTTAACGTCTGAGTTCTTCATTCTTTCTAAACCTCACTTGATTTGTTTCCAGTTAGATATTTATATAGTTTATATAATGACTGTTGTAAACATTACTGTTACTAGAAACAACATTTAGTTTTATTTAAAATATAAATAAATTCCAATCCTTCCTTCCAATCCAATTTTATTTTTAAATAATATAAAATTATTTAAAAAAAGCTATTATTTAGTAATGAAAAAGACAGGAAGCACAAACAGGATACAGATATGTTAAAAAAAATTACATATACGAACAGAAAAAATGTAATAAAGTTAGAAAGTCATACACAGTGCAAAACCATCGACAAGTATGTACAAACATAAATGTGCAAATCCAATAGGGCAATTCACTTATATAACTTAGCAAAGTGACAAAGTAAATATGTTTCAGTTTTGTATGTAATCATGTATATAAGAAATGCATTAGATGTATATGTATGTAAAAAAATAATTATAACAATAATAATGATACATTTTAAATAACGTATACAAATATGCATAAAATACATTAAAAAAGGAAACAGAATATGTTACCTAGACAGATTTAGAATTATAACAGAAACCAAACAAAGATATTCACATTAACACATATTTGAACATAACAAACTGATTGTGTTTCTCAAAATGTGTTCACATGACAACTTCAGGAGGATACTTCCTCACAAGTGAAGGTTTAAGACTGAATCTTCAGTGTGCAAGTAGACCTACCAGCTGAACCCAGGGAGGCTCCAGCAGAGAAGATATATTGAGCTACAGCACCAATTAACCTCCAATGTCATTCTCTTTGCTGCAGTTCAATAAATCAATCACACGGTGAAATAAACCCTGCAGCGTTGAGTTATTCAAGAAAAAACTCCATACATCATAGAGCTGCTTTAAAAAGACTTCCCACTCTCCCTTCCCCAACCACTTCTCACCCTCCAATGATACAGGAGTGTTATAATCATAATGACTTGTTAATATGTATTGATAAGTGCAGAAAACATTTTACTTCAGGATCAGGATCAGTGTGTAGGATGTAGTTTCATAAAGCAGTGTAGATGCTGATTGCAACGCCATCACCTAACCCTCCCATTCCAAGGGTGTTAGAGTAATGACTGTGGCAGCCAATGGTTGGTTTGTCCGTTCTGGGTTACTAGAAACTTGAACATTTAACATTGGGGACTCCATAAAAGATGACCCACTCCCACTGTAGATATAAATGACTCATTCTACGGAAACCGGAACACCACTATTCTTATTTCAGGTGATTATGGTATAATGAAAACATACCTAGGAATATTATATTAAATTATTGCCAATAGATCCTCCTAAATGTTACACACTGGACCTTTAGGTACAATGATTTAAAATGTACTTTATTATTATTTGGTTCATTAATCAAAAATCAAATAAATATAATCGTTATTGCTTATCTTGTAATAACATGGCAATAATTAAAATAGTTAACTCAGTTGTTGGTATTTATATTATTTAAACGTCTATTCAAATATGTGGCACCCATTTATGAAGAATTATCAGTGTGTGCACGTGTGTGTGTGTTCTAGATGTGTCAAGATGTGATTTACTTTGGTGTGACCTTTATACTGGCTGTCCCCTGAAGGTTTGGAAAACCCTTAAAACACACACACACAGACACACACACACTGGACATTACCATGACCTAATTACACATTGTGTATGTGTGTGTGTGTGTGTGTGTGTGTTTCTTTTGTTTTGTCTTTCTCCTACATAATCATTAATACATCAGGGTGTTGTTTTAACCTTGACCTCCTTAGTGTATGTGTGTGTGTGTTTGAATACACATTATAACAGATTTGAGTATTATAAGTACGCAAATGATTGTTTTTTTGTCGCTTTTTAGAAATGTGTTATAAGAACTTTTTTTTTAATAATGGACCATGGATATCACAGTATAATAACATAGAACATATTATGATGAGTGTGAGCTCTTCATCTTTGTCTGTCAGGGCTCTACAGTGTGAGCATTTCGTGAAAAAGTGCGAGTGACTCTTTAGTTCAGACTATAGGGAAGGCCCCTTAAACCTGGTTCTGGATTGGAGCAGGTTCTAAATTATTAAGAAGTCGCTTCTTTCATTGGTGCTTGAAGAAACCAGGACGTGAGATTAGCCAAGCAGAAAATATGATTTTGGTGTAATTTGTGATGCTGCATGCAGCCTCTCTTTTCTGCTCTCTGTGTCGGTGTTTCAGATCAACCTTTGGATCTGAATCAGGTATCTGTAGGTATTGGGTGTGCCAAAGTTATTTCTAATATAAAACCGTGTTTAATCAATGTTTATTATCCTCTACCACTATGTATATATTTATTTTACACCTGTGTCTTCTGCAAACTGCCGATTTAGTTGTATCCCTAAAAATAAATGTAAGAATAAAGTTGTGCTACCCATTGTGGTGTATTTATAGTCCTTCACTGAAAATTGTACCAAAGTTAAAGTAGCTGTAGTCAAATTAGGCAGACTGGCCTGCACAAAGCGCCCTCCTGCCCTTTAACACTTTTAGGATGAACCGTGGGTCAGGTCTTATCGTCTAACATCAGCGTCGGACCTCACTAATGCTCTTGTGGCTGAATGGGAGCAAATCCCTGCAGCCAGGTTCTAACATCTGATGGGAAGTGGAGGCTGTAAGCAGCAGATCAGTGCCTGTCGTTTCAGAATAAGAAGAGAGAAATAAGATCACATTGTGAGTGTAGTGTTCGATTAAGTTCATTTTTTTTCTTTATTTTTTAAAATTAACTAGCCAATACAGATGTCACATAATGTAGTGCTGTACACATATAGGAACACAAAATGGAAATACACAAGTAAAGTACCAATATAGTGAAATTAACCAAATGTCACTTTGCTATATTTTCTTGCTTTTCCCTGAATGACTTTATCTTTATGACGGCTTATCAGAAACCAAACAAAAGCTAAAGCAGCACTCGAAAATGTCAATTTTTAAAAACCCAGCTGACAAACAACATTTAAAACAAATGATAATAAATTTTTTTTCCTCTTTCTCTGTCTCTAGGAGTGGGTGTACACTCACGGGCAGCAGATCCGACAGCAGCAGACATGTTTCTCTGTACCACCACCTTTCACTGCCTCCCAGTCCTGCTTGTGGCCCTGCAACATGGCCGATGGCAAGCAAGGTCTGCCACAAACACACACACACACACACACGCGCATTTCAGGTGGTGTGTACCTGCAGGCGATTCCCTACCATGTATCATATGGCTGATTAATCTAAGTGTTAATTAATCTAAAGCTAAATTTGTCTAAAGATGATCGTTACACAGACACACATTCACGCTGCAGGGGAAAGCTTGACACTTTTTTGGAGGAAAGACGCTATCGAAATACTCTTAACACACACACACATCACCACACACACTGTCATTACCTGACCACTGGGCACCTGACGCGTCCCAGAAGCCCTGCAGCCAGAGAACAACCTGACAACCAATAAAACCTAGAGAGAGAGAGAGAGGAGAGAGAGAGAGGAGGGGCGAGAGAGAAGGAGAGGGATAGAGGAAGTAAGCAAGACAGACAAAAGAGGAGAAAGAGAGAAAGGGAGAGACGTGAGAGAGAAGATGGAAAGAGATGGAGGAGGGTAAGTCAAGGGAGAAAGAGAGAAGTAGCTGAAGATTAGCTCATTACACCTCACAACTGTTCAGTCTGCATGGAAAACTGTGTGTGTGTGTGCGTGTGTGTGTGTCGTGTTAATCCCATCTGTATCATTACAATGTAAAACAATGTACTGGACCTATGTGTAGCTGTAATCAGACTGTTTTTACGTGTTGTGGTTGTGTGTCTGCGCGTGTGTGTGTGATTCACTCTGTGTTCTGTCGTGCAGTTATTTTCGTACTTTTTGCAATCTATGAAGTCATCCTGTGACGGGTGTGCTGAGAAAGAGTGGAGAGGCCAAGAAAACAAAGAGATGGAGAGAGAAAGATAGAGTGAATCTTGAAGGAGGAAAAGAGAAGAGACAAAACAGGATAAGGAAAGTAAAGAAAGAGAAATAAGAGGAAAGGAGGGGGAGAACGGTTGGAAAAAATACAGACTAGGGAAATGAAAAGGATGAAGGAGGATGATGCGATAAAGAAGAGGAATAGAGGGATGAGAAAAGAGGGGAAGACAAGGAATTGGGGCAAAGATCTGTCTCGGAAAAAGAGATGAAGAAGGACGAGAACGAAATTAAAACTAGGAAAGTGATTATTAGAGAAAAGGGAAGGAGAGGTAAAGGAACACTGGAGGAAAATAAAGAAGGTCAAAAGCAGGCGGCAGGAGTAGTGCGTCATATACGCCGTCATTTCGCCCCCCTTTCCAGGGGGCCCCCACAAAGCAAAACACAGCAGCACGTCAAGAGCACCACAAAGCAAAGAAGAAAGAATATTACATCAAACAGTGAACCTCTGAGATTTATTCTTTGTGTGTGTTATTGACTTTGATTTCTCACCTGAACAGCCGTCCTTCCTGCCTCAGGCATTACAATAGGTGAGACTGCGTCCGACATGTCCGTATTTTTATACTCCAGAATAAGTTCCCCCTGTGGCAGCAATAACACCATAGAAGAAGATGTTGCGTATCGCAACACAAGATCACAGAGTGGAGGTACAGTAGACAGCGTTAGGGAATGAAAAAATGCTGTTTTACTGGAGCGTCATCCGGCATCAATTGCTGAAAATTAGGACAGGCGGTGAATTCTGTCCCCCACACGAAAGAAAGAAAGAAAGAAAGAAAGAAAAGAGAGGAAGTAGGAAAAAAGGAAGGAATTAGGGAAAGAAAAAATACGGGTAAGAAGGGAGGATCGAAAGAAAAGAAAAAGGAAAAAGGAAGGAAGGAAGGAAGGAAGAAAAGGATAAAAAAGCCAATAATAAAATGTTGGGGAGAGACAATGCGGAAAAAAAAGGAAAGAGGCAGGAAGACTGAGGTGGTGACGAGTAAATGAGAGACACTCTGTGCAACAGCTCACATACACACAAGGTGTTATATGCCGGGTACTAGATTCAGTTCGGGCCGTTTTTATATCAGATACTAGACTGTTAAATTAACTTGTTGACTAAAAAACTGGTGGTTACACAACACACGCCACACTTCTCTCTCACACAACCACAACAACAGTCAACACACACACACACCACACAACATTCTCTCTCTCTCTCTCTCTCACACACACACACACCAAATATCTACCACACACCAGTGCCTGTGTATTTTTTTTTGTGTTTGTATTTAGCCATGAAGCGCATCGCTGGTCATGTAACTGAAAACTTAGTAAACATTTACCAACACACACACACATCACACAGAGCTGATGTTTACATGTCCCAGTAGAGGGTGTGGTAGGTATGTGTGTGTGTGGTGTGGTGTGTGTGGTGTGTGTGTGTGCTGTGTGTCAGAAGGCAGGAAAAACAGCGGCATGATAGGTAATTAGACCAAATATCCACTCGACGAAACAAGCCCAGATCTGACTGTAGAAGGACATTGACACAGACTGCTGAGGGAGAGAGGAGGAGAGAGAGAGAAGACACTAGGGTAGTTAAATTTGAAGGATGGACGAGAGAGAAGAGAGGAGAGAGAGATGGGTATGGTGTTTTGACATAGAGACACAAGGAAACGGGACTGCCGGCCACGCTTTGTTTTGTTTTTTCTGAGGACTACTACGGCGGGGGTGTTGGGAGGGCAGAGTCGAGAGGGAGGGACTAATAGAGAAAGAAGTAACAGAAAAGGGAAAAATAGATTTTTCAACATGGTTGGAAATAAATTCTAAAAATTAAAAATATGATGCAGTCCAAATAATTGAATATAGCCGATGAGAACACAACCATATCCACTCATATGATTAATTCAAAAGTAGCCTAACATATATTCCTCTTACATATACTTAAAGGGTTCTACATATGAAATTCACTGCCCTGTAGATGTGCACCTAGAGCCAGCATGTCAGCCCAAAACAGCTGTTACGGCCCGCCAGACTCATTGATGAAACTCACCCTCGCGGCATTAATCGTAAAATACACCTCGGATCTAGGATAGTACAAAAAAGATCAGATGTGTCTACGATCCTTGAGAGAAATGCAACCTGTCCAAAGTCAACTGTCCACATTCCCTTATTGCAAAAACAGTCGTCATTTATCGTTCATCACTGAAAACTTTCATCAAAGTGGAGAGAAACTAAATAAAACTCACCAAAAACCGTTTGTTGTCTTTCCATTGTTCAACAACCGCCAACTCTGGTTTGGTCAAGAAATAATCCTCAAATCTGCTGATGGAGATGAGGAAGAACTTAAAGCTTAACAGTTACACACGGAGGACTCGCATGCACTTGCGGGTGTCCCGGCTGTATGGATCGTCTTTAGTGAACACGTTTGAGGGAAGACCTCTGGAGCATCTGGATGATTCAGTTGCCTGTGCAGCGGGGAGAAAGGAGCTGTGTAATGCTAATGCTACATGGTAGGTGAGCAGGAGCGAGACAAAGGAGAGCTGTTCAATAAGAGTTTGATAAAATGGATAAATGGGATCACCTGAGGGAGAGGGGGTTGTCTGTCTGTAAACAGACAGAGCCTTTTTCCAAATAGGGTGAGAATGACACCATGTAACCACGGTAACTGTACAAACACAAAGATGAAAGATTAGATGTAGGCCCAAAAGTCTAGAATAAGACATAAATATAAAAAAATGCACAAAAATTAGACTAAAATTAAATTGACGAAAAGTAGCACAAATCAGAGGTTACTAAACTTTGATAAAACTTAATATATAGCAAAAGACTGAATAATAAATCAGAAATCAGGTGCAAAAGATAACTTGATATTGAAACAGTTTGACTCCAGCCACAAACTGCAATCATAGATTATCAGAGCTGTGGGGTTGAGAAGTGTTTCGTCACGTTACTGAAGATTCAGGAGGATGTGCACTTAACAAGTCAATTCATCAGAATGTATTAATTACTTTACACAAAGAGTATAACGATCGGCTATCCTCTTAAGCAAAACAAGAATGAAATATATATATATCCAATATTGTGTGTGTCAAGATGTCTTATCAGTTTCAGGTCTATCTGTGTTCACCCTGTGTGACCTGGCCTATGCATCCTGGGAGGAGGCTCCTGTCTTCCCCTCTGTCCCTCTCCTCTCTCGTATGCAACAGACGTCTTAAGAAAGTTAATGTAGTACATGTATTTAAAAGAGGGATGTGTGCGGAGGGTAATGTACCAATGTATTATTCTCACAGTCCGACATCACAGTGCTGCAGCAGATCCCGAAATATTCCAAACAGTCCAATGAGTGAATACTAATTGATTTACATTTCATAATTAT